>NC_143020.1:123107709-123407709 GCF_055824585.1 Amblyomma mixtum | reverse complement strand
TCCTGGTGCCCCGTATCGGTGAGATTGACAGGTCGGGAAGGGACCTGTCGGTAATGGCGCGCGCAAAGGAGCGTTGTTTCTGGGAGCGAAACGTATGTAACCTCCTGGTAATTAATGATTCGTGAATGGCAGACAGTTTCTGGCATGTGCGTGGCCTACCGCACAGAGATGCTGCCGTACTAAAAATGGCAGTGTCACGTGCATTGAATGAGGAATGCGTCATCGGAGTTGCAACGACCATATGTAATCTCCACCCTCGCAGGCAGTGGCACGGATGGGAGGAGCGGAGATTTCAGTCCCAGGCCGAGGACAAGGAGGTGCGTGGACATTGGTCGCGGTGGGGCCACTACCCAGCGTGGAGTGCTCTTTCACACCTGCACGAAGGGACAGCAGGATATAAGTTACTGCAAGAAACACAAGGTTACAACGGCAGTGCCATCGCGAGAGACCACTTCAAATTCGCAGGAGTTCGTAGGATTTCAGGTGCTAGACAGAGTGTGATGCGTTTCATTTATTCATTATACACTGTTCACTTTCCATTTGAGACACTAGACTGTGTAACTGGTCTCTTTCGTTCAGTATGCACTGTTCATTTTCCATTTCAGGTACTAGACAGTGTAATGGATATCATGTATTCGGTATACACTCTTTATTTTCCATTTCAGGTACTAGACAGTGTAACTGGTCTCTTTCGTTCAGTATACACTGTTCATTTTCCATTTCAGACACTAGACTGTGTAATGGATATAATGAATTCGGTATACACTCTTTATTTTCTATTTCAGATACTAGACTGTGTAACTGGTCTTTTTCGTTCAGTATTCACTGTTCATTTTCCATTTCAGACACTAGGCTGTGTAACTGGTCTCTTTCGTTCAGTATTCACTGTTCATTTTCCATTTCAGACACTAGACTGTGTAACTGGTCTCTTTCGTTCAGTATACACTCTTTATTTTCCATTTCAGACACTAGACTGTGGAACTGGTCTCTTTCGTTCAGTATACACTCTTTATTTTCCATTTCAGACACTAGACTGTGGAACTGGTCTCTTTCGTTCAGTATACACTCTTTATTTTCCATTTCAGACACTAGACTGTGTAACTGGTCTCTTTCGTTCAGTATACACTCTTTATTTTCCATTTCAGACACTAGACTGTGTAACTGGTCTCTTTCGTTCAGTATACACTGTTCATTTTCCATTTCAGACACTAGGCTGTGTAACTGGTCTCTTTCGTTCAGTATTCACTGTTCATTTTCCATTTCAGACACCAGACTGTGTAACTGGTCTCTTTCGTTCAGTATACACTCTTTATTTTCCATTTCAGACACTAGACTGTGGAACTGGTCTCTTTCGTTCAGTATACACTCTTTATTTTCCATTTCAGACACTAGACTGTGGAACTGGTCTCTTTCGTTCAGTATTCACTGTTCATTTTCCATTTCAGACACCAGACTGTGTAACTGGTCTCTTTCGTTCAGTATACACTCTTTATTTTCCATTTCAGACACTAGACTGTGGAACTGGTCTCTTTCGTTCAGTATACACTCTTTATTTTCCATTTCAGACACTAGACTGTGGAACTGGTCTCTTTCGTTCAGTATACACTCTTTATTTTCCATTTCAGACACTAGACTGTGGAACTGGTCTCTTTCGTTCAGTATACACTCTTTATTTTCCATTTCAGACACTAGACTGTGGAACTGGTCTCTTTCGTTCAGTATTCACTGTTCATTTTCCATTTCAGACACTAGACTGTGGAACTGGTCTCTTTCGTTCAGTATTCACTGTTCATTTTCCATTTCAGACACTAGACTGTGTAACTGGTCTCTTTCGTTCAGTATACACTGTTCATTTTCCATTTCAGACACTAGTCTGTGTAACTGGTCTCTTTCGTTCAGTATACACTGTTCATTTTCCATTTCAGACACTAGTCTGTGTAACTGGTCTCTTTCGTTCAGTATACACTGTTCATTTTCCATTTCAGACACTAGTCTGTGTAACTGGTCTCTTTCGTTCAGTATACACTGTTCATTTTCCATTTCAGACACTAGTCTGTGTAACTGGTCTCTTTCGTTCAGTATACACTGTTCATTTTCCATTTCAGACACTAGTCTGTGTAACTGGTCTCTTTCGTTCAGTATACACTGTTCATTTTCCATTTCAGACACTAGTCTGTGTAACTGGTCTCTTTCGTTCAGTATACACTGTTCATTTTCCATTTCAGACACTAGTCTGTGTAACTGGTCTCTTTCGTTCAGTATACACTGTTCATTTTCCATTTCAGACACTAGTCTGTGTAACTGGTCTCTTTCGTTCAGTATACACTGTTCATTTTCCATTTCAGACACTAGTCTGTGTAACTGGTCTCTTTCGTTCAGTATACACTGTTCATTTTCCATTTCAGACACTAGACTGTGTAACTGGTCTCTTTCGTTCAGTATACACTGTTCATTTTCCATTTCAGACACTAGGCTGTGTAACTGGTCTCTTTCGTTCAGTATACACTGTTCATTTTCCATTTCAGACACTAGGCTGTGTAACTGGTCTCTTTCGTTCAGTATACACTGTTCATTTTCCATTTCAGACACTAGGCTGTGTAACTGGTCTCTTTCGTTCAGTATACACTGTTCATTTTCCATTTCAGACACTAGGCTGTGTAACTGGTCTCTTTCGTTCAGTATACACTGTTCATTTTCCATTTCAGACACTAGGCTGTGTAACTGGTCTCTTTCGTTCAGTATACACTGTTCATTTTCCATTTCAGACACTAGGCTGTGTAACTGGTCTCTTTCGTTCAGTATACACTGTTCATTTTCCATTTCAGACACTAGGCTGTGTAACTGGTCTCTTTCGTTCAGTATACACTGTTCATTTTCCATTTCAGACACTAGGCTGTGTAACTGGTCTCTTTCGTTCAGTATACACTGTTCATTTTCCATTTCAGACACTAGGCTGTGTAACTGGTCTCTTTCGTTCAGTATACACTGTTCATTTTCCATTTCAGACACTAGGCTGTGTAACTGGTCTCTTTCGTTCAGTATACACTGTTCATTTTCCATTTCAGACACTAGGCTGTGTAACTGGTCTCTTTCGTTCAGTATACACTGTTCATTTTCCATTTCAGACACTAGGCTGTGTAACTGGTCTCTTTCGTTCAGTATACACTGTTCATTTTCCATTTCAGACACTAGGCTGTGTAACTGGTCTCTTTCGTTCAGTATACACTGTTCATTTTCCATTTCAGACACTAGGCTGTGTAACTGGTCTCTTTCGTTCAGTATACACTGTTCATTTTCCATTTCAGACACTAGGCTGTGTAACTGGTCTCTTTCGTTCAGTATACACTGTTCATTTTCCATTTCAGACACTAGGCTGTGTAACTGGTCTCTTTCGTTCAGTATACACTGTTCATTTTCCATTTCAGACACTAGGCTGTGTAACTGGTCTCTTTCGTTCAGTATACACTGTTCATTTTCCATTTCAGACACTAGGCTGTGTAACTGGTCTCTTTCGTTCAGTATACACTGTTCATTTTCCATTTCAGACACTAGGCTGTGTAACTGGTCTCTTTCGTTCAGTATACACTGTTCATTTTTCATTTGAGGTACTAGACAGTGTGATGGGTTTCATGTATTCAGTATACACTGTTCATTTTCCTTTTCAGACACTAGACTGTGGAACTGGTCTCTTTCGTTCAGTATACACTGTTCATTTTTCATTTGAGGTACTAGACAGTGTGATGGGTTTCATGTATTCAGTATACACTGTTCATTTTCCTTTTCAGACACTAAGCTGTGTAACTGGTCTCTTTCGTTCAGTATACACTGTTCATTTTTCATTTGAGGTACTAGACAGTGTGATGGGTTTCATGTATTCAGTATACACTGTTCATTTTCCTTTTCAGACACTAAGCTGTGTAACTGGTCTCTTTCGTTCAGTATACACTGTTCATTTTTCATTTGAGGTACTAAACAGTGTGATGGGTTTCATGTATTCAGTATACACTGTTCATTTTCCATTTCAGACACTAGACAGTGTGACTGGTCTCTTTCGTTCAGTATACACTCTTCATTTTCCATTTTAGACACTAGACAGTGCAACTGGTCTCTTTCAATCAGTATACGTTGTTGATTTTCCATTTCAGACACTAGACGATGTGATGTGTCCCATATATTCAGTACACACTGTTCACTTCCCATTTCAGACACTGGACAGTGTAACTGGTCTCTTTCGACCAATTTGCCCTTTTCCTGTTTTGGTGCCTCTTTGGGTTAGTGCAACAAGATTACGTGTGAGCGTTCATTTCTCGCGATATTTTTTCCGCTTCGGTCCGGCTGCAAGGGCCAGAAATCTGTATTATATTTAATAAACAGTACACAGGGCTTCAACGCTTTGGCTGCATGTGTACAGCGATGTACTCCCTGCCATGTTAGTCCCATCAACGCTTACATGGCACCAATCGAGTTTCAGGTTGCGGCTTTCGCATTCCCAACTCTCTTTCATCTGCACGGACGAAATACCATGACGGGGCTGGTGCCCCACGCGGTATCGCACTTCCACACTAGTGCGGCCGCTCCACGTTCGACGCGTAGCATGTTTCTGCTGGCACGCCCGATCTCGAGATAACCGCATCCTCCTCCCCCCCCCCCCCCCCCCCCCGCATGCTCAGTTTCGGCCTGCTTCGCTTCCCTTCTATCAGCACTCGCCGACGCCGTCAAAAGCCAGAGCCGCACGGTAGCCGAGTGGTTAGCGCGCCAGTTGGCAATGCTTGGGCGAATATCCCCACCGACGTTGGTTCGATTCCCAGCGCCGGCACAGCAGATCGCTGTAGAAAAAAAACGGTGCCTGGTGGTCCCACCAGCGTCACAGCTCGGCCGCCGTGTGTGGAGGACAAGGGGAGGATCTGTGCTTAAAAGCACATCTCTTCTTCTCGCTGTCCCCCGGGTATCCAGAGGGCGGATGCCCGTTGCTCCAGCGGAGGTGTTCCCGTGGGAGGACGGTTCTTTTTTTTTTTTCCTCTGATCATTCCGCATTCGCGGGAGGAGTGCGCACGCTGCTGCAGGCACCGCAGAAGTCCACAGCAACCACACACTGATGAGACGTCCGAGAGACACCACGTACACACGCTCTTTTTTTTTACTGGACGTTTCGTTCCATGAACGTTCATGATAAACAAAACGTCCAATAAAAAAAAAAAGTGTTCGTGGTGCCTTTCGGATTTCTTGTCAGTGTTTGGTTGCTATTGCGGACTTCTACGGTACCTGCAGCAGCATGCTGGTTGATACTGAAAGCTAACACTCCGATGCCGAATAAAATATTGCAGAGGACACTTGAGCTCCACCTTGAAGGTGGCGCGATAGCATACCGGGTGTTTTTTTTTAGAGGTTCAAAATTTTTAAAGAAAGGTAAATTCCTTTAGATTTATTTTAACCCTGGGGCTATACCGAGGGCTACGGCGGACAGCAGGTAAGAGGCAAGCTACTTTAATTAGTTCGCTGATTAACTGAATACGCTAATTAACTTTTATTTTAGGGGATATGTTGTATTAGCAGAATTGTAGATCGTCTTGCAAACAGTCCAGCCAAGAAAAAAGATTTTCATGCAAAAATTTTTTGCGCGCGTAACGAAGCGAGAAAAAGTCACCCTGGTAGGCAGCTTCACACTGTAACACAGCGTCTGTGAGCGCCTGTGACGTAGCTCGCTCCGCCCTGCACTTTGTGTCAATGGCCGCATTTGTTTTTCCAGTCCCGGACTACTTGCTGGCAGGTCTCGGCTTCCGCTCGGACAGGAAAAGCGTCATGGTCACATGACCTACTTGCCATAGGCTGCTTTCGAACACGGCGCCAGAGTCGGGCTCCCCCTCGGTTACCGTACAAGGACGCTGTCATCTGCTAGCAGACGATGCAAGCCACGGCCACTACGACGCCGAAGCAACGCCGTGCGCTCGATCATGATACTGAGTCGATTTAAAGACTGTACTGTCAGCTTAGCGTAGGTGCATTACAGAACTCAGCTTCGGAGGTATGCTCGCCGCTACTGCTTGCGGCGAAGTTCGCACAAAGTAGCCCAACTCGTTGCGGAAAGGCGGATAGACGAAAGCCTCCGCAAAAATGTTGACAACAAGCTCTATAGCTGCTCCAGTATACGAGTGGTTCACCTGCGATGCTTTCAGGTAAGCGTACAGACAGCATGTGGCAAAACAAGCGAACAAGAACCTCTTGACGACACGAGCAAACAATACGCGCTCGCAGCTCCGAACGCGCGTCCGTGTGCGGTGGATTTCAAGAAAATAAACGAAGATGCAAGAACAAAAAGTCTTGCGATGGCTCAGAGAGGAGCTACGGAGCTCATGTGAAGGTTTAACGCATGATATCGACCTCCAGGGACACGAAAAGCACTCAAAATGCACACGGAGTTTAACTTAATATGGCTGCCAGCGCGGCGCGCATCTCTCGTCTGCTCCCTTCTCAGCAGCCCCAAGCAGCCCGCGGACTGCCATAGGCTAAAAACGAACGCGTTGCTATGGCGATGCAAGCAGGTGGGCGGAGCTTTCGGGCTGCCCGAGAAAAACAAATACCGGACTCGAGTCCGCAAGTAGTCCCGGACAGTCCGGGACTGAAAAACAAATGCGCCCAATGCGTTTTTGTTCCAGCGCGGCATTCCGAGAGGCCGCGGAGCGAAGCGAGATAAGCAGCGATAGCGCAGGGCGCAGTGAACTACGTCAGAGGCGCTCCCGCCGCTGCGTTACGGTGGGAAGATGCCTACCAGGCTGAATTTTTCGCGCCTCTTAACGTGCGTGTAAAATTTTTAATTGAAATTGTTTTTTCTCGGTTCGACTGTTCAGAGGACGATCTCCAATTCTGCGAATACAACATAGCCCCTAAAACAAAAATTAGAAATGTTAATTAACATATTTAGTTAATCAGCGAACTAATTAAAGCAGTTTTCCTGGCGCCCGCCGTAGCCTCCAGTATAGCCCCAGTGCTAAAATAAATCTAAAGCAATTTACCTTTTTTTTAAATTTTGGGCCTTCTAAAAAAACACCCGGTATAGTTGGTTAGGCTTTCCATTCTGGTCAGTTTGGCACCTTTGAACAGATTTTGCATTTTTTTAAAATTGTTTCAACTGCTTAATCGATCGATACTGATAGTAATAATAGTGAGTTTATGCTGCACGACGCGCTGAATCCTATGACACCACCCGGAACATTCCGCGGCAAACGGCTGGCATGACACGATTTCTTTTTTTTTTTATGCAACCCCCAATTATTGCCGGCACGAGGTGCTGTCGGGTAGAAGCCCTCCTCTAGCTTAGAGCATATTCTTAAAAACTGTGCAGAGTCTTAGGTGAAATACCCTTATTCACAATCTGCAAGAATGGCGGCCACGCCTCCGAAGACAAGATTGAGCGATGATGATGATGAGAGGGAAACGTACCAAACGGTTTGCGGTTGCAACTAACCCCGCTCTTAATGCCGACGAGAAGCCTGAGTGGAGAGGTATTCTACGCAACCGTTCAGTATGCATTGCAGACCTACTTATACGGCACAGTCAACGAAAAACAATCGAATTGGAGCATACCCGTCGCTAACCGGATCTCACGGCGACAGAAATAATTAAGGAAAAGAAATTCGAAGAACGAAAGTACTTAGGAAACCCAGGCAGGCTGGTGTCACAACAGTGCCCCGTTCCCTGCCTCCTACTAGAAACACGTCAGCCCTGAGAAGAACTGCGCGACTATTAATAGCGAGTCTTCCATTAGATCTGATAACATGGTGAACGTATCCAGCCTGGCACTCAAATCATCGGAATGAGTTCCTCTCTACGTGTCTAACCTTCTACCCCATGACGGGAGAAATTTAGTCAGTTCCAATTATACCAGGATCCAGATAAGTTCGCATGGAACTTACGCTTGCGTGAGTGTTTCCAAAACCGCGAAACAGACCATGAAATGAACGTACCAGGGACACCCGGCAAATCATGGATTCCAGCCAAACACAGAGGTAAACATTTACATATGTATACATCACTGGTATTCAATAGCATTTCCTATCATCATATTCAAAATCTAAACCAAAAGCAGCCCACAACAACCCCTTAAGTCATCAAGCCTGTGGACCAAGGCGACACTATCGTTGTTAAGGACAAGACCGATTACTTAAAGGAAGGTTTCTGACAATTCCAAAATAAAAACTTTTACACTGAACTCACTGGCGACCCCATAGGAGACTTCGAAGTCGAAGTTAACAATCAGATAACATCTCTCCTTCAAAAACAAAAGATGTCCCAGGATATGTTTAAAGCAATGACACACCGGCCAGACCAGTCCCCGCACGGTTCTACCTCCTCTCGAAAATTCACAAACCAAACCGTCCCGACCGTCCCATTGTCTCAAGTAACAGCGAAAGAAGCTCCGAGGAATATGCACTCGTCCCACTATGACCAGCGCCGCAGAACACGTGCGATGGCACTCCATCGAGCGTACGGCTCCGAGCCAGACGCCGTATGGGTGGACGCTGCCTGCACGGATGATGAAGCGACAGCGGGTGTGGTGGCCTCCTCACACTACCTCTCCCTCCAGACACTTCCCCAGAGGCTGCAGAGGAAGCCGCCACTGCGCTTGATATCACCCGCACGGAAGCCCGGTACATTTTAAGTGACTCTAAAACTGCGATTCTAAATTCTGCTCGATACCGAGTCTAAGTCCCTGCTTTTGGCATACTGGACTCGCCCGATGCACCCCCACCCCGCCAAATGGAGCTGATATGGGTGCCTGCGTACTCCGGGAATCCCGGATACGAGGCCGCCAACCATTTAGCCCGAGGTTCTTTAGACCGGGCTCAGGTGGTCTCGGATCGGGGATTCACGGAGAAGCGCATGCACTCGTTCAGCGTGCTGACGTAGGCCTACAGGGCCTCACGCCAGTTCTGCCCCCTCCCCACCCCTCCCTAGATAACAAACAAGCAACACTCTGGTACAGACTACACACTCTCTCCCTTCACTCCTTCCCTATGCTCAGAACCCTTCGCGTCTGCCCGGCGGACCCTCCCCCGTGGGACCTAGAGAACCTCAAGACATGGCAGGACTGGGAGACCCGGCTGGGCTGCCAGTGTTATCGACCTTAGGATCATAACACTTGAGTGCAGTGGTGTCGTGCGGGGACCCTGGGGCGTGCCCCGAATTTCTCTTACAATAAAGTTTTTTTTTTTCATTTATCTCCCCCCCCCCCCCCCCTTGTCCGTGTTCGTTCTTCGTTCGTCCTGTCCACCCTTGCGCCTTGTACCAATTGGGATTTCGTAAACCGCCATTCATAATCTGAGAAAACCTGCCATAAGCGCTCCACCCCATTCTTATTCTTCTAGTTATTATCCACTCATGACCCGTTCTACACTGACTGTCTAACTCATTGATCATGCTTTTCACTTCATCTCCTGGGTGACTTAGGAAGGCAGTGACATCTGTGGATCGGATACTACTTGCATACACTCCACTCAAGGTTACCGCTTCTCAGTCGCAAGCTCCCAAATGCAAAATGCAGTTAGTGTGAACGTCTCTAAAACAGCTTATCTCTTTCCACAATCATTTGAAAAAAGTTTAACTCTTCCACTACTGTTGCACTCGCTCGCTGGTTCCGTATGGCTCATCTTTTAAATGTTCGGATGCCTTACTTGACACTGAGTTCGCCTGGAATGACCGCCTGATTTATGTATGCTAATGACTTACGATTCTCAAATTTTAACTTCCTGCTCACAGAACCGTATTCTGAGCCATTTTTGGTCTCATACATCCTCATCATCAACCTGACTACGACTACTGCAAGGCAAAGGCCTCTGCCATGTCCCTCAAATTAACCCTGTCTTATCCCCAACTGTTCCCAAATCAGGCATCGGAATACCTCGTGCAAACAGGCGGTGAATAGCATTTGCGGAATCGTGTCTCCCTGCCTCACACACTTCCTTATTGGAATTTTATTGCTGACCTTATAGAGGAATGCGGTAGCTTTGCAGTTGTTATAGATATCTTCCAATATTTTCACATAACACTCTTCTACACCCTTAATCCACAATTGCTGCACGACAGCTGAGATTTCCACTCAGTCAAACGCTTTCTCGTAATCAATTAACGCGATATACCCGATATACCAGCTAAATGTAACCAAGCTTTTAAAAAACACACGGTGGCCTAGCCGTCTGAAACCAAATGAGGGTTGTTTATAGTCGCGTGACCTAGTCTGCAGTATTTTTTCGTTCTTCAAGGTTGACGAATTAGTTAAGCTTAATTAACTAACTTTTTAATTATTGACTTGAGGATCACGGTGTCAATGGAGAAGTTCTAGATCGCTTTGAGAAACAGCTTACTGAGACATTTGCAGCAAAGTAATATTTACGTAAAGCAGTTTTTTTACCAGCCTTTAACCATAACCCGCACAATAAGGAAAAGCTTCCACATGACAACTGTGCCACTTCAACGTCCCAAGACGCGCCTTAAAGAATAAAATCCATTTTTTCTGAAGTCCTCTCCTCGATGAGACTTTGGGTGCACATTGGGGCAGAGAAGTGAGCGAGCAGCTGGTCACGTGACAACTTTCTTTTAATGCCAATAAATGAATCTACGTAAATCGTAACTTGACAGAAACAGCACTACTAGCGGTTTTTCGAGGTGATCTAAAACTTTTGTATTGACACTTTCTTCTTGAAGTCAATAATTAAAAAGTTAGCTAATTAAACTTATCTAATTAATTAACTTTGAAGGGCGAAGAAATACTCAAGACTAGGCCACGCGACTTATGAACAACTCTCAGTTGGTTTCACTAGACTATGACACTTCGCCTTTTTTAAAAGTTTGGTTACATTTAGCTGGGACACCCGGTATATATAGGGTTTGGTTATATTCTGCTCATTTCTCTATCACCTGATCAATAGTATGAATATGGTCTGTGTGAAGTGTTCTTTTCAAAAGCCTGCTTGATCATTCAGTTGACTGAAATCTAAGGTTATACCTACTAATAGCGATTACTTCAGTAAATACCTTATAGGCAACGGACAGTAAACTGACCAGCCTGTAATTTTTCAAGTCCTTGACGTCTCCTTTTCTATGAATTAATGTTCGCTTTCTTTCAAGCTTCTGTTTCGACGCTACCCTATTCTTCTTGCCATTGTTGGGAGTTTTCGTACCATGTGCCACTGCACACACACTAATGCATTTCTATACATTACCGACTTCCCTAAAAATGTAACATCTTCAATAGGACTCTTTGCAGACGACGTTCCATCACTCCAGGCAAAGCTAATACCTATCTCTAATTGGTGTTCGCAATGGCAAATGACGCTTAACGCGGCTATGTGTAATGTAATGCACATTTTCGTCGCAGAAATTCATGCTACGTTTCCTATTTTATTTCTTTTTCTATTCTGACACCCCTAACATCTTACAAACATCTCGGCGTCATTCTAACCGCATGCTTGGACATCTGAAATTTAATTTTTATTTAGCACCGGCACCTGTCAAGCTTCTTGTGTACAAGTCACGTGTCCGCGCTAAATTCGAATATGCTAACTCTGTTATGCTAATAGGGTCAGGACAACCATAGACTTACATCAACCAAATTGTTGGTTTGGTTTATTGGGGTTTGACGTCCCAAAGCGACTCAGGCTATGAGGGACGCCGTAGTGAAGGGCTCCGGAGATCTCGATCACCTGGGGTTCTTTAATGTGCTGTGACATCGCACGGTACACGCGCCTCTAGAATTTCGCCTTCATCGAAATTCGAACCCGCGTCTTTCGGGTCAGCAGTCGAGCGCCGTAACCACTGAGCCACCGCGGCGGGGCCAATCAACCAAATGATCAGGCAGGCTTTCGTAAAGGATACTGGACGGTAGACCATATTCACGCTCTCAATCAGGTGATAGAGAAATGCGCAGAATATAACCAGCCCCCATATATAGCGTTCATCGATTACGAGAAAGCATTCGACTCGGTAGAAAACTCAGCTGTCATTCAGGCATTGCGGATTAAGGGTGTAGAAGAGTTTTATGTGAAAACATTGGAAGATAATTATAACGATTGCACATCTACCATAGTCCTCCATAAAGTCAGCAATAAAATTCCAATACGGAAGGGTGTCCGGCAGGGAGACATGATCTCGCCTTTGCTATTCACTGCCTGTTTACAGGAGGTATTCTGGGGCCTGAAGTGGGAGCAGTTGGGGATAAGAGTTAATGGAGAATACCTAAGTAATTTATGATTATTTGAATTAATTGGAGAGACATGGGAGAGGCCTTTTCCCTGCAGTGGCCGTAGTCAGGCTGATGATGTTATTGATGACCTTGAAGCAGTACAGAGCCGAGCTGCCCGTCTTATCACCCGTAACTATGACGGGCTGTCGAGGGTCAATGAAATAAAAAAAATAATTGTCCCTAACCCCTCTTTTCCTTAGCAGGGCAGTATCACTCATGTGTCTGTTTCTTCAAAATTTACAGGATGAATTGAATTCTTCGAGATGCACTGACGACGCACATATGGTTCACCCCACATTGATCGATCATGCAAAGTTGGCGTTCCCCGGTGCTGTACAACAATATGCATTAATTCTTTCATTCCAAATGCATCGTCGGCGTGGAACCACCTTCCACCACAAGTTTTACTCGGAAATGAGATTGAAGAGTTCAAGAGGAAGATGTCAGTATATGATTGCTTACCATAGTCATTTTTGAATTTTTCTATTCTGCGTTTCATTTGGTTGTACCCATGCATTCTGTTACATTATAGCCTTCTATAACGTGCCCATCTGAGTGTTCAACATTTGCCTCCTTGTGTGAATTTTTTCCTCTTGGCATATGTATTCATTCTCGTGCTTCGGTTTATCGACTGACATATTTCCGCCAGTTCATCATCAGCCTGACTACACCCACTGCAGGGCAAAGGCCTCTGCCATGTCTCTCCAATTAACCCTGTCGTTTGTCAGTTGGCGCCACTGTATCCCCGCAAACTTCTTAATCTCATCCGCCCACCTAACTTTCTGCCGTCCCCTGCTACGTTTGCTTTCTGTTGGAATCCACTCCGTTACCCTTAAGAACCAGCGGTTATCTTGCCTTCGCATTACATGCCCTGCCCAAGCCCATTTCTTCCTCTTGATTATCTTTCATTGTGTCACAGTAGTGTTTTTTTTTTTTTTGCTGTATGCGTTATGCCCTCCTGTAACCAATGAATTTTTTGTTTCTATGTATCGCTCAAATCAATAATGCCCTGTGGGCCATGGGAGTATCGGAACTGAATAAAAAAATATACGCCGCCCGTTTTTATCGTAATTGAGCTAGTAAGGCTTTCGATTGAAAGGTTCCTCGCGCTAAGCTTGCCGGCTTAGCGCATTAATCTGCGAAAGCTGATTGGCATTAGCGGATTTGTGCTCAAGTGCACACTCGGCCTTCTGCCGCTCGCGGATTTCCCAGCACACTTCACGGACTCAAGGGCCAGCTTACACGAAAAAACTGCCTAGTTTCCAGTGTTACTTTTTCCGCAGCATAAAAACATTCGTTTTTGAGGAACGGAAATGCCGCTCTAACTTCCTGACGTCTCGATAGACACCCGAACCTCGCCGAAATAGAAGTAATAAAGGAGGGAAGAAACGTGTACTCTGGTAAGGCAATACGTCTACCTAGGTCACGTAGTGACCGCTATTCCGGATCATGAAAGGGAAGACAAATTTTTATCTCCTGGCTTGTTATATCTATTCTCAGAACAAATCCCATCAAATTCTGGTGTATCCTCTACCCTATAGACATAAATCTAATCGGCTCGATTAGATTTATTAGATTAGATTAGACGTTTAATATCTACCCCATCATTGCACACGGGAAGTATTCCTGATGATCGTACGATAGCCCAAATTGTTCCCATCTTCAAAACAGGTGATTGCGCATGCCCAGCTATCATATAATATCCCCTACTAGCATAAATTCTAAACTTCTAGGGAACATTATAGCATCAAACTCAATGTCCCACCTAGATTCAATTAACCTCTTTTATCCGCATCAGTATAGCTTCAGGAAATCGCTTTCACGTGAAACACAGCTGGCCGTGTTCACCCAACACATACTTAAGGACATGGACCATAACCTCCAGACAGATGCAATCTTTTTAGACTTTTTCAAAGGCATTCGAATGCGTATCTCATCATCGTCTGTTTGCGAAACTTTCGTGCCTCGGGATTCCTACCAATCTAATTATGCTGGCTTGAACATTTTTTTAAAAGAGCGCTCGAAGTTCAAATCCGCAAATGACATCTACAGTAGTCACCCTTACGAGATGTAACATCACGTATCCCTCAAGGGGCCGGCCTATCACCATTACTTTTCTTAATATACATTAACGACCTACCCTCTAACATTCAATGCAAATTACGAGTCTTCGCGCATGATTCGCCATTTATAATGCAATAAATATCCCGACTGATAACCTTGTTTTGCAACAGGACCTTGACGTTATTGCATCATGGTGCGAAAAATGGCGAGCGCCATTACATCTATCTGAATGCACATCATTTTCCTTCACTCACAAACCAACCATATCGCATGTGCACACTAACAGTATCTCATCAGTGCCGATCACCGCTGCAATATCTTATAATCACCTAGGTGTACATCTCGCACCATCATTTTCATGGGTCACCCACATTACAACTATTTGCTCCGATACTTCACTCACACTTGGCTGCCAGAGAAGTAATCTGAAATCTGCATCCCCTAACATAAAACAGCTGGCGTACGAAACATTTGTACGGCCAAAATTATAGTGTGCATCATCCATCTGGCACCCATGGCAATCATATCTCACCGTCGATTTGGAATCGATCCAAAATCGTGCAGCTCGGTTCATTACTTCATGTTACTCAAGAGAAACCGGCGTCACCGCCCTCAAGCAGTCCCTCCGAGTCACGCCCTGTCGTTTCCCGCCTATGATTACTCAATACATTTGTCATAGCACGAGAACACGACACACTCTATTAACCACGTCACTACGAACGTCCTTACGGCTCAGTCACGGAAACCCGATAGCACGCATAGGGTGCCCGCACGAATGCTTACAACAACCCATTCTTTGCCAACGCGAGAACACTCGAATTCACAGCCTAACGACATCGTTTCATGCACTGATCACAAAACATTCCGGGAGAAAATAAAAATTCATCTCATACAGATCCTGGTCGCATAAGCGCACTTTGCAGCAAATATTGTTTAATCTGTCTGTTGTGTCCCCTTATTGCTTTTGTGTGTGCGCGCCCCCGCATCCTCCTCCTAACGACCACTCGCATCCTCCTCCTAACGACCACTTGCCCCTCGTCGCACGCTGTCGCCAGATGCCCCCCCATGGTGCGCCCCCGCATCCTCCTCCTGTTTTGGGAAGCCACTCCCTCCCGTGGACGCTTCTCCGCTCCCTCCTTTCTTCGGGCGGCCAGTTCGGCTCCTGCCTCGGTCGACGCTGGTCGCACCCTCATCGGCTTTAAATAAACGAAGTCTTAAAGTACCGTGTGCGTCTTTCGCTGCATTCAACACAGCGACCGGACACGACAGTGGCGACGAGAAAGTGGATTCGACCCGCGCTACGCAACGCTATTGACAAGCCATGGCTACGCGAGGGTTTCCCAATCAGATACCAGAATTCAACGGCTCATCGTGGTCATCGTGGGTTGGACGCCTTCAGTTCTACTTTGAAGCTAACAACATCACAGACCCAGCCTTGAAGAGGGCCAACCTGCTGACGCTGTGCGGGGAGCAGACCTACGATACTGTCTGCGCCCTTATTCAGCCAAGCACACCAGCGGCAGTGTCTTACGACGACATCGTAAAAGCGCTGCAAAAGCACTACGACCCAAGGCCATCCGAGGTCTACAGCCGGGCTCGCTTCCAACGACGAGATCAACTGGGAGGAGAAACTGTGAGCGCCTACGTAGCCGCGCTCAAGAAGCTCGCTGCCGACTGCAATTTTGGAACGCTGTCGACAACAGCTACCGGGCAGGAGGGAGACGCAGCTTCTTCTGCTAACACCACCATGCTTCCCTTGGACGTGATGTTACGCGACAGATTTGTGTGCGGACTGAGTGACGAGTCACTGCAGCAGCGCCTGTTCGCTGAGAAGGACCTCACATTCAGCAAAGCTTACGACATCGCCGTTCGAGCGGAGAGCGCCGGTCACCAGCAGAGAGGGATTCGCCGGAACACCGAGCCGATACACCAGACAAGCAACCAGGTGCGCAAGCCTTCTGTTGTTGTAAAATCGGTCAAAAAGGCACAACGCTGCTGGCGGTGTGACGACCAACACAACCCCCAGGGATGTCGATTCCAGTCAGCCACGTGTAATTTTTGCCACAAGCGAGGGCATATCGAAAGAGCATGCATTACGAAACGGAGACTTGCCAAGATAAAGTCACCTTCCCAGCCTAATCACAGCGTCAACGCCTCAGAGAATACGCCGCTATCTGATCTCCATGGAACAACATCAGCAACACCATCTGTGTTGTACGACCTGAACACCATGAATCTCGGCACGCGACCGAAGATTTTTACAGAAGTAAGCGTACATCACCAGCTGATTAAGTTCGAGGTGGACTCCGGCGCAGCCTGTACTCTGATCAGTGAGGACACGTTCCGAACTTCATGGCCATCTGACGCACCCGCCCTGCAACAAGACGACACGCACCTGCGAACGTGGTCAGGACAGAATCTGCCACTATTGGGCTCTGCCAACGTGCAGGTTAACTACAACGGCCAGACCCATACGCTACCTCTGCTTGTTGTGAAGGGCACAGGATCAAGCCTTCTAGGGAGAAACTAGTTTTCTCCACTAGGCGTGATGATATGCGGCATACACCAGACGCCGAGCCAGAACATGGTTGAGCAACTGCAAGAGAAATACGAAAGAGTATTCTCGGAAGAGATTCCAGGAAACGAAGGGCCCCCGGTCACACTGGAGTTGTTGGACAACGCGCAACCCAAATTTCTGAAGGCCAGGCCGGTGCCGTTTGCTCTCCGAGATTCAGTTGAAAAAGAGTTGGACAAACTGGAGCAGCAAGGTGTCATCGAGCCGACGCAGCATTCAGAATGGGCCACACCACTTGTCGTAGTTCGCAAGAAGAACGGAACCATACGCCTCTGCGGAGACTACCGGAGCACCGTCAATCTTGCGACTAAAGCGTCCTCTTACCCGCTACCGACACCTGAAGAAGTATTCAGTGTACTGCGTGGCGCAAGAGTCTTCAGCACATTGGACCTCACCCAGGCGTATCAGCAGCTGAAGGTGAGCGAGTCAACTGCTGAATTATTGGCAATTAACACACTGAAAGGCTTGTACAAAGTCAAGCGACTGCCTTTTGGCGTAGCTGCAGCCCCGGCCATATTTCAAAAATTCATGGAGACAGTGCTTCAGGGCATCCCAGGAGTTTGTGTCTACCTTGACGATGTCATCATCAGTGGCACTTCCACTGAAGAGCATGCAGTGCGCCTAGAGCTCGTTCTCGAAAGGCTAACAAACGCTAATTTGTGCATAAGCAAATCGAAGTGCTGTTTTGCGGTGCCAGAGGTGCAATTTCTGGGACACCGAATTGATGCGGAAGGCATTCACCCTACCGAGGACAAAGTGCGAGCGATCACAGAAGCACGAGCTCCAACAAACAAGCAGGAGCTACAGGCTTTTCTCGGACTCTTGACGTTCTACGACCGGTTCTTGGAACAAAGAGCTACCGTGGCCAACGACTTATACCAACTCCTTCGGAAAGATGTGACATGGACATGGTCGCCACGCCATCAGCAGTCATTCGATGCCCTGAAAGACCTGATTCGAAGATGTACAGTCCTCCGCCACTACGACGAAAGGAAGCCTCTGCTTTTGGCTTGCGACGCATCACCGTACGGAGTCGGCGCGGTTCTATCGCAAACTGACGAGCAAGGAAGGGAAGCTCCCATCGCCTTCGCCTCACGTACGTTGTCGCAAGCAGAACGCAACTACGCGCAACTTGACAAAGAAGGGCTAGCCATCGTCTACGCGGCGACACATTTTCACCAGTACATTGCCGGCCGGAAGGTGACCTTTATAACCGATCACCGACCGCTATTGGGCATTCTGGGACCACAAAGGCCTATGCCACCAACTTTGTCTCCGCGAATGACACGTTGGTGCATCAAACTCTCAGCGTACGACTACGCTCTGGTCTACCGCAATGGGAGTAAACATCAAAACGCCGATGCGCTAAGCCGTCTGCCACTAGACGCAACTGTTGACGAACCATTTCCACCAGGAGACGTTCTGATGTTCGAAGCACTGCCAGAACCTCCGCTTACAGCAGGCACAGTTGCAGCATCTACGCAGAAGTGCGCAGCTCTCCGGCTAGTTTACACAGCTGTTCAACAAGGCAACGTGCATAAACTCAAAGGGGACAACTTCGACGCTTACCGCAGGCGAGCTACAGAGTTGAGCACCCATCGCGGCTGCATCATATTTGGGTCCCGAGTTGTGATGCCGAGAGAAGTACGCGCACAAGCTATGTCTCTCATCCACGCCGGACATCGGGGCATCGTTGCAATGAAAAAGTGTGCCAGAAGCTACATGTGGTGGCCTGGCATTGACAACGACATCGAAACAGTGGTGCGAGAATGCAAGCCTTGCCAGAGCAGCCGGAGCGCCCCGCCGAAAGCTCCTGTCCCAGAATGGGAAAAGCCAGACACACCATGGCACACACTGCACATTGATTTTGCAGGACCAATTGAGGGCTGCACTTTCCTTGTGGTCGTAGATGCCTACACAAAGTGGCTTGAGATAAGGCAAATGGGACAGACGACTTCGGCAGCAGTCATTGACAACCTCCGATCACTATTTGCAACGTTCGGCCTGCCGCGCAAGGTAGTGTCGGACAACGGAACACCGTTTGTGTCTGCGGAGATCCTCAAGTTTTATCGCGACAACGGGATCTCATCAGTTACATCGGCCCCCTACCACCCAGCGACAAACGGACAAGCCGAGCGCTACGTAGCCGAGCTAAAACGCGCCCTTGAAAGAGATCAGACAGGCTCGCTGCAGCGCCGCCTTGCGCGCTTTCTCTTCAAGCAGCACACGACGGTTCAGAGCACAACAGGTGAGACCCCCTCGAAAATGATGTTCGAGCGTGAAATGCGAACCCAGCTCACAGCCATCCTCCCCGAGCCAAAGGCAGAGACGTTCCGGGAAGAAAAAGCAATTCCGCGCTGCGGCAAGCTTAATGAGGGGCAGCGCGTCCTCGCCCGACAGTTTCTGAAAAAGCCACGCTGGGAGGAAGCTACAATTGTCAGACGCATAGGCCTGCGCTCTTGGCTCGTCAACATACATGGCACAGTAGCACGCCGACATCTCAACCAGCTGCGTAGATTTACGACGCCGTCTGAGAGCTGTCCGCCAGCGGAGAGAACACGTGCACCATCTTCCCACATAGCCTGGCACCTCTTCCCGGAAGAAGAGACTTCGCCCAGGACAGACCTAGGAGACACAGCGAACAACAGCCAGCCTACAAGTGTTTCTCCCCCGAGCGCACAAAGCCAGCGCGCCTCCACGCGTGAGCGCCGACCCCCTGCACGATACCAGGCAACTTTCTAAGGGGGAAGGAAGTGTTGTGTCCCCTTATTGCTTTTGTGTGTGTGCGCCCCCGCATCCTCCTCCTAACGACCACTCGCATCCTCCTCCTAACGACCACTCGCATCCTCCTCCTAACGACCACTTGCCCCTCGTCGCACGCTGTCGCCAGATGCCCCCCCATGGTGCGCCCCCGCATCCTCCTCCTGTTTTGGGAAGCCACTCCCTCCCGTGGACGCTTCTCCGCTCCCTCCTTTCTTCGGGCGGCCAGTTCGGCTCCTGCCTCGGTCGACGCTGGTCGCACCCTCATCGGCTTTAAATAAACGAAGTCTTAAAGTACCGTGTGCGTCTTTCGCTGCATTCAACACAGCGACCGGACACGACACTGTCTTTCAAGAGTGGTGTATCACCTGTTGTCGAATCCTGTCATGGTTGGAGCCCTTGCCATGTGAGTGTGCACGTTTGATTTCCTGTTTGTTATGCATGTTCACATCTCCTTACGCCGTTTCAACAATACGTCCCCCCTTATGTAATGCCTTCAGGCGTTTAAGAAAACAATAAATGAAATGAATTAACTGAAAGAATAAGGATGGGGTGGACCGCATATGACAGGCTCTCTCAGATATCATGAATGGTAGTTTACCAATATCCCTCAAGAGAAAAGTATACAACGGATGTATATTACAGGTACTCACCTATGAGGCAGAAACATGGAGGCTAACGAAAAGGGTCCAGCTTAAGCTCAGGACGACGAATCGAGCTATGGAAAGAAAAATCATAGGTGTAACGTTAAGAGATCGGAAGCGGGCGGAGCGGGTGAAAGAACAAACGCTGGTTAAGGACATCCCAGTCGAAATCAAGAGGAGAAAAAGGCCTTCGGCACGGCATGTAATACGAAAGCAAAATAACCGTTATGAGAACAAAAGTAACTGCGCAAAAGGACGGGACAAGAGAAAGAGAACCACACGGGACAAACGCAGACTGACAACTGATTTATTCCACCTACTCCTCTTTCCTTCAGCAGCAAAGCGCATGCGCACCAACCACAAAAACAAAAAAAAACAAAAAACAGAAGCGACACTCATCTCGTGGAATCAAGGAACTCGAACTCCTTGCGGTACAGGTGTACTGAAGCATCGCTAATGCACTTATCAGGCCCTAACCTCGCGATTTCCAAGGCCTCGATAATTTCTCGTTCTTTCTTATCCCTCGAGCGTCCGATAATCTTAGTCCTATCTAAAAGTGGATTACAATCTCTGTCATCATGCTTGCAAGTGTGACAATGATTAGGCAGATGCTGCCCCCTTGAATCTTCTAAGGAATTTGCGTGCTCTAATAATCTAATGTTGACGCAGCGGCCAGTTTGCCCTATGTAGAACCTACCACAACTCAGGGGAATCTGGTAAATTACATTGCATGTACACTGGACGAACTTATTCCTGTGGTTAATGCCACACTCAACCTTCTTTTGCTTATCTTTTCTCGCCAAATTGCACAAACGCGACAACTTGCAAGGTGCAGAAAAATGACGTCAACGCCGAATTTTCCGGCGACTCTCTTGAGGCCGTGCGAGACCCTGTGAACATAGGGGATAACTTCATACTTCCGCCTCTCCTGTGCATCCGCCCCCAGAGGTTTTGAGTTTGGGCGGAAGGACTTCAACAGGGACTCAGCGACAGCCTGAAGAAGGGCCAGCGGAAAACCAGCAGACCTAAGGCGATCAACCTGAGCCTCAAAGCTAATCTGAACTTTATGTGGACAGGACTTGGCTAATGAAGCCCTGAGGCAAGTTGATGCAATACCCCTCTTGACCAGCTTCGAATGGCACGAGTTAAAGGGTAAGAGTGCCTTTTTCGACCTAGGCATGTACGCCCAGAAGGAAAGAGGAGTAGGTGGAATAAATCAGTTGTCAGTCTGCGTTTGTCCCGTGTGGTTCTCTTTCTCTTGTCCCGTCCTTTTGCGCAGTTACTTTTGTTCTCATAATGTCGTACCAACTAGCCCCTCACCGCACTCTTCTAGATTTCAAAATAACCGGTTGTCGTTAAAGGGCAACTGCATTGGTTTCAGAAATCGATGAGCTTAAATGGGTCGGATGTGTGAAACTTGCAGGTAAAGCATGCGTAGTCCTTTTGGGCTAGCATTTGAAACGGTGAAGTAATCGCCGATTAAAATCGCGACGGCCTTCGGGCTTCTCCGCAGAGCACAACGCCAAGGGGGGGGGGGGGGGGGGGCATGATGACGTCATCGAAGGTATCGGTACATTTTCAATGCATACACGCCCAATTTTAAGGAAAAACCAACGTCGCCAAAGGCAATGCCCTCCGAACGTTGTTAGGCAGCATTCAACAAGGAACGCTAGTGTGTGGCTGACGGCAGCGGTAACTTGAAATCATACCTTCTGTGACGTCACGCTAAACTTCCCCGCACTCCTTTGGTGCTTTGAGGAGAAGCGCAAAATTCAATCGTCGATTACGTGACCATTTTAAATGCTAGTGCAAAAAAACTTGGCATGCTTTACCTACAGCCTATATAGATTTGAATCCTTGAACATCGCGAAATTCTCAAAAAGTGGTGCAGCTGCCCTTTAAGCTTACGTTACGTTATATGGGGTTTTATGGCGCATAAGCAACTATGGCTATCATGCGCCAAACACAAGGTTAGATGATGTTATGTCAAGTGTACAGAGGTTACATTATAATAGATTTAAAACATTGGCTTTCTTTAGAAACTTACAAACAAGTGAAAACTCGACAAGTGTTTGCTCGCCTAAAAGCAATGCGGGATGAAATGGAATGTGTTCATTGTAAAATGCCGTAAAAAAACTTTTTTCTAAGTACTTCGAGATGCGAACAAGAAATTAAAATGTGATTTACTGTGAGCTCCTGACCACACATTTCACACAGAGGTCTGTCTTTTTTTGTTAATAAGAAGTTATGGGTGATGTGTGTGTGACCTATGCGTAAACGACATAAAATTACTTCGATAAAACGCTCTTTATGGCGGCATGATTTCCATTCTTTTAAAATGGGCTTTACAGTATGCAGCTTGTTGTTTCCTTCATTTTCCCAAGAGGCTTGCCATTTGGCTCTTAGTTTGCTACGTACTAACTTCATGTAATCCCTAGGAGGCAAAATCACATGTTTTATTTCCATGGTTCCGGCTTGTGCAGCACACATGTCGGCTCTCTCATTATCCCTAATGCCAACGTGACTGGGAACCCAGCAGAATTTTATAACATGTTTTTGTGTTGTGATCTTTACTATGTTGTGTATGATGCTTCCTATCAGTGACTCCGTGGCATTTTTGGATTTTAATGCTGTAAGAACGCTCAGTGAATCTGTATAAATGATGCTGTTTTTGATGTTTTCATTCGTTATTTTCTGTACTGCAACACAAATGGCATAACACTCAGCGGTGAAAACTGTAGCACAAGACGGCAGTCGTACTGCATTTTTATTTTCTCCTTGTATTACTGCGCTTCCTACATGAGCATGAGTTTTTGACCCGTCAGTATAAAATGACGTGTAATTTCTGTATTTTTCTTGTAGTGCTAGATATTCTTGTATTATATGGTCGTGTGGTGTACAGGTTTTCCTGAGGCGTGTTAGTGTGACGTCACACACTGTGGGGAGAGTGTACCACGGTGGTAGCGCTTCGTGTCTTGGGGCAATATTTTTGATTTCGTTTAGTATGTTCAGAGTTTGACATTTTTCTTCGAAGCGCAAGAGCAACGGCTTAATCGCATGGGGCTTGTTGTTGAAGAGTATTCGGGATGGGCATTTCGTGACAATTGGGTAACAGAGATGCTTGGGCTGAGAAAGGATTTTGAGGATGTATGTACAAGTTAGTGCTGTTCTTCGATCTTCTAAGGAAGGTTCATTAGATTCCACATACAGACTTGCTATTGGTGAAGTTCTGTAAGCACCGGAAGACAACCTTAAACCAAAATTGTGGACAGGATCCAGTCGTTTTATGTAGGACGGTCTTGCTGAGCCATATACTATGGACCCATAGTCTAACTTAGAGCGAACCAGAGAACGATATATATGTAACAGGGAAGCTCTATCAGACCCCCAGCGTTTTTTTGATAGTATCTTCAGCACATTGAGGGCCAGGGAAGCTTTTTTCTTTAAGCTGTTTATATGTGGCAAGAAAGTGCGCTTTTTATCGAAAGTTATCCCTAGGAATTTATGCTCTTGTTTGACAGGTAGTGGTGTTTGGTTTAAATATAGTGTGGGGTCGGCCTGTAGGCCTCGTCTCAAAGAGAACAGAACCGCTACTGTTTTCTGAGGGGAAAATCTAAATCCGTTTCTATCTGCCCAGGTAGCCAGTTTATTTATTGTTATTTGTATTTGCCGCTCACAGGTAGGTATGCTAGAAGACGTGCATGCTATTTGGAGGTCGTCTACGTAAACTGAGTACATTATCGATTTTGGGATTACTTTTCCTATGGAGTTCATTTTGATGACAAATAAGGTCGTGCTGAGGATGCACCCTTGGGGCACTCCAGTTTCTTGGATAAAAGTCTTGGAGAAGGTTGCGCCTAGGCGGACTCTGAACGTTCGATTGGTCAGGAAGTCGCTCAAACAGCTCAGCATCCTGCCGCGGATACCTAGGTCCGCTAGGTCACGGAGGATACCGAACCTCCACGTGGTATCGTAAGCCTTCTCCAGATCAAAGAAGACTCCGATACAGTGTTGGCTGTGGATGAACGCTTCCCGGACTGTGTTCTCAAAGCGTACAAGGTGATCGGTTGTGGAACATGTCTTTTTAAAACCGCACTGGTGTATATCTAAAAGTTGCTGGGACTGAAGTATGAAGGTTAGTCTGATGTTTAGAATGCTTTCGAATGATTTTGCTATACAGCTAGTTTGTGCTATTGGCCTGTAACTGGTGGGACTAGTTTGTGGTTTGCCAGGTTTTAGAAAGGGTACTATGATTGCTTCTTTCCATGCTTGGGGGATTTCTCCACTCATCCATATTTTATTGAAAAATTTTAGGAGAGCCTCTATGGCAGCCTCAGAGAGGTGAGCAAGCATGGCATAATGTATATTGTCTGGGCCTGGTGCTGTCATTTTACCGGATGTTAGTACTGTGTTTAGTTGCTGCATGGTAATAAGCTGATTGTAGTCTTCATGCATGCATGTTCCAAAGGGCAGGCTTTGTTTTTCTACTATTGTTTTGTGCTTTTGAAATGTGTGTGTGTAGTTGGATGCGCTTGAAACTGTGGAAAAATGCTCACCCAATATGTTGGCCTGCTCTTCTAATGTTGTTTGAGTACCGGGTGTTGTTAGCATTGGAAATGTGAACGGAGTAAAATTTCCTGTGAATTTCCGCACCTGCTGCCACATTTTCTTTGATGATATTGAGCTGTTTATGGAGGATATGTACTCTTGCCATGATGCCCTTTCTGCGCTGCGTCTAATGTATCGTGCTTTGGCTCTAGCCTTTTTGAAGATGAGCAAGTTTCCTGCAGTGGGATATCTGCGAAGGTTGCCCCAAGCCTTGTTTTGCTGCTTTTTAGCCATTGAGCATTCATTGACCACCAAACTTTATGTGTTTTTCGTGAAATTTCAGATGTTTGTGGGATGGCTTCTATTGCTGCAGATATTAAGCATGTGACAATTTTTTCATTTAGTTCTTCTATAGTAAGGGTTTCGGCATATTCTTTTTCTAGTGTGGCCTTCGTTCTGAAAAGTGCCCAATCGGCGAGGTGAATTTTCCATCGCCGTGGCTTCGTAGGGAGGACGAATGCAGCTGATGTTAGTTTTAAAACTGTAGGTAAGTGATCACTTCCCCGGGAGTCATCTAAAACATCCCAAATAAAATCATTAAAAACAGATGGTGATGCAAATGCTAAATCGAGGCAGGTCATTTTTCCAGAGCTGGGGCAGCAGTACGTGGCTTTTCCCGTATTCATTAAACATATGTTATTCGAAAGAATAAAATCCTCGATGAGCTGACCCCTGGAATCAGTATGCTCACTTCCCCAGAATGAGGAGTGTGCGTTAAAATCCCCTATTATTACATATGGCTCTGGCAACTGTTCCAGAAGTTCTTCTATGTCATGCATGGCTATTGTGTTGTGTGGTGGTATGTACACAGAGCATATTGTTATTGTTTTACGGCTAATGATGTTTACTGCGACCGCTTCTAAGTTCGTCTTTAATGATACCACTCTTGCAGGGACATCGCTTTGCGTTATGATAGCGACGCCTCCTGAGAGTCGGCTAGCTTGTACTCGGTCTTTCCGGAAAATATTATATTTTTTAAGATGCTTGTGTGCTGTGGCCCAAGGTTCGTTTCTTGCAGGCACACAGCTGTAGGTGCCATTGTTTTGAGCTTATCAGTTATGTCTGTGTAGTTTCTGTGTAGACCTCTACAGTTCCATTGTATTAGATACGCCATTGTGATAAGTTGGGGATTGGGGAAAGTTACTTATTCTCAGGGGCAGTGATTCGTGGTTTCCCTTTTTTCTCTAGGGAGTCTCGCCGCCGCTGCAGCGGTGGCGAACCAGGAGTTGTATCCATCGCCACTTTCGTGGCGCCGGATTTCCGCGGAGAATCCGCGGATACGTGTGTTTTAGATGTCAGCGGACTTTCGCTGACATCCATCTCCTCCACGGTGGACGTGGAGGATGTTTCTTGTTTGCGATGGCCCGTGGCCTTCGCATTCGTCTTTTTTGTTGGCAATAGTGAATCATGCTCTGCTCCAGGGGCAGAGTCTCTTGGGTCAGCAGTTGCCTTCTTAGAGGGGTGGGGCAACAGGTCCAGTTCAGCAGAGCTGTTCTGGGTGTCTGTCGCCGAGGATGCCGCTGCTGAAAGTGGGGCCTGAGGGCCTCCGGCGAGGATCGCGTGGTCTTCCCGCGAAATTTTCAGCCCTGTGGACTGTGTCACCGACTTCTGTGGTGGGGACTTGGTTGTCGTCTCCAGGTCCTTCGGATCGACCTGTGTGCCGACAGAAACTGAAGGCGGCGGCGGTCCCCGCGTCACCGCTTCAGAGTATGTCCCTTTCTGTTGGAAAGAGACGCGTTTTTTTGCTTCAAGGTAGGACAGGTTTTCTGTGGTCTTCAAAGTTATGATTTGTTTTTCTGTTTTCCAGACTGGGCACGACCTGGAGTACGCGCCATGTGCGCCATTGCAGTTGATGCACTTTGGTGTGCGTTCGCATCTTTCTTCTGTATGTGCGTCTTCTGTGCATGTGACACAAGTGGGTTTGCCTCGGCAGGCCAACATGCTGTGTCCAAAGCGCTGGCACTTGAAACATCGTCTCGGATTCGGTATGTATGGGCGGACTTTACAATGGAGGTATGCGGCATGGATGGAGTCAGGCAGAGTTGTGCTATTGAAAGTTAGTACAGTATGTTTGGTCTTGATTTCAGCATTGTTTCTCCGGATGGTTATTCGTCGGGCTGCTATTACTCCCTGTTCGGCTACTTCTTCCATTTCCGCATCGGTACTCGGTAGGAGTTCATATTCAGATATGACGCCCTTTGAGTGGTTCAGGGTGCGGTACGGGGTTACCTGTATGCTCATTTCTCCAAGATTCTGTAATGACATCAGTTTGGTGCTCTGTTCTCTTGTGTTTATTTCTACAAGGAGGTCTCCGGTTCGTTGCTTTTTTGCTTTGTAGTCTTTGCCTACACAACTTTTTAGGGTGTTGGCGATGACAAATGCAGATAGGTTGGCTACCGGTACATTAGTGTTTGAGTGCAGCATAAAAAACTTCGCAAACGTTTCTGGCTTCTGTGGACTCAGTTTCTTCACATCGGTGCGACCCCTTTTCGGGGGTCGATCAGATTTTTTTGCAGATTTTTCCATACGGCATGTATAAACTAAGGGTTCCTGATACTTTGTCGCCTCTGATTCACCCTTATACACAGAGGAAGGTCCCGGGACTTCCCGCCTGGTAGACAGACGAGGAGCCCATCGGCCGAGGATTGACCACTTCCTCGACCGCCACCGTTCAAGGTTTCTTCCCTCCACCTTTCAACCTATCGCCACGGTACGGATGACAGCTTCGGTATGGGGACTAAGGGTCCGTGGTGGCGCCAAGCACCAACACCTCGTTACACAAGGTGCCCTTGTGGGCTGCCCTTTAAGGGTAACGGAGTGGATTCCAAGAGAAGGCAAACGTAGCAGGGGGCGGCAGAAAGTTAGGTGGGCGGATGAGATTAAGAAGCTTGCGGGGATACGGTGGCCGCAACTTGCAAAGGACATCGTAGATGAAATCAAGAGGAATAAATGGGGCCTAAGCGGAGCCGCGGTGGCTCAGTGGCCCTCCCTTGCCTGGCGCATACTGCAATTTAGCTGCCGATGCGAAGATCCAGCTTCACGCAACCTGATTTGGGCATACGGTCACCAGGGACTCCAGGGAAACGAACAGGCCGATCAGGCCGCTCGCGCACTCTCTCCCCGGGCTATCTCCCTGTCCTTGGAAGCCTACTCCGAATCAGACAATCTGGCCCTTACATTCAAACAAATCACCGATTACTACAAGGAGGAGCACCGGCACTACCCGACCCCTTATAAGAGACTGGACGCGCTGACGAGCGCCTCCTCATCAAAACTCTAACACTGTACTGTGCCCGGCGGGGCTTAAGTATTTCAACACATCCTTTGACGGCGCGTGCCAGCTCTGTGGGGAGGTGGTTGACACCTCCCGCATGGTTTGGGAGTGCCCATCTATTCCCCCCCCCCCCCCCCCCCCCCGCCTCAACCCCACCAGAGAGGACTGGGAGGCGGTCCTGTTCGGCTGTCAAGACCTCAAGACCCAAAAAAGGTCTCGGTTCAACGGACGAGGATGGCGTTGCTTGCCAATGCGATTACGGAATAGGGGCTTCACCTAGTATTGTGAGGGGAAGGTGCCAATAGGGCCCTACCCCAATCACATCTCTGTAATTGTTTAGTTGTTGATAAATGTTTTTCGCCACCGCCACGACGGCCCCTCTTCCTTTCTTCTACCAAATTCTTCACCATAGTACTCGCGACGGCGATCCAACTCATCGCTCAATCATATGGGTCCCCGGCCACCAAGGCATGCCATGTAACGAAGCCGCCCATGAGGTAGCCCGCGCACTCACTCACCGGGCACCAGGCATTCCTTCGGAGGACCTTAACCCAGATCACAGCCCTCATTTCTTCTCAAGACTTTGCTGAGCACTAACGTGCCGCACGCCGGCGCTACCCGGTTCCTATGAAGGGACTGGGTAAAGCTGGCGAACGAACTCTCCTCAGGCTCTTTACAAACATTAAAAACACGCTGCTGTGTCCGGCGGTTCTCAAGCACTTTAATCCTTTTTGAAGGCCGCTGCTCATTTTGTGAGGAGGTGGCCGACACCTTCCACATGGTTTGGGCATGCATGAAAAATCCTTCTCTCCCCCCATTACCCCTTCCCCTACCCGCGAGGACTGGGGGCGGCCCTGCCCGGCTGCCAGGAACTATCCGCCCAACAGGGCCTGGTTCGGAGGACGTGCGCAGTGGTCATGACCAACGAGATCCCGGAATGAGGGAGTCCGCCAAGTATTGCAAGGGGCGAGACCCACTAGGGGCCTCTCAGGGGCAAGCACCTCTCTGTAAATATTGTAAGGGAAGACTTCACGTAAGACGTTTATTCTAGCCCTTTCGCCAGAGACGTCTTCCAAGCGAACAGCCTCAAGCGATGACGATGGGAATCATCAGGTGAAAGAGAATGAAGTCGCAGCCAGAGAGGCGACGACGACGAAGGCGAATAAATTGCTTACAATATAGCCGAATAAATGCTTTTCACCACCACCACCCCCCTTTCTTTTTTCACTCCCTCCTTTATCCCTTTCCCTACGGCGCGGTTAGGGTGTCCACCGAGATATGTGCGACAATTACTGCGTCATTTCCTTTCCTCAAAACCAATTTTCATTTTCAGGCAATGTATTGCGAAGGCAAGATAACCACTGATCTTTCAGGGTAACGGAGCGGATTCCAAGAGAAGGCAAACGTAGTAGGGGGGGAGGGGGGCATAAAGTTGGGTGAGAGGATGAGATTAAGAAGATTGCGGGGATACGGGTGCCGCAGCTGGCAAAAAGAAAGGGTTATTAGATAGAGAGACACGGGAGAGGTCTTTGCCCAGCAGTTGGCGTAGTCAGGCTGATGATGATCAGGAGGAAGTACGTTGCTACAAAAAACTGAATCGATTCGTTCTAAACCCCCTCTACACACTTAACAGAACGCACGTGCCTCTAAAGTGAGTATTAGGAAACTTGCTTAATTTGATGCTTAACTAATTAAACAGAATTTTAAAGATACACTGAGGAGCGCCACACGACGGGAAACAATATGTCTTTGGTTGCACCCAAATCCGATTCACCACTTTTTTTAATCACTGGTTCAAGTTACGTGAAACACCCTGTACAGCAAGCTTTCCAAAATGTAAATAGACGAGGAGGGAGAGTATAGCCTAGGATGTGATCATAGATGTATTATTCTGCATATGCGTGCCCTGATCAAAAGAGAAATGTATAAAACACAAAAAAAAAACGAAAGCAAAATTCAACGTCCAACAAATAGCGCTAATAGCAGCAGGCGTTGAGAAAGCATAAGATTAACGCCCCATGGAAAAGTGGGATTGTAATTAGAACTACTCAGCAGTATGGAAATGGAACAAGCAAAGTTACAAACCGCTGGGAAGGAAAAGGAAACCACGAGGCTGACGCAATAAGGAATTTAAGGAGGTCCTTGAACAACTACGGGTGGCTTCAGGGAAACGGAGAGGAAGGAATAGACCGAAAATGGGAATCTTATCGATGATAGAAACTGCTTGTATAGGTCCTCGTCCAGAGTAAAATAAAGTAATCCCCTGATCGCGCAGCTAAAGGTGGGCCAAGGAAATTTTGGAACCATATAAGTTGTTTGGGTGAAAAAAAAGCGAAGCGCAAGAGGACGCTGCTGCAGGTATCGCAGAAGCCCGCAGCAACCACACAGACTTTTTTTTTTATACTGGACGTTTTGTTTCATGAACGTTTATGAAACAAAACGTCCAGTAAAAAAAAAAAGAAAGCGTGCGTGGTATCTTTCGGATGTCTTGTCCACGTGTCCTTGCTGTGGCCTTCCTCGGTACCTACAGCAGTGTGCCGATCGATATAGAAATATAAAGGTACAGTCGGGGACAAAAGTCTCCGGACCACGTGTTCCTCAAACAAAGCTTATAGCTCTACTATCAGACAGCAGCTGGAGACCGCACTTGTGGAGATGAAAGAACAAAAATTTAACTTTTGCCTCCACAAGGGTGGTCCCCAGCCGCCGACTATTAACAAAGCTATCGGCTTCGTTAGAGGAACACGTGGTCCGGAGACTTTTGTCCCCGACTGTACCTTCATTAAACAAAGTTATAAGTCGGAGTCCCTCCTGTCTTCATGTTCACGATATGGGCTATGCCTTAGTTAATGTCTCCGAAGGTTTTAATCGCCTGAGGTTCTTTAACGTGCACTGACATCGCACAGCACATGGGCCTCTAGCATGTCGCCTCCGTGGAAACGTGATCGCCGCGGGATCGAACCAGCGTCTTTTGGGCCCAGCGGCCACAGCGCCGGCTTTCGTCATGTTGATGTCTTGTAATTTTGCAGTAGAAGCGTGTGAACTAAACAGTGCAGAACGAATTGGTGGTAAGTGCTGCTTCGCTAGCCAGTTAAAAATTACTGTGGGCACTTCGTTTTCGCAGTTTGTACGTGTCTTCGTCTATGGTCCCCAAAGCGACAAAGCGAATAATTTGTTCCAGTGAACCATGCCGGCAGCCGCCGAACAACGTGCAAAACCCGACCGAAAAGGCGGGGAGAACACGATACCAGGAACCACCCTGATGGCCACCATTGGACGCTAGGGCCTAACCTTCTTGTAAGCTTTCCGCGTATAATGAGGCCATTACGTTCATTCACTTCATAAGCGGTTACAAGCCACATTATTTTTTTTTAGCCTCCAGCAGCAAGGAATTCTTGTTCCGCGGAATCAATGCAAGGATGAGCCTGATTGTAAAGGAAAACGTTTCCGTGGGGCCGTCGCTATCTCCAAACGATTCTGCAATGTCTCTGCGCGTCGTCAACAGTCCGCGCGAAATCCGCGTTCCTTTCCACCCCCCCCCCCCCCCCCCCCCCCTCTCTGATTATGATGTTCATCCTGTCTCACAAAAGTAACTGCTCGGGCGCTGTCACCCTCGAAAGAGAAGCTAGGCCTCTTTCTCCTCACATCATGGCGCCTTGTGTTTCGCAATACACTCCAGAATGCGTGTGGTGCGGAGAGATAGCCACCCTCTACCACTCCACATGGGGCTGTCGGGCGAGCCCGATAGAGCCCAAAATTACAAACCCGTCAGTCGAGCAGCGGGAGGAGCTTCTGTCCAGCTCCGACCCGCAAGATCAGCTTGCGCTGGTTGAGCGGGCCGAGGAGGCAGCAAGAACCAATGGGATTCTGTACCTAGGAACACCACCTGCTGCTCAAGACCCCAACCCCTAAACCCCGTCCCATTTTGCGGAATGAAGTTTATACTACTACTCAATAATGCTCACAGTTGAGCAGTCATAGAAAATGCAGTTCGAAATTCCCACTGACGAGCATGATTGGTCCGTTCATATACCGAACATCATTGCCTTGAGATATATTATAAACACCCTGGCTACAACACAACTGTGGGAGTGTGGGGAGCGCAGGTACTTTGTGCAGCCAAGTCAAGTTTGCAATTTCCACAATCCTGCTGCTTCTACAGACCATCTCGTTGACGCTGCGGCATTGTCGCACGGAATGCAATAAGTGACGTGCTCACCGTGTGCCGGTCCTCGGAGACGGTGAGCTCTGCCGTCCAAAGATTCTCGTGTACGTAGAAAACGTGTCCTGCACCTCCAGTCATCCAACCACGTGTCTGCCTACAGTCGTGACCTGCGCAAATTCGTTATGGGGGTTTGAAACTGTAGCCCATTGTCAACTTTCGTCACGGTTAGCCCGGTGCCTGCTACGGTTTTCTTCAGGTATTTTCTTTGTTCTTTTCTGTTTCTGGAATTTTTTTCTCTTTTTATACATGCGATCAATTAGCATGCCACTATAGGGACCTTAGAAGACAGGAGTAGTGCGATGTTTAGGGAAATCCCCCACGGTGAAGTAAATTTATAATAAGGAAGTAATTACTAAATAGCAGCCATACGGCGTCACTGCTGATTTGCAGTGACGCCTGACATCGCACCCAATTACTCAATCATTCTCAGCATTTTCGCAGCGTATCCGTGACTCACGCATCATTCCAATGTGTCATCACTAATTTCATTTGCAACTAGTTCAGCAGGCCCCGGGGTTCCAAATACTCACACAGCACCCAGTCGTCCGCGTAGTTCATGTATATGTAGTTTCGCACACGGATCCGCGCCTTTTTTTTTTCCCTGATGTGTCACCTCCTTGCTTTTGCACTGCGCGTATATCTTCTACTATAGCGCGCTTGCAGCAGTGCACAGGTGCCAAACAACATGTAAAGCAAGACTGCAAGCATGACCAGTCCTTCAAATATACCAAACGCAACTGATCTTTTATAATTCATGAACATCATGGCCACAATACAACTGTGACAGTAAGGGGAGTTCATATACTCTAGACATCCAAAAAAAGTTCGCTTTCCTTAGTCCTGCTCCTGCGGACTATGCATTTAGATGGTTCCGCAGCATTTTAGCTTTGGCTGAATTGCGCGATGTGCTCACCGTGTGCAGGTTCTCGGAGACGGTGAGCTCTGCCGTCCAAGGCTTCAGGCGCAGCAACGTGGACAACTTCTCCTGTTCCTCCGGTCATCCAGCCCCGCGCTCGGTACAGCACGGACCTGCACAAATTTGTTACCAGGGGGGGGGGGGGGGGGGGGGGTAAGGGAATTAAGGGCAAGATAAGAAAAGATCCAGGCAACCCCTGGATCAGCTTCAGCTTTTATAAGGTGACAGTGCTACATGCTGTGGTCAGTTTAACGTCCCCAAACTGCTCATGAGCTATGAAAGACACCGCAGTGAAGATCTTCACAATAATCTGGACCACCCGACGTTTTAACGCGCCCGGACAGTGCACAGCCCATGGCTGCTGTTGCATTTTGCCTTAGCCCTGTGGTAAGGGTGTTCGGCTACTGAGCCGGAGGACTGGGGTTCAATGCCGAAGAATGCCACTGTCTTCACACTAGAACAGCTTATGAAGGGAATATTGGAAGCCATCATATTGCTGAATTATTGTAATGAAAATCATGGTGGCGGATGGAAAAGCATGGTGGAGGGTAGAGCAGCACGACATTGGGAGAGCGCCCAGGGCTACTTAGTCGGCCAGCTGTGCCGATCCCAGCCAGGCACGCTAGGTGGATTTTGAGAGAAGTATAGGTATTGGGAGGGCGATAAGACAATGGAAGTGGCATTGTCCTAGGTCGGCGTATGGAAGGGGGCAGTTTCTATAGGACGAGTCGGAACGCGCCCGAAAAAACTACAACGGGACTCCAGAGAGCAGTGGGCCCAAATTAATTTTTCGGGGGATGGGGATGCGAGTAACGGAGGGGATGAGGTCGAGAGAAGGAAGTGTGTGCAAGCGAGAGTAGCACATGTTCCGTGATTTGCTTATTTTAGAGGAGGGCTTCGCCCTCCGAGGGTGCACTTGACTAGAGGATCGCAGGTGTCCTCCATAACCACCGCAATAAAATTGCAGTACGGAAGGATGTCAGACAGGGAGGCACTATATTTCCAATGCTATTCACCGCCTAGTTGCTGGAGGTATTCGGAGACCTAGATTGGGAACGGTTGGGGATAACAGTTGCGAGCATCCAGTCTACCCTTCGACCGCCCTAGGCGGCGCATATCCTGCCGAACTCTCTCAAGTGGCCTACAGCGACCCTTACCCTCCCGGCTCTCCCGGGGTTGGCAGAGAAGAAAGCTGGGAAGCAGCATCCACATCGTCACGTGGGCGACCCTCCTTTCCCCCTCGTGTATTCGGTGGCCGCACGGGCAGCCCACCACGGGGAGAGAGTAGAAGGAGCCATGAGACAACGCGTGACGGGATGGACGGGATGGACGGAGCCATGAGACAAACGCGGCTTTTCCAGGTGACATCGAGCTTTCCCCGTGTCCGTTTCCTGCTGCCTGCGCTACCGAGGGCGGTTATCGTATTTTGGAATCACCCCAAATAAACGATTTGCCTGCGGGCTATACCTCGGTGTGTTGGTCCTGTCGACCTCCACAGTGTAATCGGGGCTAGCGGAGTGGCATTGGTCCTGAGTGCTCGCTGTGTCGTCCTTAACATAAGCAGAACCCTTTTCGTTAGCCTCCTCGTTTCTGCCTCGTATGGGACTACTGGTGGGATACAGCTGCTGTACAGTTATCTCTTCAGGTATAATAATGGGTGGAAAATGATCCATTCCGCGTGGGTTGTCCAGAAGATCTCATTTAACATCATTAAAAGGTGATGGTGAACTAAACGATAAATCTAAACTGCTAATTTTTGCAGTTTTTAGGGAGCAGTACATGGGCTTTCCTGAATTCAGTAGGCACACATTACTGCACAGAATAAAATCTTCTAAAATGCAACCTCTGGGATTAGTTTCTCCACTTCCCCAGAAAGAGGAGTTCTCCGACTAACAGATATGGCTCTGGTAGCTTTTCTAGAAGTGTTTCTAAGCATCTGAGGTTGAGGTTTCCATTAGCGACCTCAAGGTCGGATACCGGCTTCAAAAAAATCAAAAAATAAATAGAACAAATTTGAGTAGGCAAATAAAAATCTATCGACCGAGAATCATGTGAGAAGCTTGGTAACAACTAGTTACGGCACCTTAGATATGTGGTGTACTGTGATCGAAGGAGACCGTTTTGATCCAGAGGCAAGTCATTTTGCTCGTTTCGATGAGTGGCGCTCCAGCTTGGCCTAAATGCCGAAAATGGCCGCAAAAGCAGCAAGCCATACAACCTCTAATGTTGCGTACCACTTTTTGCACCCGACATTGCATACACTATCCAAAGTATACGCAAGAAGAAAAGCCGGTATTCTGGCATGAGAGCTCGGAGCGTTTATGTATGGCTTCTATGTCGACAGCAACTAATACCGCTTTTTAAGGTCGCTTTTGAGGGATATTTGATGATACGTGTTATATTACCGGTTTGATAAAAAACACAATCATGAGCAAACATACAAATTTTGCAGGACACACGCGACAGGAATAACGCTCATTAAGGCACGACAGAACCAAGTTGCATTCATTTATATGTATTTGTAAGCGGCTTCGTTGTATATTTGGCTGTTATTTTTTATTATTTATCACAAATGTCCACTTTCTTTAAATTACACTCGTGAAAACAGGTAGGCCACAACGGCGCATAGGTTGGAATGCGCGTTTTTTACATCGGCTCGCCCGTCAAAGTCCACCTGAGCGAAACCTCTCGCTTCTCTGCAAGGCATCTGAAGCCCCTGCAAAACGCCTGAAGAAAAGTGTAGTGTGCTGCCGATCCTTACGAAAACAGCTCGCCAACCTAACTTATGTCCTATGATAGAAGGAAAGGGAAAGAAAAGAATGATGACGAAGCCATGCCCACGAGAATCGCAAACTAAAAACAGGACTGGTGCCGGAGAAATTAAAAAGGAGAGGACAACTGCGCGCCTATGCACTCCATAACGCCTCTTTGTAATCGATTCGATTCACTAACTGTGAATGAAAAGAATAAATTGAGTGAATAGATTTGTGCGACACCGACCACGAATTTTTCACCATGATCAGCCCAATGCAAAATGTGGCGAAAAAAAAACACGTGGTAGGTGAACTATTCGTGATGTAGCATCTGGAATATATTTGTTCAGCGTCTAAATAATAGTTCCCAACGCAAATTGTCCGGGAAAAAGTGACGCTGCTTACGAAGCAACCGAATAAGTCAAAGCTTATGCATTCGACGTGTATGTCAGTCGCATGGTATTGGCTAGACCGTCCCTTCATTCCTTCTTTATTCATTTGAGTTGTTTTCCCACTAGCCTATTTTAGCACAACGCTATACTATGTATTCATCAAACATGGCACGGCGTTTCACCCTCATCGTTGTTCGGAATTATATATAGTCGTACCTCGCTAGTACGGACTTCGTTATGTATACGTGGAGAATTTTCGCAAGGACCTAACTTTCTCAGTGTGTTTACGTCTTCTTTGCATGAAAACAAACTTTGGTCAATGGAATAACAAAGCTAAGAACCTCACAGCGGCGTTCATAACGCTGTACTTATCCGCCGCATCAGCACCCGCCGCAGAGGTATGAATGAGGATGACCTCTGTCGGCTCACGCAAGCTTTCCTCATTAGCAGGATAGTCTACTCCTACCCCTACTATCACCTCCGCCGGAAGGACGAGGAAGCTGTGAACAGCATTATACGTTCAGCGTACAAAGCGGCACTGGGGCTACCTCAGTACGCCAGCACACAGCACCTCCTCCAACTCGGCATCTACAACACGCTCACAGAACTCATAGAGGCACACAAGACCGCCCAAATCCACCGCCTCTCCCGCACTAAACACGGGCGGCTCATACTTGACCGTCTCAACATCAACCCCATAGGCGACGTCCACCCCACGACGCCCATTCCGATAGGGGTCTATAGCCGCCTAGTTATAAAACCAATCCCCAAAAACAAAAAGCTTTCTCTGTCCCGTGTCCGCTGCGGTGTCTAGCTCCTTCATGTCTCACCAACTGGCCCACACATCTACCCTCCCAAAAACATGCTACCTGGCCGCCATGATACGCGCCGTCAGCTGAAAGCCCAAGCACTAGATGCCACATACCTTGCCGACGAACACGCAATATACGTAGATGCTGCACGGCAAAGTGCAAACACATACGTGGCTTGTGCAACCACGCCACAATCTACTCTCGTCACCGCCGCCACAGTAGTAGCTCACTCTCCGACAGCGGCAGAAGAAACCGCCATCGCGCTGGCCATCGCTGACCCACGTACCCGCACAGTCCTCAGCGACTCCAAAAGAGCAATACAAAATTACTCGGCAGGTGTTATCTGCCACACCGCTGCACGCATCCTTCGCGGCTGCACTCCCGACCATAAGACCAACCTGGTCTGGGCACCCGCCCACGCGGGAAACTCTGGAAACGAAGGGGTCGACCGACTAGCCCGAGGACTAACCAACCGGGCGGCCGGCCCCACGGACCCAGACGCTCTTGCCGAGGCTCCCCAGACCTTTGCCGAAATTACCAACCTCCACAGAGAGATGAGACGCCAGTTCCCGCCTCCACACCCCGACTTGAATCGAGCGCAAGCCACCTTGCTCCGCAGGTTGCAGACACACTCCATCCTTAGCCATTCTAGGCTTTCACTCATCACAGACGGGGAATACGACCCCGTCTGCCAAAATTGTTACCAGGGAGAAATCGCCACCCAGGCGCACATCCTCTAGGGTTGCGCTCGAAATCCGCCCCCTAGAACATTACTGCCAGCTCCCTCCGAGGAAGGATGGAACCAACTCCTCAGAAGGCGAGACAAGAGCATCCAACTGGCACTCATTTCGTGGGCCCAGGAAGTCGCCCCCACCTGGGGTCCACACCAAGCCCACCTGCCCTAAATCCCGCCACTCTATGGCAATAAAGTTCAATAACACTTTTTGCTGGGCGAGTTGGTTCATTTTGCTTGAGTGGATGCTCGTAGCGCGACAAAAACAGACAAGGGACAGAAGACGAACGGGACAAGCGCTAACGGGACAAGAACGGGAGCGCTTGTCCCGTGCACTGACATCGCACAGTACACGGGCCTCGAATTTCTCCTCCAAAGAAATTCAACCGCAGCGGCCGGGATCGAACCCGCGTCTTTCGGGCCAGCAGCCGAGCACCATAGCCACTGAGCCACCGCGGCGGCTGCTTGTCCCGTTCGTCTCCTGTCCCTTGTCTGTTTTTTGTCGCGCTACAAGCATCCACTCAAGCTATGGCAATAAAGTTGTTTCTCTCTCTCTCTCTCTCTCTCTCCTGCGTTTCAGTAAGCATTTCGACCAATGCAAAGCAGTAACCTCGTCTTTGTCGCAGCGCACGAGTAAATTTTTTTTTCTCTCGATCCCCTACTCTTAATTTTCCGGAGGCTGACGTGATTTGTGGCCGATGAATTTCCTCACCAGGGAGGGAGCTTGCTAGATAGAGGCAGAACGGTACTGGAGACCAAGAACTTAGGTTTACGTACAACCAATATAAAATATTCGAAAGAAAAACAATAGCTGTCACGTGGTTGGGCCAAATGAGCAATCCGTTCGCTGCTGTCTCCCGTGCGGCGGTTCTTCCAAAAGCAAAAGGGAGAGAATGAACGCCTACAGCTTCCTTGCCTTCGGCTAGGCAGGAAACTACGACCACGCCTTTGCCCTCTACTACATGCAGAACTCGGGAGAAGCGCTCAGTAATTTCTTCGAAAAGCGAGACAGCCCTTGCCTCCAAGTCATAAGTATCAACAGAGCAGCATGGCTGTCTAAGCGTCTCTCGGGTTACTCGCACGGTCCACGGATCCGGAGCCCTCAAAGCACCCCGCTGCAGCCCGGCCGCGGCTCTGAAACCTTTAACGGCTCGTCAAGGAGACCTGAGCTGATCTGCTGATAAATTCACGCCTACTTGTGGGTTGCCCCTCCACTGTTCTGTTCTCCAGTCACCGCCCTAACAAGCGGAGGGCAGGCAAGAATGCACAAGGCGCGGGTATTCAAAGGCAGCAAGCTGTTACGTCGTCTCGTGGCCTGCTAAAGCGGCGTACAGCGCATTCCGTAGGTCGACGTGTCCACGCAGAAAATTTACAGCAATGGTGAACAAACCTCAGAATACAGGCTGGTGGGCTCGTTACTTGGGTCAACTGAGAATGCCGATGGCACACTTTTGAAGTCAACAAGGCGGTACGAATGCGCGCGGCGATGATCTCGTGGCACTGAGCTCGTGGCTACGTAAACTCAGCACCTGTTTGTGCCCCGGCCACGGTCACATCTAGTATAGGGAGGTATACGGGGACACCGGAAACGAGCAGGGCGCGAACACTCGTCCAGGGAGTTGAACTCTGACGCCACCAACGCTAAAAACAACCTGCGGCATTCCTCGGAGGAAAAAGGAACGCAACCACTCGCGTAGACCAAGCTGCACAACTTCGTTTTTTTTTTGTTTATTTACAATATTGTAAGCTTATCTTGTAATGTTGCACTTCGACCCACTGATGCACATCGACGGTGTCAGTACACTAGCTACCACTCTTTCTGAACAGCCAGAACATCCTACATCTCAACCAAGCAAGCTGTTCATGAATATGTAGAAAATTCTTTGGAAGCTGTCTAGTGAAGGCGATGCGAAGCCAGTCGAAAGCCTTACAATGGCCAGCATGAAGTTCGGAAGAATGGAACTGAATGTCCCCAGTGCCGCCGGATGCCCACCGGCGATACAATGGGCACAAGATTCCCCTGGCCTGGTGCTCGGCTTCTTTAGGGTGAAATACTTGAGAAATGGGTCTTTGACCCCACCTTGTGCAACGAAAAAACCTTGTGCCGTGTCGCTCTTTGACCTCTTATGGCCTTGCGCCATAAGAATTCATGGTCATCATCAAGAATGGAACTGAATGCTTCTATGAAGAGCAAGAGTGGCGAGTACACATGCGAATTTAGTGCGCTTATGAAGAAAACAAAAAACACTTGGATTAAATCTAGCCATCGAAGAGTGCTGCCATAGCTTGAGTCTCCACAGAAAACGCTTCAGTATCTTTGGGACAATGGTGACCGAGAGAACGCCCTTCACGTAGCTCAGCTTTGTCTGCATTGAATAATAATGCTCTCCTCGGTATGCACAGAGGCAAACTCTCGTCACCAACTTCTTTTCGTAATAAATTGGCTTGTTTTTCCCGGATATTCGTTTCTATGAATAATCAACTTTATGGACACATTCACGGGGACATTATCATCACTATCAGCATCAGCCTGACTGCGCCCACTGCAGGGAAAAGGCCTCTCCCATGTCTCTCCAATTAACCCTGTACTTTGCCCGCTGCAGCCATCGTATGCCCGCCCACCTAACTTTATGCCGCCACCTGCTACGTTTGTCTTCTCCTGGAATACACTCCGTTACCCTTAATGACCAGCGGTTATCTTGCCTTCGCATTACATGCCCTCCCAAGCCCACTTCTTCCTCTTCATTGCAACTAGGATATCATTAACGTCCGTTTTTTCTCTCACCCACTCCGCCCGCTTCCAATCTCTTAACGTCACACCTATCATTTCTCTTTCCCTAGCTCGCTGCGTTGTCCTTAACTTAAGCTGAACTCTCTTTGTTAGCCTCCACGTTTCTGCCCCATAGGTGAGTACCGGTAAGATACACCTGTTATATACATTTCTCTTGAGGGATAACGGCAAACTGCCATTCATGATCTGAGAGAACGTGCCATATGCGTTCCACCCCATTCTTATTCTTCTAGTTATTTCCCTCTCATGATCTGGATCAGCGGCCACTACCTGCCCTAAGTAGAGCCATTCTCTTACCACTTCCAGCACCTCGCTACCAATTGCGAACTGCTGTTCCCTTGCCAGACTGTTGAACATTACTTTGGTTTTCTGCATGTTAATTTTAAGACCTACCGTTCTGCTTTGCAGCTCATCTCTTGAGAGACTGAGCAAGGCAATGTCATCAGTGAATCGCAGATTACTCAGGTATTCTCCATTAACTCTTCTCCCCAACTGTTCTCATTCCAGTCCCCGGAATACCTCCTGTAAGCAGGCAGTGAAGAGCATTGGCGAGATCGTATCTCCCTGCCTGACACCTTTCCTTATTAGAATTTCATTGCTGACCTTATAGAGAACTATGGTAGGTGTGCAATCGTTATAAATATCTTCCAATATTTTCACACAACACTTTTCTACACCCTGATTCTGCAATGCCTGCATGATTACTGAGGTTAAATTAGAACTAGAATCATTATTAAGCTCTCACTCCTGTCAAAACTTTATAACGTCTCCTACACGAATAACTACACAATCAAGTACACTTTTAGATCTGTTTGTCACCAATATTGATCCTTCCCTTGTTAGAGCTGGCACTTTGATTTACGATATCAGCGACCACTTGCCTATATTTATGTTTGTCAGCCAAGTCGTTAACACGCCTACACGAATGCGCTCTGAATTTTCATACAGACGCATTACTCCTGATACGCTCTCCGCTTTTAGAGACTGCTTAAGCAGAGAAAACTGGAACGATGTGTTCGCAGTCAGCGATCCTAACTTAGCGTATGAGTTATTTATGAGCAAGTTCTCTAAGGTATACCTTGCTTGTTTTCCTATCAAGACGTTTAGAATTTGTAAGAAAAGTAGGAAACCTTGGGTGGATAAAGAGTGCCTCAAGCTTATTAAAAAACGGGACCAGTTGTTTAAGGCATTTATAGAGAGTAAGTCCCTTGAAGCCCTCAAAGTGTTCAAGAAGTACAGGAATTCAGTCACAAAACATCTTCGTAATGCAAAAAAGCAATATTACTCTAACCTGTTCGAAGCAACACAAGGACGCACAAACAACGTTTGGAAGGCACTAAACACTGTATTTGGTAATGATTCAGAAGCGGTAACCACAATCGTAAAAGATGGCATAGAACTTCAAGGCACTAAGTTAGCTGACGCATTTAATGACTTCTTTTTATCAATCGGTGGTGCTACCAGTAGAAACCCTGATTTAAGATATATGAAGGAGCGAAGTAATCCAACTATATTTTTAGACCCAGTCACTAATAGTGAGCTTGTAGCGACATTTTTAACCCTAAGCAATAGTAGAGCTGCTGACGCGGACGGTATTCAAGTGAAACCTGTAAAATTTGCCATTGATGTATTAGCACCTTGTCTTACCCACATTTTTAATATGTGTTTGTCCACAAGATGCTTTCCTCAAAAAATGCAGCGAGCAAAAGTGACAGTTGTGTTTAAGAAGGGAAATAGAAATGACATGTCAAACTACCGCCCCATATCCGTTTTACCTGTATTCTCCAAAGGTTTAGAGAAAATAATTCTGAAACGCTTGACCTCTTTCACTGAACGTTACAGCTTAATAACGTCTGCTCAGTTTGGCTTCCGCAGGAACAAATCTACGGAACTCGCACTGCTGGCCCAAAAGGAGTTCATTCTCGAAAACTTTGAGTGTAAAAATATGGCACTTGGGCTGTTTCTGGACTTTTCCAAAGCCTTTGACCTAATTAATCATGAAAATCTCCTTCAAAAACTCGATCACTACGGCATAAGAGGCAGTTCGCATCAATTAATATCGTCTTACTTACAATACCGTACTCAGTTTGTCGTCATTGAAGGAAAACACTCCACATCAAAGTCAATCAAAACAGGTGTCCCACAGGGAAGCATCCTGGGACCATTTCTTTTCATTCTTTATATTAACGAGATAGTTCGCGTTGATGCAACGGCACATTATATAATCTATGCTGACGACACAAGTTTATTCTTTTCAGGCAAATCGTGTGTTGATCTAGGTATCCGAGCGAATAGAACGTTGTCCGAGATTAATGCCTGGGCTCAAATTAACTGCCTAAAGCTAAACATTAATAAAACGAAGGCTATTTTATTTCACCCCCGACACACACATGTCCAGCGACCTTCCATTTTTTTAAATAACACTGAAATTGAAGTGGTAAGGAGCTTTAAATCACTGGGCGTGTATTTCTCAGAAAACATGACATGGGATGATCACGTAAACTATATCGTTGGTAAGCTATCCAGGACAGCTGGCGTTATGCGCCGTTACTGCTACAATTTTCCCATACCTGTTAACATGCTCATATATAACTCTTTATTTTCCTCTTTATTAAATTACGCGTTTTCTGTATGGGCAACAACAACAGCTGGAAACATTAGCAAACTTACTGTCTTGCAAAAAAGGGCTTTACGCCTCGCCTGTAAAGTTCCATATCGCTTCCACACAGCAGGCCTATTCAAGAAGTACCACATAATACAAGTTTCATCGATGAACGATCACAGACTGTGCCGCTTATATAAACTCAGTTTAATAAAAAATAATGATGCCATCACTAGCCTAGCAAGGCTAGAGAAAAACATTTCTGCTTATAATGTGCGCCATCCTGAGATGTGGTATGTTCCAAAATGCAGAACCAATTATGGAAATCAAATGATAAAATTTAAATTGCCTACACTTCTGAATCACATGATAAAGGATGCTAACATTGACATATCAGATATAACACGAAAAGAACTGCGTTTATTGTTTGTATAATGTTGTGAAGTGATTTTCTAGTTCTTCTTGCCTGTTTTATACTAACTTTTTCAACGATGTTGCCATATCCGACTGTGTTCTCTTGCCGCACGCTTCTGTCCTAGCCCGTGTGTTGGGGGGTCAGGGCTTTTCAAGCTGTTCACACAGCTTTTCTCCTGTCCTCCTCGCAGCATCTTTTTGTTGTGGAATAAATTTCAATTTCAATTTCAATTTCTACTGAGTCGAATACTTTCTCCTAATCAATGAAGGCTATATATAGGGTTGATTATATTCTGCGCATTTATCTATCACCTGACTGATTGCGTGAATATGGTCTATTGTCGAGTATCCTTTACGAAAGCCTGCCTGATCATTTGGTTGATTGAAGACTAAGGTTGTCCTGACCTTATTAGCGATTACCTTAGTAAATACCTTGCAGGCAACCGACAATAAGCAGATCGGTCTGTAATTCTTTAAGTCCCTGACGTCTCCTTTCTTATTAATTAAGATAATGTTAGCGTTTTTCCAAGCTCTAGGTACGCTCGAAGTCACAAGGCATTGCGTATACTGGGTGGCTAGTTTTTCGAGCACAATCTCTCCTCCATCCTTCAACAAATCTGCTGTTATCTGATCCTCACCAGCTGCTTTTCCTCTTCGCATTGCTCCTAAGGCTTTCTACTTCCTCCTTTGTTACTGATGGGATGTCCCATTGGTGTGCTCTACTGCCTCTCCCAGTAACATTCTGATTGCAATCGCTACTGTATAGATTTGTGAAGAACTGTTTGGCTACTTTAACTATCTTATCCATATTGCTAATGACATTGCCCTCTTTGTCTCTTATCGCATAAATCTGGTTTTTACCTATGCCTAGAATTTCTCTTCACTGCTTTTAGGCTACCTCCGCTCTTCAGAGCATGCTCGTTTTCTCCATGTTAAACTTCCTGATGTCGGCTACCTCGCGCTTATTTATTAACTTCGATAGCTCTATTAGTTCTATTCTATCTATGGAGTTAGACGTCCTCATGCTTTGCCGTTTCTTAATCAGATCTTTAGTCTCATGAGATAGCTTCCCGGAATTACGAGCCAGAACAAGGGAGAGGCCCCTCATCCATCGCTCACGGTGCCGGAGGCTGGCCTTCTTCGGCACATCCAAATGAATGCAGCTATCACCCCGTCTCGCCTCTTTCTCTGTCGCTATCGATCAGACCCTTCCTGTCCCAACTGCCCCTGTATCTATGTGGACCTGGCTCATTGCCCTTCTATTGCCCGGCTGCTCAGCAGTCGGGTTCCTACCCCCCACCTTCTTTATCCATCACCACCTGGCTCGACTGGCCTGGCGCTGAAGGGGAGGCAGAACAGCGACTCCTGGTCGCCCAGGCGGTCGACATGCTCGGCCTGTAAATTTTGGCCGAATAAAGGTCTTGTACTACTACTACTACTACTAGGTTATGCGGGTGGAGATAAGAGTTCATTATATTTATATTTACTATTTATATGTATGGAACGAGAATACACGGAAATATTGTTCACGACTCGAAGGGAAGCACTCCGATTATACCTGAAAACCTGCGATTCTCTTGCTTTTTCGTTCTTTTTTTTTTGTTAAATGAACGGTTGTATGTGTTAAAAGCTGCCGTAATTACGTCCACCTGCTAATGTAGTCTGTGTAAATAATGCTATTTGTGAGGTTCTTGTTTAGTATTCTTTCAGTGGCTGCACAGATGGCGTAACATTCGGCAGGGAAGATGGAAGCACATTGCGGAGGCCTTACTATTTCATTCAAATTCCCTTGTGCCACTGTGCTTCCAACGTAAACATCTGTTTTTGAACCATCTGTACAAAAAGCTCTGAAAGTACTGTACTTTTCCCCGAGCGCAAGAAGTTCTTCTATTACATGTTGCTTTGTGGTTTGTTTTTTTACGGAACTCTGCAAGAGTGAAATCACAGATTGCACGAAAATTGTACCAAGGGCCGCAGTGGATCTCGTCTTCGATCAATGCCAGGTAATGTGTCTTCTACGAAGATGTTTTGGCACATCTCTTCAAAACGCAAAAGCATGTGGCCTGGTAGTTTGCGGTTTATTGTTAAAAAGTATTCTAGAAGGGCACATTGTAACTATTTGGTGACAGACGTGTTTAGGTTGTGAACGAATTTCTAGAATATATGAACACGTAAGCATGGTTCTTCTGTCTGTAAATGATGGTTGGTTAGTTCCTACATCAAGACTATTTATGGGCAACTACCTGTAGGCGCCAGTGGAAGTTATGTAATGGATCCACTCGTTTATGATACGATGGTCTCGCTGACCATGCAATATACATCCATAAACCAGGACAGAGCGTTCCACAGAGTGGTATATTGCTAAAAGACATGTCCTATCTGCCCCCCAGTGTTTTCGTGAAGGTACTTTGTGTATGCTCAAGGATCGGAAGGCTTTCTTATTCAGCGCGTTTATGAGAGGCTGGCAAGGGAGCTTTATGTCATACGTTATGCCTAGAAATTTATGTTGATCTTTTACGGGTAGCTCAGTTTCGTTCAGGTGTAGGGTGGAATCTGCCTTTAAGCCTCGTTTCAGAGAGAAAAAAAATGGGCACTGTTCTCTCTAAAGAAAAGCGGAAACCATTTCTGTCTGTCCATGTTGTCAGTTTATTTCACTTGTTGGCACATTGGACGATGTGCAGCCCATCTGAAGAACGTCTACATAGAGTGAATACATAATGCACCTTGCAATTATTTTAATAACAGAGTTCTCCTTTACAACAAAAAGTGTTACGCTTAAAATACGCCCCTGTGGTAATCCATTTTACTTAATGAAATTCCTCGAAAGGGTTGAGCCTAGGCGTACATGGAATGAACGGTTAGATAAGAAGTCTTTTAGGCAGGTCAACATTCTGCCTCGGATGCCAAGCTCGGCAAGGTCTTGAATAATTCCGAACCTCTAGGTTGTGTCGTATGCCTTCTCTAAATCAAAAGAGACTGCAGTGTTGTTTGTGTACAAGAGCTTCCCGGACAGCATTTCAAGACGAACTAGGTGATCTGGAGTGGAGCATCCCTTTTTAAAACCACACTGACGGATGTCAAGAAGTTCGGAGGATAGAAGGACAAAAGTTAATCTCATATTCAGGACACTTTCAAAGTATTTTGAGAGGCAACCGGTAAGGGCTATGGGTCTATAATTGTTAGGAGAGGTTGGTGGCTTTCCTGGTTTAAGAAACTGCACAATAATAGTTTTTCTCCAGGCTTCGGGTACTTTCCCCAATGCCCAAAATTTGTTACAAAAAAGTCTTCAAAGTGTATCTACGACATATCTGGAGAGATAGGCTAGCATTTGATAATGTACCGTCTTTGTCAAAAGTAACCAGGCTGCATGGTTTGCTTCTAGCTTGTATAGTGGAGCCCATGGGGCTTTCCTAAAGATCAAAAGAGGTTGGAAGGTAAGAAGACACCCAGTCCTTACCTTTAACGACCATTACAGCTTCAGGGAAGCCGTAAGGGCTCCACTGCACGAGCTAGAAGCAAACCATCCAGCCTGGTTACTTTTGACAAAGACGGTACTTCATATGGGTCGGGTGCAGCCTTTTTATCAGTGGAAATTAGTTCATGGATTTCTTGAAGCGTGATTGAACTATTGCAAGGTTCATTTGTGCTGCCACTTGTTGTCAGTGCGTTTTTCAGCTGTGTTTTTGTATTTTAGGACTGTTTCTGTGTACTGTGACGAACTGGAAACTGCAGAAAAGTATTCACCCGAAATGCTTTCCTGTTCTATATCTGTCTGTACAGCAGGGGCTGTCAGAAGGCGAACTGTGAATGGGGAATAGCTGCCATTTATCTTTAGAGCTTTCTCCCATATGTGTTTTAATGTTGTTGAGCTGTTTATGACGACACATAATTTTGCCGAGAAGCTTTTGCGGCACTGTGACGGATACATCGGTCTTTCGCTCTCGCCTTCTTAACAGACCCGTGTACTGTGCGATGTCAGTGCACGTTAAAGAACCCCAGGTGGTCCCAATTTCCGGAGCCCTCCACTACGGCGTCTCTCATAGCCTCAGTCGCTTTGGGACGTTAAACACCATAAAAAAAACCAAACAAAAGTTTGTTCAATTATCCTGCGTTGCATACCTACGGGAAAATCCCCAAGCATTGTTTTCTATCTTTTTAGCTTCCCTACGTTCTTGTATGCAATACTTTTTTACTCTGTTTTACTACTCCAGAGGACTGAGGGATGACTAGGCGCGCAGCGGTAATAGTACACGTCATGAAAAGTTCGTTAAGGTTGTCTAAAACTGAGGTTGTCGGTAACTATTTTTTTCTAGGCTGGCCTTTTCTCGGAACAGTGCCCTGTAGACGAGATGCAGCTTCCAACGTCATGATTTTGATGGAGTGACTTCTAGTGAAGATGTTGATTAGTATAGGCAGATGATCACTTCCATGTGGGTTATCTAGGTCATCAAATTTTGTATCTAAAAATAGATGGCGAACTAAAAGATAAATCTATACAGCTCATTTGTCCTGAGCTAGGAGAACAACAGGTTGGTTTTCCAGTGTTTAATAGATAGAGGTCATTACACAGTATAACATCCTCAATGAATTGTCCTCTAGTGTCAGTTTTGTCAGTACCCTGAAAGCTGGAGTGCGCGTTAAAATCTCCAGATAATAGATATGGCTCTGGGTGCTGCTCCAAAAGGTCTTTTAATTCACGATTGCTTAGATTAACATGTCGCTCCAGGTACACGCAGCATACCGTAAATGTTTTAAATGTTTGTAGGATGGCTGCCACAGTTTCTAATCTAGTTTTAAGCTTGTGTTCGCGAAATGCAACTCCATTTTTAACGATAATGGGAACGCCATCCGAACGTCTGCTAACCTGCTCTCGGTTGCGGCGGAAGATATTATAGTTTTTTTAGAATGTTTTCGTGCTTAGAGCCTAAGTTTGTACCTCGATCGCATGGCATTTGGAGAACGTTGGGACAGAGTAAAAGAAATAGAAAAGCGACAAGCTAGAACACACCAGGTTCTGGCACGCATCGTAGTTTCTTTGTATAGTGGACACCGTAGCGTAAAAGCCCATCGGCATTTTACTTTTCAAACGAAGCGCAGCCGTTTTAACGAAACGCTGGGCCGCGGTTTCGTTTTCTGTACGGAACCAACACGGAGGACTTGGTTCTCGGAGCGGCGAGAGTTGGCGCTGCGTATTTCGCATATCGCTATTAGGCATGCGCATGAGTACGTCGGATGGCTGCCCTCACGATTTACGCACAGATGTGGTTCAAGTGTACAGTTATCAGAATCATGTTCGTGTGAAGCATGCTTCGCGCAAGTCAGTTGGCTTCGGCAGCTCTGAGAGCTGTCGCCATACCGTTGGCACTGAAAGCAACGTCGTGGGTTTGGTATGTACTGCCCGAAGTGAAGTTTCATATAGCCGATTTCTACGGATTCTGGGAGTAATGCTTGATGCGAAAGTCAGGATGATGTGTTTCGTGGCTATTTCTTGGTCGCCTCTCCTCATTTTTATTCTCTACACGTTAGTCACGTTTTGTTCCTCTAGTCCTTCAAGAAGTACTTCTGTTATATGCCTAAGGCCGTCGTCTGCGTTAACTCCTCGCACTGTGTTCAAGGATCGGGGTGGGTTGAGTGTCACAGGTGAGTCTCCAAAAGAGGTGACTTCTGCTTACTTTTCGTGCTGGTGGTTCAGGATTACTAGTAGGAGGTCACCGTTTGCTGGTTTTTTTATCTTCTAGCCCTGGCCTATGCTATCTGTGAAAGTTCTGGTGACAAGAAATGGTGTAATGCATCTAGCCGTTCTTCTCTGCGTGTTCAGAGTGCACTTCGTGGAACCGTTCTAAGCTGTTTTGGTTATTTGGGAAGAATTTTGCTGTCTCGGTGCGCCCTCTTTTGCAGCGGAGATCGGCGTTAAAAAATGAGAAGCCATAAAAAAGTTTTGGTGTTCAACAAAGGCGCCAGCCGCCCACCGCGGTGCCCAACATGGGGACTGGACAGGAGCCCTTAAAAAGCCCTACGCACGCCAACTGCGCACCACCACTGTAACCTAATATGGCGCGAAACAGGGTCGTCCGCCACACAATGTTAGCCCTCGCCGCCGGGAAAAAAGGAAAAACCAAGAAGAGAGTAGGAGATAGGACAGTTCTAAGAAAGAAGATCAGAACGGCAAGCGACAGCAGATCGCAAACGGCCAACTACAAATCGCCCCCCCCCCCCCCCCCCCCACTCCGAAGGGGAGATCGCACGACAGTGACCCTTCCGGTTTACGGCAACGTCTTAAGCGTGGGAAACGCTCGGGAGGTCATAATTGAATGTGTTCTAGGAAGGCGCCGGATAGACCCGTGTAGAACTCAACTCCGGGGTCAGTTTAGTTTGTTTTCTTTTTAATTTTAAAAAAGAGTGTAGTGTGCCCTATCAAAGTTGTAGGGCGGGACGCGCGCTTCGGAGAGCCAATCGCTTTTGTGGAGATCGCTCTGTGCATCGTATTTTGGAACTGATTTGATTACTTTTTTTAATGTGTTTTGAGGAAGAGTTAATAATACGATCAACATGGAAAGGGGCAGCACGCAACAAGGAATCAATCGTGTTGAGGCCGGCTGCTACTGGATGCTTCCTGTATTTGAGACGGACTTCGAGGTTTTAAGCCGAGCCCTGAAGAAAACAAAATTATTTTGAGAATTGGTTCTAAGGAAAGGAAATGATGCAGTAACTGCATCACACATCTCGGTGGACAACCCGAAAAGCGCCGCAAAGGAAGGAATAAAGGTAGGAGTGGAACGGAGGTAGCCTAAAAGCAGTGAAGAAAAAACTACTCATAGGTAGATACTAGATGTATGCGTTAAGAGACAAAGAGGGAAATGTCATTAGCAATATATATCTTTTAACCACTCAAAATGCCCTTCTGAAACTTGCATTTGTGACTATTTTAGATCTGACGAAGATGTATCTCGGAGTGCTTTTATAGCTGCATGCATGAATTTTAAACATATGTATGTACGTAAGCTGCATTTGTTCAATGCTCTGTAACAATTTCTTGTACAATTTGCTTTTGCCTCCCTGCTTGGACCAAAGAGGTCTCCAGTATCATGTAAATAAAATAAATAAAAATATGGATAAGATAGTTAAAGTAGCCAGAAACAATACTAGCCACGAACATAACCTTCGCAAATGTGGCGCTACATCCAAGCCTTCTTAATAAGACACAATCAACGGCCCAGATCCAACTCGGCACTATACCGTCACCTCCGTTCTCCCTCCCCAACCGGGGCACTCCACAAGGAGCTCTTCTCTCCCCCCTCTTATTTAATGCAACTCTAGCCCCGCTGGCCAAACAACTGACCAACATACCTGACCTCCACTCGGCAATATACGCCGACATCAACGACTGAAGGCTCCACAGGAGAGGCGCAAGACACCTTACAATTGGCAGTTGATATCACCACCTCGAACCTGACCAATATGGGCCTTATGTGCTCCCCGCTCAAATCGGAACTGCTGATGATCAGACCACTTCCCCGGGATCCACGCATGCACCTCCGAATGTACGACGACCACATACCGCTGGTCCCCTGGAGTTGGTCAATAGACTCCTTGGACTCCAACGTCCTTGACTCCATAGGTCCTTGGACTGCACATACAGGACGCTTTGGATGCAACCTTCCCTGTACAACTCCTAGAGAAGCGAACCAAACAAATCGAGGGTCTTGCCCACAGTGTAGCCACATGCAACCATGGACTGTCGGAGAGGGAAACCTTTAATATGACAGACGCCCTCATCACCAGACACGACTTTTCACGTTCCTTACCGCTTTCTCACAAGACAAAGCTGATGCTTTTATTAGAAAGGCAATAATCTCAACGCTCCGCCTACCACAGTCGCTTAGCACAAATCACTACTCTCAACGGGCACCTACAAAACTATCTCGGAACTCCACGAAGCCAAACGAGACAACCAGATACTTCAACTAACCCGCACAGAAACCGGCCAACATCTCTTACGGCATCTTCGCCAGGCTCCAATCTACCTGCTCACCTGCCCCCAACTATCAAATCATTGCACCTGACATCCAGGGTCCAATGCGCATCAAACCTCTACCCAGAAATATGAGCCCCGAGCTACACGGGGCCAGACGCCAGGCACGAGCCTAGTATTACAACAAGCACTACAGAGGCAGACCCGACATGTATGTAAACGCGGCACAACGCACCCTACCGGGCTATTATGCCGCTGTCCCCGCCTACTATCGAGGATGGCACCATCGGGGCCGCAGCCACCTTCCCCACGGAGGCTGAAGGCGCGGCCATGGGCTTGGTGCTTATACACTATGCACAAGATCCCAACATCACGGATATCTCCACCGTCTCCAAAGCTGTGTACCGTCACTCAGCAAAGCGTTATCACGTCAATCGCCCGACGCATTCTCGCATCAGGACATACGCTTACCCAAGAGATAACCCTCACGTGGGTTCCTGGGTAAGTATCGATCCCCGGTAACCAGCGTGTTCATACGCTGACTCGAGAACTATCCTTCAGGCCCCAAAAAGATGGGACACCCAAACCCACGCAGGAATCCTCTCGGGCTCTTCTCACATAAAAAAACCACTTATTACAAAAACAGGCGCTTACCCTCCCACCACCTCACCGTACACGAAATTCAAAATACAGTGCAGTCTGGCGGCAACTGCAGACATTCATCGCACCTCCTTCATCGCCACCACCCCACCTTGACCTCCCTACTCTGCTCAACATATGTGGGGCGGCCAAGGCACCCTCATACACAACCTGTGGGACGTTTTATGGGGGTTTAACGTCCCAAAGCGCCTCAGGCTGTGAGGGACGCCGTAGTGGAGGGCTCCGGAAATTTCGACCACCTGGGGTTCTTTAACGCGCACTGACATCGCACAGTACACGGTGTGGGAATGCCCCCAACCGATGGCAGGTCCCCCATACCCAACCGGTCCGCCTCCTCATGGAATGACATTCTGCTAGTTGCTCAACCAGCTAGCCAATCATGGCAAGTGTACAGAGTTCTCAGTGAAGCACAGACGCCTGGACTCTTGGTCAAGAACAAAGGATCCTTTTTGTTAAAATAAAGCTGTCCCTCCCACATCCCCACACGTGTCAAAGGCGATATGCTGGCCACGCCCAGGTAGCACGGAAAATTAGAACAATCTTATGAAAAATTTATGCAAGTTCAGTAACATTGTTACATTGAAACGTTGCATTAACTGTTAGAAATTAATATTTAAGTTTATATGTTACACATAAAAATTAGTTTAACACTGAACATAAATATTATTCCAATCCTGGCTTTCAACTCTTGTTATAATGTTAAAAATGAACAAATGATGGTAAACGCTGCAGCATAAACATATATTTAACGTTCCAAGTCAGCAATGTCTCCTTATTGTTTATTAAACATTATTATATTTGAATCATAACTATAAAACACTGCAGATATATTTCTAGCACCGAGTCCCAGAACACTCTCCACTAATTTTACAGTAAACATGTTTTTCAACTAGCAGTGCTTCGCGCAACTAAATCTCTTAGATTGTGCCCGCCATAGGTAACATGCTCAAGCAGATTTTGTTAAACTGCTTATTATCCTTTCGCTACTACCACTCATGGGACACCTCTCAGTAATGGGCGTGTAAGCTTGACTCCACTGCATGCTTTCGGAGGTAAGTACATTCTAGTCGCATGTTGTGCTCTACTGTGGAGGCGAAGTGTCGCCTTCGTTGCTGGTCCTTGCAAAGCGTTGATTAAATTGTCACAATGGTGGGCCTGCATACTAGTGCAGGGCTGCTTCATTATTTTCGACAATATTACATTTACGTTGTTATAATGTTTAATTAATGTTAGAAAAAGTTTACTAGGATGTTCATCTGTAACGTAAAGAAATTATTAAAAAAGGTCATTAAGAAAACTTAATTAACGTTTGACCAAAAGAAAAATGTCACATTGGTCTAATGCTTCGGTGCTACCTGGCAGGCAGAGGGAACTGAGGGTGATTTTTAGGACGCCATAGGTAATGACGATCAAGTGCCTCGGTACTGATCCGTCTACTGCCGAAGCACTAAAAAAAACTGACTTTGCGGTAAAGAGAAAACGTCACGGTCATTCACCAGAACTGACAAGCCACTGCACGCCAGAAAACGTAGTAAAGTTTGCAACGTGGCTCAGCATAGAGTTACGTAACGGTTACAAAATGCAGGCAGGTCTGTAAATGTGACTTCCAAAGCAAACCATTTCTTGGGTGAATTAACTTTTGCCTGGGATCATCGAAAGAAAGTCGACATAGCAGCGACAGTGACTCGTGTACCATACAGTCGTGGGGATCCCACGCTGTTCAAGCGAAACTCTGAACACTGTTGCCACAGACGCCATGAACGGACACCATGGCGCTCACTATGTCTTGAAATACTCAAGTTATAGGCGGAGCTCCAATCACAAAGCAGCGGTCGCCCGGCGGTGTCGGAAAGTTATACACGCAGCTGGTACTAGAAAGTGCATGGTCTTCTGCAGTGTCCATCACGACACATTCAAGCGGTGTCTATCTAACAAAAGGTAAAAACAGGGCTAATTTAACACACAGCACACAGAAAGGCGGACAGGACGGGCGCTGTCGTTCGGAGCCCGTCCCGTCCCGTCAGTCTTTCTGTGTGGTGTGTGTTAAAGGTGCACCGAAGAGTAATCGAAGCTAGTCTTTTTAGCGCGGGAACTCGATCTACACGTTCCGAGCATTCATGGAAACTTCGAATTATTGTCCTGTGCGACCGATTTCCGTAATTTAAATCGGATTAAACGTCCCGGCTCCCACCTTTTTTTGAACTCGCCGCAGACGGTAGGAGGAGTCAACTAACGCGTGAAGTGCCTTTCAGGCGGTCGTGTGGCGGCTTCGCTTTCGCTTGTATTCTGTTTTTTAGGTTGCCGTGAATAAATTACTCCAGCCAGAGGCTACATAGCCGCAAATTAGGCCCACAAAAATAAAAATACGCGCGGACTCTTTGCTTTCGCCGACCGGTACGTATCATTCCGCCGATGGCAGAGCGGCAAGCCGCCACGGAACTGGTTGAAATATCGGTTGACTCCTCCTACCGTCTGCGGCGAGTTCAAAAAAAGGTGGGAGACGGAAGTTTAATTCGATTTCAATTGAGGAAATCGGTCGCACAGGACTATAATTCGAAATTTCTAAGAATTCCTAGAACGTGTAGATCGAGTTCCCGCGGTAAAAAGACGAGTTCAGGTTAGTATTCAGTGTACGTTTAAATTACAGCTATATTTACTTTTTCCTAGACAACGCTCCACCAACTAACCTTGCGACCGCGTAGCGCATACCGCTGCATGGTCGACGTCGAATGCAGGCGCTGAACTGCATGCTGAGCACGATAATACGTAGTCTGGCGATTTGCAGGCGATCACTTCGGGCCTAATTCACCTAAAATAAAGTACTCTAACGCTGTGCAATGCCTCAAGAAGGCTGAGTACAGCACACATCAGCACAGCTAGTCATTAGGTTTCTCAACACTGTACCGCCATTTTTATTATTGGCTGGCGAGTAAACGAACCTTACACCAGTAAAAAGTTGTTGGTGCCTTTCGGCCTAAGCGACAGTGAACCTTCATGTTGCGCTGGGCTATGCAACCGCTGTAGGAAAACAGCCAAAAAAAGTTTGTTTATATGTCATGTACTGGGGCTGTCTATAGCACTCTGGGAAGTCCCGGACAGGTGAGCAACAGTTCGCCTCACAGCCGACAGATTTGGACCGCCAAAGCGAGCCACGGTGCATGGCCCGGATTCGAACTAGGCAGGCTGTACTACATACCGAGTTTTTCACTTAAGAAGACCTGCGAGTTTTGAAAATGGGCTTTTTGAGCTACACGAGCGCTTTTTCAGCACAGCACTGTCCGCAGTGTAGCGCATCAGAATACAGTTAAGAACTACTAACTAGTAGGATGGTAACTGATATAAAATAGTGAACTTTTAATTATTACTGTTAGTCTCCTTATTTACTGATAGGCATGTGGCCCAGCGCAAATAATATGAATATCAGTTTTTAGAATTGAAACGCAGCTGCTCTCCGCGCTATGGCCCAACATATTTTGGCTATTTGGACGAGCACTGCAGGAGTTGCTTCGCCTGCAAGCTTTTCGAGAGCGCGTGTATTTTGACGCGACGTAGGCAAAATTGTTGGCTCACAGCACCGAAAGTAAATGCTTTTGGTTTAGTTTATTGGTTTATTGGGGTTTAACGTCCCGAAGAAACTTAGGCTATGAGGGACGCCTTAGTGAAGGGCTCCAGAAATTTCGACCACCTGGGGTTCTTTAACGTGCACTGACATCGCACAGCACGCGGACCTCTAGAATTTCGCCTTCATCGAAATTCGGCCTCCGCGGCCGGGATCGAACCCGCGTCTTTCGGGTCAGCAGCCGAGCGCCGTAACCACTGAGCCACCGTGGCGGGGCGAAAGTAAATGCGTTTTCGAAATTCTAAAAACTGGCATGGATATTACTCACGAAGGATTTCACGCATCTCACTAAATAAAACTGAGCAACAACTGCAAAGTTTAGTTAACCAGCCTACAAGTTAGCATGTTTTAGCAGTACTCTGATGAGCTATACCGCTGACAATGCTATGCAGATAAAAAGCACTCTTCTAACTGAAAAAGCCCATATTAAAAAATTGCTGAACATCTTAGGTGAAACATATATGGTGTTTTTGGCAAAGCCCGTATACATACTTCTCTGCGAACAGTTTCTAACGTTGCGAAATCATAAGTGAAAAAAAATGGCAGTGGCTTAGCTCTGGTTAAGCCTGGATATACAAGCGAAAAGCTGCAGTTATGCTTTGCTTGACGTCATGGCTGTCGCAGTTCGCGCACAATGCACTGGGAGCACCACGATAACGGTGTAGGCAAGCGCGTTGTATAGCCCTCCTTGCGCATACGTAGTAACTGTGGTAAACACGCGGCTGCAGCGAAAGGTCAAACGGTGTCGAGGAGGCGAGCGCGCAGTAGTAGCGGCGGTGAGGAGGCGGCGCACATGCGCAGTAGCGCGCGGCTGCGCCGAACGGTCAGGCGGCGGAGTCGGCGCGGCGGCGGCTGCGGCCACCTGCGCCGCGCGTGACGTCGCTCGGTTTCGCGCATGCGCAGCTGCGGCAAATCTTGGCTCCGACGGCTCACGCGAAGCGCGGCTGTAGTGCGGGTAGTGAAGCTTTTCGCTTCAAAACTGCGATATTTCGCCAGCCTTCTAATCACGTCTGGCGCGCATACGCGAGTCCTGGCGAAAGACGATTGCTAAGGCCGCGCGTCGGCGGTGATGAACCTGAATGGTGACTGTAAAGATAATCGCAACAAACCGCTACGTAGATAGGCGAACAAATCCCGATAGCATTGGAACTTGGCAGCGCATCGTGTCTGCGACAGCTTGGCATGAATCTGGTCCTACTTCTTGTTGTGGCCGATCAAAAGGTATCAAAAATAAAAGAACGCGACTAGTTAATGAAGATCTGTGCGATACGATCATGTATGCCGGAGCCGAATAGTTAGGAATTTCACGCCAAGGGCTTTTTTGCGACAACGTTGCAAAGGTTTTCTGCTTCTGCGTACACATTGTGGCTAATTACAGGGCCGCGTACTCTGTTGTGCGAACGCAGAGCGGCACATCACGCTGAGGCAGGCAGCCGGCAGCACAATGCCCTCCACGCAGTTCAACAAAATGCCCACCCCCCTCCACACAGTGCCAACAAAATGCCCTCCACGCAGTTCAACAAAATGCCCACCCCCCTCCACACAGTGCCAACAAAATGCCCTCGACATAGTTCATAGTAGCGCAACTTGAGTGGGCTGAAGTCTCGGCGAAACTTCGGGCCCCCTCGTCAATATGCGTGCCAGTGCAATCGATGCAAAAGACGGAGCATTCGGGCCGATGCTAGCCAATCTCGTGCCTTTCTATCACCTAAAAAATGAAGGCTTCTAAGGTGTTACGAAGTGGAACGGCTCTTTCATTCTTTAGAGAACAGCGCTTTACCGTTTCTCGTGCACCTTGACATCCTCTCATTCATTTCCCCTAGTGCAGGGTATCGATCCGGTGTCCTCTTCCAGCTAACCTCCCCACATTTCCTTTTCTCTCCTAAAGGAGAATGCTTAAACCCACTGGTACGAAAGTTCCATCCCTGCGGTACCGGGAAAAACAGTGCTTCTAATTCCTTAATCTGCAGTAATCGCTGAGCGACAACTTCGGTGCTTACTTCCCTCCCAGCTTTCTAGAAGAGACGCTCGTCTCAGGGCGTGCCTTTGACTTCTAGATCAGCGATCACCTCTCAGCTGCACATCACTGCGTGCTGCCTATCGTTGCTTGCAGCTGTGCCCTAACTTCTAGACCAACAACAGACACGCGATCACCCCTCAGCTACACATGATCGCATGTTGCCTATCCCTGCTTACAGCTAGCTGTGCTTCTGCGACTGGCGCCAGAAATCATTCCGGATAAAAGTTGTTACGCTATCTTCGTAAGTGCGTTCAGCGCATTTTCTACGCTAACAGAAGCTCGAGTATTGCAAAACTCGCGAATCCAGCAGTGCGAGTAGCGGAACGGACCGATTGTAATCGCACTTACCGTTCTTGCTGCCGCGGATGAAGCTTTGGGAAGGCATCGTCCATGCAAGCCGAGTTCCCCCTTTGAAGGGGCGACGCCGAAAACACCGCACTTCGTTGACAGGCTGGCAGCAGTGGTACCTTTGCAGAAGTTCGTTGTTTCGTGTTTGAAGAGGTTATCCGCCGTGTTTAGCGATGGACAGGCGAACAGGTGGCACAAACACGACGTTGTCAGGCGCCGCGGTAATAGCTGGGTTCTTCAATTCTGGTCCGACTCTAACTTGACAATAGTTTCAAGGCCCCAATTAATGCAGGGCTTCAGGAGACATCACAGTTCGACGAGCGAGGCAGGAAGGGTTTCATTAGTTCACTCAGTCAAGGTCAGTTTCCAACAACGTCACCAATAATTAAGATAATTACACCCGAGCACCACTGAAAGGGCGCGGCCATGCTGCCGCCGCATCGCTACTGCCCGGTAGACTTAGGCCTAATCTCGCGAATTCTCGCCCGCCGTGCCGAGAACAAGCGCGTGTGACCTTATCTTTTGCCTTACTTCGCACGTGTTCCATCTGAGGCTACAGCAAAAACCTTTGTTTCTTTTTTTTTTAGGCGGCGATCGCATTGTTTCACCTAAGTTTGTGGGAATCCTGGCTTTGCGCCGTCGCCTTTGCGCGGCTGTGCCGGCCGCCCGCGTTGTTTCTCCTCTTTCCCTTGCCCCCGCCTCAGGCGGTGGACAGGCGGCTGGGTGACTAATCACTGTCATTTAGCCACAGCTCCGCCCCGGCTCCCCAAGGGCCTTTGCCATTGGCGCCTTTTGGCGGGAATTCGGGACCCCGCTTTGGGCGGCCGCGCGCCGCGCGACCGTCCGAGCGGGGCCCACAGAGAGAGATCCCTCCGAGACAGCGTAAGGTGCGTACGTTACTGTTTGTCCGTGCCGGCCTTTGCCGTTCGGACCAGTGCTTACTCGAGCTCGCCCGCACGTGTCCTCTGACCTGCAGCGGCTCGAGCCTGTCCAGCGGGGTCCAGCGACCTCTGACAGGCGTACCTTGCGTTGATTGCCCACTCTCTCTCGCAACCGGCCCAACGGTCGACACGAGAGAGAGATCACAGCACTGCCGCGGGGACATTCTCCTGCAGCGGCGTGCTAGCGGTGCGCATTACTCGAGTCGCTTCGTGCGCGCAGCGGAGCCTTGCTCCTCGCGCGCCCCGGGACGGGGTGACGATTGAGTGTGTGTGTATCTGCTGAAGGACGACGTGAATAAACGTCTCCTTTGTGAACTTGGAGGCCTATTTCTTTGCGGCGAATCGTTCTCCTCCCAGCGGAGGTTGAGTGCGCTGCAGCGGTGTCCCAGTGGGTGTGTGGTGACGGCTGATCGGGGCCCTTGGCTCGCGCGAAGCTCGAACCCGCGGTGGGTGGTGGCCTGTGTCCACTTAGAAACCCACAACTGGCGCCCAACGTGCTAAGTCATTGGCGCTTACGCCTTTGATGGCACATTAGCCGAGCAGGTCGCCTTGACGATCACGCTTGCGCACCGTGTCTAACACCCCCAGCGGGGCACTCGGCAGCTACATGTCGGCTCCCTACGGAGTTATAGCGTCGTTTGATCCGCTGGCTGCTGTTCCTTCGAATAGCTAGACACCGTGGTTGGCCGCGGCCCCCATTGGGGTTTACGGCGACACAACCCAAAATGTCGACCACGCGGCTCCCATTGGAGCTGTACCCGGAGCACCCTGCGGTGCATCCGCTGGTCACATGCCTCAGCTGTGCACGCTTTCCGCCCAGTGCGAAAGCAGTTCGTGTCACGCTGCCGCAACCGGCAGTTTCGAACAGCAGCAGCCGTGCCCCGCGAGCAGTCAATTCTGCTCTGGGAACGGCGAGGCGCTGGCCCGGTTCCCTGTGGAAACCACGCCGCTCATCGAACTAGGAGCCTTGCCTCCCTCGTTCGTGCAGCCCGCCCAAGCCTCCACTGAGGCAGGGGTGCAGTGCGCTCAGTTGGCTGATGCGGCTCCGCGAGCCTGCGGGTCGGCTGGCGCGCTGGGCTCTCCTGATACAGCATTACGACTTTTCCGTGCAGTGTCGAAAGGGGAGCACAAACGTGGTAGCTGACGCGCTATCCCGTGCCCCACTCGCCAGCGGCGCCTTGACGCCTGTAGGCGGAGGGGGCGAAACAGCGGACGAGCCGCCGGGCGGCAAGGAGGGGGAACCCGCAAACGGGTTAACCCATTCCGCTAACCAGGCGAGCAGCGCTTCGCAAAGCGGACGAGAGGCAAAGCTCTTCGTGAGCGCCTCGGAAGTGCCGACGCGAACGGAAATTTTGGCTGCAAACCTGAGTGGGGACGAGACCATGCTCCCCTCTGGGATGACTGGAATCGTTTTCAGCCGTAAGAGCTACTGAAAGCCCAGCAAAATGACCCGTTTTGTCGCGAGGTGAGCGACGGTCTCAGGGAGACGGAGCGCCGTGACGCTACTTGTATTGTAGCGGGCGCAGGGGGGCAGAAGCCAGCGTGTGTCGCGGCGAACCCCGGGGATTCATATTTGCTGGACAATGACGGGCTCGTGCTGAAGTACATAGCCACCGATGACGAGTCCATCGACCCGTTCTAGGTGGTTATCCCCAAAAGTCTAAGAGGCGCACTTTTGCGATTCTCTAATGACGAGCCACTGGCCGGTCATCTGAGTGGCTCCAAAGTTTTTGCAAAACTGAGTCATTCGGTGACGTGGCCCGGCACGAAGCGTGACATTTTCCGCTATCGCCGTTCCTGCCATGTCTGTCAAGCGGTGAAGTCACGGGGCGGCAAGCCGCCTGGAATGATGAAACCGATTGACAGTGTGCGTCCGTGGCAGATGGCCACCTGCGATTTGATGGGGCCTTTCCCCAGGAGCAAGCAGGGGTTCATAGACCTGATGGCCTACGCGTCACGGTCTGACGAGCTTGCGCCGGTACCCATTGGTATCAAAGGCAAGCGCAAAGGCACAACTGGTGCTGCGGAACGCAAGCGTACGGAGCACCGGTACAATCTGAGGCGACGGTCACCGGTGTGATTGATGCCGGACGGCGGACTTTTCCGCAACCGAAGGCACGCAGCCTCAGCTAGCTGGCGAGCTTTCTCGTCAGGCCCTACCCAGGCGAAGCACGGTGTGTTATTTTTTTGTTTGTTTTTGCAGCATGGTCAGTTCCAGCCTTGCGTGTTTATCTATTTGTTTGAGTCAGTTTCTAGTCACTTTCGTTTCTCCGCTTGCTCGTCTGTTTTTGTTCGAACGCACCCAGATGTACATAGGCAAACTTCAGCCCGCTCGTGCTTGCTCTTATCTTCTAGAAGGAATAGATTGGATTAGGTGTCGTTTGTACAGCGCGCCTTTTCTCATTTCCGGCCCGAATGTGGGTGGCAGGCTCGTTAAGGAGCCGTGTGTCGCGGTGCGAGTTTTGTGCGGCCCGTATGGAGGGGAAGTTGGCGGGGCGTTTGGGGCGATGGGGGGGCGGAAAGTGCACCCTTTGACCCTCGCCGCGGCGCCTCTGGACGCTTCTGATGAGGGGATCGTTGTCGCCGACCAGCGTCCGCGCACTTGCCGGTGTATGCGTGGTTGTGGCTGTGACTGTGTGCGCGCGTAACCATGAGCCAAGGCGACACCTGTGAGTTGTGCCGTTGTGTCCTTCTGCGTGAGCGCGAGGATGAGAAGGACCCCTCGCTGTGGACAAGGTTACACATCTGGACGCCGCCGAACGTCCTCGCCCGTTTCAGCCGGCGTGAAAGGGGTGCACTAACTTTCTTGTGCCCGAACGTGATGTCGTGTCCAAGGGCGCGAGGTCAGTGCTCTGCCGCGGCCCCGTCGTCATCAACGCAACCTACATCAACGGAAAGAAGACCGCCATCAGTCGTCGGCCCTCCCAACCCGTTCAACTTGAAGTCTGCGAGCGGTGAGTCGCCGACAGGCCCACTGGGCCGCGCCACCGAACTTTGAGGCTGGCATCCACCTGTAACATAGTTGTACATTTGTATTCACCTCTTCTTGTGTACCGTGTATATAATCTGCAAGCTGTTTTGATTTACTGAAGCGTATGCAAGTGTTGTTTGCCTTGTTTTTCCATTGTTTTTTTTACATTGTTCTGGCTGGAACTGAAGTGTAGCTAGTTTTTTTTTTTGTGTGTGTATTCATTTCTTTATTTTGGAACTGAAGTGTAGTTTTTTTGTGTATTGATTTCTTTATTTTTGGCCGCGTGCTTTGCCGATGGGTAGGAGGGCATTTAAGGAGAGGGGGATGTGGGAATCTGGCTTTCCGCCGTCGCCTTTGCGCGGCTAGCCGGCCTCCCGCGTTGTTTCTCCTCTTTCCCTTGCCCCCGCCTCAGGCGGTGGAGAGGCGGCTGGGTGACTAATCACTGTCATTTAGCCACAGCTCCGCCCCGGCTCCCCAAGGGCCTTTGCCATTGGCGCCTTTTGGCGGGAATTCGGGACCCCGCTTTGGGCGGCCGCGCGCCGCGCGACCGTCCGAGCGGGGCCAAGAGAGAGAGAGAGCCCTCCGAGACAGCGTAAGGTGCGTACGTTACTGTTTGTCCGTGCCGGCCTCTGCCGTTCGGACCAGTGCACACTCGAGCTCGCCCGCACGTGTCCTCTGACCTGCAGCGGCTCGAGCCTGTCTAGCGGGGTCCAGCGACCTCCGACAGGCGTACCTTGCGTTGTTTGCCCACTCTCTCTCGCAACCGGCCCAACGGCCGACACGAGAGCGAGATCACAGCACTGCCGCGGGGACATTCTCCTGCAGCGGCGTGCTAGCGGTGCGCATTACTCGAGTCGCTTCGTGCGCGCAGCGGAGCCTTGCTCCTCGCGCGCCCCCGGGACGGGGTGACTATTGAGTGTGTGTGTATCAGCTGGAGGACGATGTGAATAAACGTCTCCTTTGTGAACTTGGAGGCCTATTTCTTTGCGGCGAATCGCTCTCCTCCCAGCGGAGGTTGAGTGCGCTGCATCGGTGTCCCAGTGTGTGTGTGGTGACGGCTGATCGGGGCCCTTGGCTCGCGCGAAGCTCGAACCCGCGGTGGGTGGTGGCCTGTGTCCACGTAGAAACCCACAAGTTTTAGGCTCTCGCCCTACCGCGCTCGACTGACTTTTTTCAGGCTGCTTCATGCAAGTGCAACGTCACCTATTCACCCCGATAGGAGAGTTACCATTACATCACTAGAGCATAAACAGTGAAGGAAAGCACATTGCGAATATTGTGGATATTGCGAATGTTGCGAATGTTGCGAATGTTGCACATTGCGGGGTCAGTGCCAGAGCACCCCTTCCCCCCCCCCCCCCCCCGAAATTTTCTGAGTGCCGCATCTCCTCTCTCTCACACACCTTTCGGCCTTTTTATTTCGCCGATGCTATTTACACACCGCATCGTAATATTAAAATGTAAAAGCAAAAATAAGAAGAGTGTCGGTTTATTCCTGAAAAGATCGATGTATGTACTACGTTGTCGTGGCTCTAGAATAGGAAGCGGAACTTATTGCTGAGAAGAATCACACCTCTTCGCTACCGCACGAAGTATGGCACTCCTTTTAACAGTAGGCACAGTTCACCCGATTAAACATACCTTTTCACGTCAGCCTACTTTTTCATCCTTTGCGTTGTCCTCAAATGATCATAAACTATTACGAAAATAAAAAGTGCTTTTTTTAAGCGCCTCTGCGGCCGGGCGCAGGTTTACATGCATGAAGTATAAATTTTGACAAATACCATTCGTTCGCAGTTGCTGACTTTGCTATTGAGCAGAAGCTCTTGTGTTGTTGTAAATCACATGAAAATAGTTGAAACTGCCGCGACTTTTCGTTTTTTACGTATGTTCTCTGCGAATCAAGTTCACGCAATCCTGTGTGCACAAGTATTTTATGTAGAGATTAGAGTGAACGAAACGACGGACCCTTCGGCTTTATGAAAGCAATTAAAAGTATTTTAACTCTATGGACTACGATACTGTTTGGGCGCAGGCTTTCTTTTACTTTTCTACCGGCGGCGAATGACACCCTCGAAAAATATTTCTGGCTACCTCTTGCCACGGCCTTGGACTGTACGCTTCCCATGCTTTTGAGGGAGCTATAACCAGGCCTGCTGGAGACAGATCCTCCGCGCAATCCCAAATTATGTGATCCAGCGTTGCTAGTTCACCGCAACGCTGGCAGTTAGGATTTACTAGATCAGAAATATATTCGCACTGATCCATGAATTTGGCAGCGACCGTGTCTGCAGTCGCCTCCCCGTGGTGGCTTGATCTCGGCTCAGCGACGTATTCGGGGGAGGCAGACTCGCCCCTAAGATCTCTGTAATAACTCGCAACGGCCTGGCAGCTGTCCAGCGTCTCACTTCGCAAGGTCCCCGCGTCGGAGTCTTCCTCACCAGCACGGCTGACAAAACCTCGAGCGTACTGGTGATCGGCCCCTTCATGAGCCGGGACCCAAACCAGGCCAATAACTTTCCTGCCTTTTGGCATCGTGGTACTCGGTGGCGGAGATTCGCCGTCGCGCAATGTTGCGGAGGACCGTCTTGTAATCGCAAAGAATGGTGCTGGCGCCTTCCTGAGTAATTCCTAGCGTTGTAGTATCCTCTTCAGCCATCCCAACTCTGCTCGCGTAACTGCCGAGGCTACTACCTTGCGGGAAATGCTCCCAGCGGAGACTCCACGGTGCTTCCATCCCCCGAGTATTTTTCTCTAAGGAGCTGCGCCTTGGCCCTCTCCGTCCATCGTGACGACCCACCAGCACATTCTTGGAGCGCTCCGACTCTAATGCATTGACGGATTTCTACCGGCAAAACTACCCGGTCGATGTAGTTTCCGTCCCTAATATCCTGAGACGAGTCCCGCCTACGTCGTCCGAAGCCTCTGTTCATGCGACGTCAGCTCAGTTACTACATGGTACTGTGCACCCGCGGTGCCGCAGTGGAGGTCTCCGGAATAATTTCGACCACCTGAGGATTTTTAACATGCAATAACATCGCAGAATACGGGCGCCTTCCGCATTTCGCCTCCATTGAGACGCGGCCGCCGCGGTCGGGTTCGCACCCAGGTACTGCGGCACAGTAGCCGAGCGCCTAACAATTGAGTCACCGCGGCGGGTGCAAAGCAGTCACCGACAAAGGCGTTCCAAACAGCGGACACGTAAACCGCGCTAAGCCTTCCCGCGCATGTGCAGCCCCTCGGCACTTTGTAGCAGCATGTATCAGATTTAATATAAAGGCGCAAGTTTGCGCAATCGCCGCAGCATTCCCACCACTGACTTTTTTGTTTGCCACTACAAGTAAATCGTTATATTTAGCTCTGATTTTCTAGATATATTTTTTTTTTAAGTTACGACTGCCACCACGGTAACAACGCAGTGACATCACGTCCACAACTGGGCGCCTCGATGGGGATACGAGTCACCCTAGTCCAGGACCAGCAAAATAACAGTTGCCGATATTGGTGACAGAAATAAATAACATTGTTTCAGTGATAAACCACTCTAATGGTTTAAACTGGCTGTGTATGTGATTTCAGCGCTGGTGACAGTCTTCACTCCTCTAATGTAAGTCAATGTGCGAGGGTTTCCACAAAAGCCGCGGCAGAGTTTCGTGAGACGTACTCGCCGTCTGCTATCCCAGTGTTGCCATACTATTCTCACGAAACTCTGCTCAAAGCCGCTTACCAAGCGGAAAGAAACGTTCCTATGCCCAAAACATAGAATTTTAAAATGTTTTGCTACGTTTCTCAGCAGCACAGCTGGGCTTACGTTTATGTTCGCGAGGAGCTTTCGGTTGCCGCAAAGAAACCATGGCCAATTTCAGCGCAGCAGACTGCGCGTGGCAGCTTATGCAATCGTTCGCCGTGGTTCGCCGTGGTTACTCGTTCGCCGTGCGACCACTCAACTTCTGGCCTGCGGATGCCCGATGGCAAATCTCAGCTCAGACTGAGCGAATTAACAGTGGCACTCGCTCGTGCATTCAAATTAGTGGGCATTTTTTCTTACTGAGATACACGTAATTCAGACGCGGCCAATTCGTCAGTTCGAATGAACCAAAAGCTCGATTCTGGCGAGTTCGAATTTTCGATATTCTAATTTGAGTTCAGCTAATGCAAACAAGGAAAATATTGGATGAAAGTACTGTGAGCATTGAGCTCCACTTACTAACAACCAATTTTGCTTCTTGAAATCAACCAAGCTGTACACTTTCCATATGCAGCTAATGCCTGTTGCTTAAAAGCTTATAAGCTCAAAAGTCATCCAGCAAAATGAAAACGGAAAAAGAACAATTCACAAGGTCACTTCAAAAGGGGTGCTGAAGTGGAGACAGTACAGGTGTTCAGAGTTAAACATTCATGTTTATTGAATAAAATAAAGAAATAAAACAAAAACAAGTCAGTGATAATGGAGTTGTTTCGGCTTTGTCTCCTGATCAGTGACACGACGCACAAAGATGGCGTCGTGCGGTTTTTTATGAATCTCGCCCTGTTCGCAGAGGAATGAATAACCAACAGCGAGCCATCATGGCTAAAGGCCAGGGATGCAATGCTCGATGGGTACTTGTGGAACTGACAGAGACGCTTCTTGTTGAAGCCGTCCCAGATGTTCACGTGGCCGTCACTGTCTCCCGCCGCAAATGTGTTGTACAAGTTGTGGAATGCGTTCACAGTTGCGTTCACAGGGTAGATGAGCTCGATGCCATTGCTGTCTTTGGCACGGTGACACTTGAAGGCGTACTTCTGCTGCACTTCGGGGTTTGGATCCAAGTATTCAATAGCCACGCGCCCTGTGTAGAACCATACAATCAGCAACTTGATGCAACAAGTGAAGCCAGGACAGACAAGAGGGTCAACCACTGGAAGTACAGTGAGAAGTGCCCTTCCTGTTGTGTTCATTATTCTGACTGCTCTAAGTTCTCTCTCCAGTGGATAGACAACTTGGTCGAAATGAAACAGCCTAATACATCTTGCCACCAGAAAACAAAGTTAGGCAAGTTGATTACTAAGAGGCTTATTATACTTAGCTAGTACAAGCTAAGCGCCCTAATCCAATGTTTACACAAAAACTCAGTGGCTTAGGCACTTAGCTGACGAGCACCACACCACGGTTTCAATGCTCATATGCATTTAGCTAGGGACAAAAACCTGATGGAGCATTTAAGCCCCGCCTTCAGGGTATGATGTGATAGCGTAAATGGTCCCTTCAGTGGCCTAGGGTTTTCTTGGCATATCACTTCACAGCCATGGAAACTATTCGTTCCTTCGCCATCATGTAAAGCTTAACCTACACTTAAGAATTCCTACGCCATCATGTAACGCTTAACCTGAACTTAAGAATTACTTCGCCATCACGTAACGCTTAACCCACACTTAAGGATACAGTGCAATAGCATTACTGATACCTCTCGCACAAGTAGTCCTTCTCTGTCGCCTAGGTTCTACCTACATGCCCAAGTATGCAATATTGGCCATTCCCTACTTTACATTTATTGAACGGAGGAAGTCCTCCTACCGATCCTGGCACAGTGGAGGAGCGGTTAAGTGATGTGCCACTGCCACAGAAGGTGGCTATGTTTGGAACAGCGGCTGTTTCAAACACAGCCACTGGTGGGGTTTCTGAGATCCAGGTTGTGATAACGTCACAAGGTCACGTGACTTAGTGACAGGAGGGCCACCGGAATTTTTTCTCTTAATGCCGACTACACTGACAGCAGCATTTATGCATTTTAACAATATTTTGTTAAAATGCATGAATGCCAGTACACATTACAAAACTGCCGGTGGTCAAAAGTAACCTGGACCCCGCAGCAGGGCATCCTTCAATGTCCTCTGTCTAGCTTTGGAGCATTAATTGGCAAGTATTATGTACTTTCCCACGACTTTTCTTTGAATAACAAATAAGGAGATCTGGTGCAAAGCCCACAGTTTGCATTTGTAACGCCTTGATGGATGCACAGTCTTTCTTTCTACTGTGTCAAGCTACAAATTTGCAAAGGACGTCGCCCGACAGTGAAGCAAGAGCATTACGTTTTGCCCCAAAAAATAATTCATTAGTACAAGAAAATGATAGCAGACTGCCAATAAATTTCGACCACCTGGGGTTCTTTAACGTGCACTGACATCGCACAGTATATGGGCCTCTAGAATTTCGCCTCCATCGAAATTCGACCGCCGTGGCCGGGATCGAATCCGCATCTTTCGGGTCAGCAGCCGAGCGCCATGACCACTGATTCACCGCGGCAGCAAAAAAAAAAAAAGAGGTGCCGTTTTGGAGCTCTCGGGAATAATTTCGACCACCTGGGGATCTTTAACGTGCTCTGAAATCGCACAGCATATGGGCGCATTTTTGCATATCGCCTCCATCAAAACGCGGCCGCCGTGCGGCTGGATTTGAACCCGGATACTCGGCTCAGCGCCGAGCACGCTCACCACTCATCCAGGACTTTAATTCTGCTATTCAAATGCGCCTCGTGAGGGCAGTAGTAAACGTTCATCGTGTAGTCAAATTAATTTTAACAACTTTTAATATTACCCTCTCGGGGCACTAATTAACGAGTGTTTCTATTTCGTAGTCGCTGCCGAAGCACCCAGCTCGACTGTAGGAAGCTAGCTCAGCCTGCTTTTCTTTAATGCGTTAGCATTAAAACAGTGCTGCGAACAAAAACCTGTCTGTCGGCTTGTGCACGGTGTCAGTGAAAAAGGAGAGTAGGCGGCGCACGCAGCGCGCTGCAATTTAGCTGCAATGCAGCCTCGCATGATGTCGGTCGGCTCACGCGGCTCTTCCGTGGCGTTCGGCGCTCGGGCACCGACGGACACGTGTCGCGCGTTCCAAGAGTCCCGTAGTGTTTTGTGCGCAAAACTAATGCTACTGCGTTACTGTTACACGAATCCCATTGATCGCACTTCGTTCATTTTAATTAGGTGGAATTACAATGAAACATGGGATACATTCCAGTAGTGGTTTGGTTTATGGGGATTTAACGTCCCAAAGCGACTCAGGCTATGAGAGACGCCGTAGTGAAGGGCTCCGGAAATTTCGACCACCGGGGTTCTTTAACGTGCACTGACATCGCACAGTACACGAGTCTCTAGAATTTCTCCCACAAAGAAATTCAACCGCCGCGGCCGGGATCGAACCGGCGTCTTTCGGGGCAGCAGCCGAGCGCCATAACCACTGAGCCACCGCGGCGGCTCGAGTAGTGCAGCAGGGGGCACGGGGATCAGTGGAGGAAAAGGGAGAGGGGGCCTAGATGCGCATTAGCCCAGGGCCCCCACTTTTCTTAATCCGGCCCTGCCCGGTGTTCACCAACGAGTATCAAGATCTGACAGCTCTAAGGAGTGCTTGAATTTGCTCTTGACCTACTCCCGCGCGGGGCTCTAACAGCGCATCGAGAACATGGAGCTTACCAGTCCGCGGGTGACGATGTATGTAGGAAGCCAGAGGATGGGCACCGTCATGAGGATCTCAATCTACACCTGCAGGGTGGGCGGGCTCGCCGAGAACACCAGCAGGTCCACCGCGGTGGCCACCAGGGCACCGATCACGCCTGCGTCATTCACGGCACCATGAAGGATAATTTTACCCGGCTCCCCACGAGTAAGCCTGGAGTGTTATTGCGATGGCAATAAAAGTGTCATCGGGGAAAAAAAAATTGTGCCATCGGTCATAAAATTATACCGCTGGCCGCAGGAAAACGACGTCACCAGAGCGAATAATTCCCGTTGGCTGGGGGAAATGACGTCACCAGACCTGGTCATTCTCGTTAGCTGGTGGTAAGAGACCTCACCAGACCGGGTCATTGGCTGAAGGAAGGTGACGTCACCACACCTGATAATTCCCATTGGCTGGAGGGCAGGGACATCACTAGACCGGAAGTGACGTCACATCCCTAAATATATCAACAGCTTGGTTTGGTTTATTGGGGTTTAACGTCCCAAAGCAACTCAGGCTATGAGGGAGGCCGTAGTGAAGGGCTCCGGAAATTTCGACCACCTGGGGTTCTTTAACGTGCACTGACATCGCACAGCACACGGGCCTCTGGTATTTAGCCTCCATCGAAATTCAATCCCCGCGGCCGGAATCGAACAAGCGTCTTGGGTCAGCAGCCGAACACCATAACCGCTGAGCCACCGCGGCGGCCCTCAACAGCTTCTAATGCTATCGAATTAAAAGTCAATGTAATTAGGTGTTCCTGTGCATTTTCTGCCTTCGTGACAACATCTGACTGTGCGAGCATATAAACGGAAGTGCGGGGTGTCGAGTGCTATCACTTCACCGTAACGGACCACCCACATTACTTTTGCGGCGAATACTGCAAACTTATTATTCTATACCTCAAAGTCTTGCTAATGATTTCGCCGTTAGATTATTTCGCACGCACTAAATTTCGCAAACCGAAAATGCAGGTCTCTATAAGGCAGGTCTCTCTATAAGAGGAAGGAGCGCACAGAAGGGCACGTAAACCCCAAGTACATGGACTGTAGTAAGTGCCCGTGGTGTCCATGCGCCCACCTCGCATGGACACCACGGGCTGTGGTGTCCATGCGTTACCGTTTTAATGTAGAGTTGTCAACCGAGTACCGTGATCTAAGGGTATACCTCCATTCTTAATCAACTTAAACGTTGGAATTTATTTCTCAGCAGGCTACAATAGGAAAGAAATGGTCGAAGTACTGTGACCATCGCCTACGTGCACAACGCTCTCGCCATCTATTTAGAGCTGAGGAATGCCGGTAAGTGTAAGGTCGTCGCTTGCACCCGCTTGTACGCGTTGCTTTTGCTTGTGTTTTTTTTTATACAGTTACGCCCCGAGCCGCTTCGCCGGGATGCCGGGCGTCCCGGGCGGGGAGGAAACTTTTGTCTTTTGTATGCTGTTTCGAGTTCTGTTTCGTACAGCGGTACCCCCGAGCCACTTCGGCGGGGTGCCGCGTGCCTTCGGGGGCGGACCTTTTGTTTGTCTGTTGTTTGTCGTGCGGAGCGGGCCCCCTGGACGGACCGCGCGTTCATCACCCGCATTTGAGATGTTTGTTTCCGCGGGTGAACTCGCACTTTGCGTGGAGTGAGCATTGAGTGTGCAACTGGTTTAGTTGGGTCTCGTTCTAGCGCCGACATGTAAGGCGTCGTGTGTCCCCGTAGACGGCGCCGCTTCGCGCATGTGCGGGGCTCCGGACGCCTTCGACAGACCACACCCCGCACATCTGTTAGGTGCCTGGGTTTGCGTTGTTTTTCTTTGCCGTATGTCGCAGCCACTGGTCGTAAATTTGAGCTTCTCCGCGGGGATGGGTATCCTAACCTTGCGGACCAAGGCCCAGACGCGCCGGCGCCCCAGCCCCATCCGCGGTACATGGATTCCCCGAAACCGGGGGAAAGCGTCCTTCGTAATATGAGAGCGCTGAACGAAGACATGTTTTTGTAGAAGCCCAGCCACGGCCGCGAGCTCTGAGCGGGCGGCAGTTGAGGTCGGAGCTGGGTAGGAGACGGACTTCCTCCCGCATGCTCGCTTAGGACGACGGATTGTCTTAAGTCCAGGGGCGGCCCAGCTCGGTTATTCTTTTCAATGCTGCTGTCATCATTATAACTGTACTGTACCTTTTTATTGCAATCAAGTGTTAATTACATAAGTGTTCTCAGTTAATCCGGCGGAATCGAGAGGTTCATTGGGCGAAGCAGGGAAACGGGACCTACTAAGAAGAAAGAAGAAACAACTAGCAACAACGAGTGAAGAAGAAGAGAGAACAAAACAACAGGACTAGAACAACACCATAATTGTTTTACTGTAAGGTTTCTTCGAAGTTGAGTCTTTGGATGATGAGCTTTATAATGTATACTTTCAACCAACGTTTGGGGATGGAACTAGGCCGTTAATTCTGCCCAGAAATTCTCCCCTACAAAAGTAGGATTTTCATGGGCCTGCCTATGGGTGAGAACTATCCTGCCTATGGGTGAGAACTATTCAGCAGCCTATAAACTTCTCTCTGGAGCACCGGCCAATGGCAATTACCCGTACATTTACGGTAGAGCTATAACAAACCGCCGTCCTGAAGATCGCTAGCCTAACCACCAGCGTCCATCCTGCACCCCGATTAGAAAGGTTATAAAGCTGGGCAAGTTGGTCAATTCACTGTGATATACAACGACACAAGCCAGGAATAGAAAGGGAAAAAAAAGGACCACATGGTACTTCCGCTGTGACGTTTCCTATTCACTGCACCTGTTGTTTATCGCACCGCATCTCATATGAACGGCGGTCCTTGCGCAAGATTTCATCAACGTTGATAAACCCAGCTGCACATTACCCGTCACGGACGGTTTCCCCAAGGCGGGACCGAGAGTTGAAAGCGGTTTGAATGCGTGCGCACTTCGTAGTCGGACCTTCGTAGTCGGACAATAGGTCGCACATCGGACCTATTGACTCCTATAAGATGATGGTTGAACATGTTTTGGGTGCCTTTAGGCGCTGCTCATCCCATTTGAAGTTTACTCACGAACTAGCCACTAACAATTCCATCCGTTTTTTAGACTTGTTGCTAACCTTTTCTGGAAAAGGCCATGTGTGCTGGATGTACTCACCAAGAACAAAAAAGGGGCTGCTACCCTTTGACTCTAACCACTCTAAACTAGTCAAGCGAGGTATTGCCAAGGCTTGTTTCCATAACGCCGTGAAAAAAAGTTGCTGCCACACCGTGTCAACCAGTGTCACTACGCAAGCCCAACGTCTATCTGATGCAGGCTTCCCAGGAGAAATGTTGAGAGCGGTCGCTGAATCCGTATTAAAGGAGATGAATGGCATGGCCGGGAAGGGAAACAATGATGCACCTGATAAAAGGAAAAGAGTGCAAGTCATGCCTTATTTGCACAAAGTGGCGCACAATGTTAAGAAAGTCGCCGAGCGCCAGGGGGTCAATTTGGTGTTTTCTGCGCCAGTTAAGCTTTCAGGTCTTTGCGCACGAATTATGCCTGGCGGAAATAAGAAGCGTTGCACGACCAAACATAGAACTATGTACACAAAGTGCCGGACCGAAGTGATCTACAAGATTCCGCTGACCTGTGGAAAATTTTATATAGGTCAGACAGGGGACTGTGTGAACGAGAGGTTGCGCAAGCACAGAACAAAAGTCGGCGCTCGTGAAGATGGTAATCTTGCTCTGCATTGCAGTAGATGTCCCGGAAAATGTTCCCCACGTTTCGCAGATGTCACCATCCTGGGCTGCGGAAAAACACGGAAGGCTCGTGAAATCTTTGAGGCCTTCCAGATTGCCAAACATGGTGATGCTTGCGTCAGCTCACCATCGATAGCATTAACGGCAAAAGAATTTGATTATTTGAGTGATCATGTTTGAGTGTTGCCTTGGCGCATGCGTGGTGATTACTTGGCGGTCTGTACTCAATGAAAAATTCAGTTGTTAGTCCAGCCGTTGTCCTGTGTCGTTCTCTTCTTGTGTTTCCGTCTTTTTTGGCTGGTTTTCTCCCTTGACATGCCTTACCAACAGGCCCACCATTCTTCCCTGCTCCCTGTTCGTAGTCCAGCTCCAGATTTAGGTCAATTACGGCCGCTCAGTGCAGATCGACCTGAGTTATACCCCCGTGACGTACAGTGCTTCCAGCCCGAATGCAAATATGGCAAGAGGTTGAAAACAAGAGCAAGAAGTGTGCTTGGGCAGGGCATGTAATGCGAAGGGAAGACAACCGCTGGTCCTTAAGGGTAACGGAGTGGATTCCAAGAGAAGGCAAACGTAGCAGGGGGCGGCAGAAAGTTAGGTGGGTCGGTGAGATAAAAAAGTTTGCGGGAATATGGTGGCCGCGGCTAGCGCAGGACAGGGTTATTGGAGAGACATGGGAGAGGCTTTTGCCCTGCAGTGGGCGTAGTCAGGCTGATGATGATGATGGTGGTGATGCTGTACACTTAGAGCAACGCCCAGTTAGTCCAGATCCGAGAAAGATGGCTGCTAGGGAAAGCGACCAGTCTTGTAGATGGCGACGTGGACTGCTGGCTCGTGCGGCATGGAACCATGAGTTGGTTGGACGGCCTCAAACAAAATGGCACATACCCACTACGGGGGAGTGGCCAAGGCACAGAAAAAAAATGAGCGCAGCCGCGAGCATGGCTTCTCGTCTTCCTCTTCTTAATGCAGAAGTAGGGGGCCAATCTACAGAAAAACAGCAATCTTTGTTTGGCTCTAACCACCTCTTTAATTTACGACAGTAGGATTTTTTTTCCTCTGCGCAAACATCATTGGGGCCGCATTTGGTCGAGGCATTATGTCGCGACAGAAAACTTATTCCACTGCAGCGAAAACGATCACGGATGCGGCAAGCGCGAGCTTTCGTCTTCACGGTCTGTCCTCCTTGGTGTTCGGTCCACAATCTGGAAGGGGTCGAAGATGCAGGACCGTAACTTGGTGAGCGTGAAAAATTAACGCGCTTTTTAGCCCCTCGCATAGCTGCCGTGATTAAACAGGACAAAAGAAGAGACGCGTTTCGACCCCTTTCCCAAACGTGAACCCCAGAGATCTCCGCGAACTCCACCGAACGAGCGGGGCTGACTTCTCGACATCTGCAACCATCGAAATACCAGACCCCTTAAAGCGGCGCTTAGCTACAACCAGTCGCTGTGCGATCTTATTGCGGAAGTTCCCGCGCATTTTCTTTTCTCAGGAGTCTAACCTTACATTCGATTAGCTATCCCAAAACGAGTGGGGTTCTTTAACGTGCACTGACATTACCGCAGGTGGTCGAAATTTCCGGAGCCATTCACTACGGCGTCCCTAATAGCCTGAGTCGCTTTGGGACGTTAAACGCCATAAACCAAGCCAAACCAAAACGAGTGGTTCCGCAGCGGCTCCAAAAGTGGTCCCTCAAAGAAGCTCCCTGCGGAATACCATACACAGCAGCTACCCTAGAGCGTCAAACGAATTCCCCAGTATCGCTTCAGAGCATCCCACGTGTCCCGTAGTGGGTCCCTAATTTTAACGCGATAGCTTTAAGGCTCCCGTTCCCCAGATAATTCGCCGCCGTCGTCGGCGTTATGAGCGAAGAATCCCAAGAGAAGCAGCCTAGGTGGGCCGACTAGGTCACGTGACCGTGTGTCGTCATCCCAATCTGCCCACCGGATTATGAGCAGGCGGACCACAGTGGTAGGTGGCAGTTAAATTAATGATAGTTTGCGAGAGGTTGCTCGGGAAGAGCAACCTGGGTCGCACAATCACCCAGAGATGGCAGCACCTGCCATGGCAGGGCAGTGAAATAAAAGGTAGTGGAAACGGCTGCTGTTGCAGCCTTTTTTTTAACCCTTACTACCTGTGTACTATGTTCCTACGACCTTGTTCCTACCTCAAAAGAAAATTAAGTAGTAACAAGGTAGAGACTTCTGCTGTTACTACGTTTTTTGGCAGTCATTACACTTGTACTACCTCATTATAACCCTGGTAGTATCCATTACTACGTTGATCTGGAAATAGATGATAGGAATATGCACACGTATGTACACTAACATTCCTGGTGACATTGCTACTCAGTGCCCCATGTTTTTATATAATGAAAAGGGTTTCCTGAATGGCAGCAAATCTAACAATCTAGCAAATGTTACTGCAGGTAGTTACTGTTGCTACCTCTCCAGAGGTAGTAAATGCTACTACCTTCCAGTTACTACGCACAGTTACTACATAGGTAGTCATATATGTGACGGTTGTTGCTAGCCCAAAATGTAGTAACTTCAACTACCTTTTTTTTTTTTAGTGTGTGGCGCATCGCTTAACCGTTGCACCACTGCACCAGGAGTGGTGAAAATCCAGAGTGACCAATTCCGCATATACGGGCATTCACTCATTAACGCTGTCGCATCATACCCTTAAAGGGATACTGAGGCGGTTTTCGAATCGGCTAACCTTCTAGGGTTTTGAAGTAGTGTCATTGCTGATCACGTCTGTGAAATTATTTTTTTGATTTTGGCTAAAACAGTGGCGCAATCACCAATTAAAACGCGATGTTTAAATTTCCCGCGCCCCGCGCGAGCGCAGGAGAGGGGAACAGCGGAGAGGGAAACCTCGTCCATGTCGGCCTGCGTGACGTCATGTTGAGGAGCCGGGGATGCTTCGGCGCACCCGAGCGCGCTTTCAGCGCGCGTTGTTTCTCGTGCTGCATGCGTTGTTCCTCGTACTACGTGCGTTGCGGCGTACAAAGCGTGTCAGCCGACCTTGAGAATCAGATTCAACAGGTGCTACTCTGCGTTCGTGTCCACGAACAACTACGACCGCGACTGTGTCGTCTTCCACTGTTTTCCGCAAGACCACAAGCTCGCAGCGCAACCGCTCGCTGCTGTGACGAAGAGTTCAAGCCGACTAAAGCAAGCTTACTCTGCTCGAAACACTTTCGTAAGAGCGGCTACAGGCAGAGCTTGTCCTAGTGTGATCTCTGGAGATTTCTGTCGAAAAGGCGCGGCTGAACCATGACACAGTTCCATCGATTTCCTCGCGCATAAGAGGCGTGTCACCATTCTGAAGAAGCGCCTCTTTTAAAAGTAGAAACATGCTCACTTAGCCCCTGAAGAAACCTTATAGAGGCTTAAGCATGTGTCGCTCTCCTCAGCTTAGGTGCGGCCAGACCACCTGAGACGTGCTCAGCAAGGCTCGGTTAGTGATTTTATACTCGGTTCGACGTGTCCAAGCAAGCAAGCAAGCAAGCAAGCAGAGCAAATCACAATAAAGCAAAGCAAGCAAGCATCGAAGCTCTTCATATGCGGCATCTCGTTTAATCCTAGCTAAGCAATTAAAATGAAAGCGTTCGACGTTGATTTCGGATGCAAATTTATGAGAGAAATGAATGCCAACCGAGTTTTTTCAAAAAAACACCGCAACCTTACTCGGTTTCTTCATCAAGTTGTGGCAGCGGTCGAGTTGCAGCTAGCTTGGCTTTTAAACACACATATAGTTGGCAACTATACTTCACTGAACCTAAACTGCAAATCTAGGAAGGGCGAACGTTTCCGAGGCACCGATTAATATTTTCTGGCATCTGCTGAACGCGCCAGGAGTGAAGCGTATTTGTGCGCGTATTTGGCTTGGTTTCCAGCGCACCATGATTGCGTCACTATCTTGTGGTCGCATGCCTCGCAGTGCTTGGCCACTGCGCTTCGCTAATTTTGACACCAACTTTGTGCTCCTTCATCGTTCACTTGAAATACTTTCTTGCCCCAACCTGCAACGCCGGGTACTGAGAACAGGATTTACACAGTGCTTTGGGCCTTTTCTTTAGGATGACGCTCTTCCGGGCGAGCCAGGAGGCGTCCGGTGGTGGTAATTGACTTGAGTATTGTTCGCACCCCTTCCTTTCCGAGAGAGAGAGAGATAACTTTTATTTTTCAGCTCAAGTCCGAGCCTTCTTATCTGCCCGTTTGGTGGGCGTTATTTATCGGCGGTGGCGGAGTGGGGCCACGTGTCCCTTGGATGCGTCGGATGTGGGCGGCGAGGAGCGGCCAGAGGGTGGGCTGCAGAGAGGTTGGTGGAGCGGTCCATCGGGCCCACGTGAGGTGAAAGGGGGGAGGCAAGGTATGCGAGGAAGGTATGGTGGGAGAGTTAGTGGCGCGGGGGCATAACCAATATGTATGAATGTTTGAGGGGTGCTCTCCGCACACGAGACAGGCGGGTTTGCCCGGTTTATGAAGGATGTAGTGGGAATACAGTTCGCAGGGAAGGGAGTTAGTCTGTGCCTGTCGAATTAGAGTGGCGTCAGCACGGCAAAGGAAATGGGAGGGTGACGGAAGGATTCGTCGCATGTGGCGCAAATTGCGAAGGTGTTCGCGGCGGTCCTGTCGGTGTGTAGCGCGGTCTGCCTTGGGATTATAATGGGCTGGCCAGGCAGTCGGAGGGCCCGGTGGTAGTTTTTCACGGGCCAGAGCATGAGCAAGCTCATTCTCCGGTATACCTTGATGACCAGGAATCCAGTCAAGGCGGACATGGAGCGTAGGGTGGGCTGTTAGGTATTGCAGCAAAGTGTCTAGGATATGGGGAGGGAGTTTTTGAGATTCGAATGAGCGTATGGCAGCCTGAGAGTCTGCACGTATGGTGATGGTGGAGGAATGGTGGTCGTGAAGCGTAATCGCCTCTGCTATGGCCAGCGTTTCTGCGTCGGTTGAGGAGGGCACTCCTGTGTGGAGATGCGTGGAGGTGCTTCGAGGGCCGACTACTGCAGTAACTACTTGGTGCTCGAGGATATGGGCATCGGTATAGTAAGTGTCGTGGCCCAGTGCGGGTAAATGGTTCGCCAGTGCTTCACGCCGCCCGGGATTTATCGTTGGAGACATGTGGCGTGGAATGGGTTTTACAGTAAGACGCGGGAGGCTTTTCCACGGGGGAGCAGATGGTTGAAGCGGGGGTAGTTGGGAAATGGTGTGTCCGAAAAGGAGGAGGTCTCTGCCTTGCTCGGAGGTAGAGAGACGGTGTATCTGGGCTCGGTGGTGTGCTGCTGCGCGTTCTTCGAGGTAGTTGAAAATGGCGGCGTCTGCGATCAGAGCATTTGCGGCGTAGATGGGAACTCCCATGGCTAATCGAGTGAAGCGACGCAGAGACGCTTCCAGTTTGCTTACTTGAGAGGATGTGAGGCGTTGATAGGGGTAGGCGTACATGACCCTCGAATAAACGAGTGCTTCTATAACTCGACGGAGTTCGTGTTCTCTGAGTCCATGCTTTTGACGAGATATACGGGACAGCATGTGGCGAATTTGGTTCAGTTGTTGCAGGAGTTGGCTAAGCCACACGTTGCACTTGCCATCTTGTTGAAAAGTGAAGCCAAGGATCTTGATGTGGCTCCGTCGGGGAATAGGGGTTTGCGCGAGAGAGAGTTGAATGAGTTCGCGGTAGGAAGAAGCGGTTTTTTGAGGAGCGTTAGAAACCACGATGTATTCCGACTTTTCGGCGGAACAACTCATACCTATGCGGCGTGCATGCTCCTGAACGACGTCGAGGCCTTGCTGCAAAGTGGATTCTATTTCCCCGGCGTTTCCTGTGGTAGACCAGAGAGAGATATCATCCGCATATATAGCGTGGCGTAGGCAGGAATTTCAGCGAGTTTTCGGGGCAGTTCTTTCATTGCCAAGTTGAAAAGCATAGGTGAAAGAATGGATCCCTGTGGTGTACCTGCGGTGAGGGGAAAGGGGGCGGAAGGTGTGCCGTCGGGGCCAATGATTCGGAGTGTCCTGTCTGTAAGAAAGTCTTTGATGTAGTTGAACATGCGGACCCCAGGCCGAGTGTCTGCCAGGTTGGTGAGAATTGCGGAGTGGGCGACATTATCAAAAGCCTTTTTGATATCCACGCCGGTCAAAACTCAAAGCTGTGCGCTGCTTGGGAAGGCGTACAAATCCTCATAGATTTGCCGTCCAATGTCTTGTGTGCATACGTGGGCGCGGAATCCGACCATAGTGGGAGCAAGACAGCGATTGGTATGCAGGTGCCATTCGAGGCGGGTAAGGGCCATCTTCTCCATCAGCTTCCCTAGGCAAGAAGTCATGGATATAGGTCGGAGGTTAGTGATGAGCGCAGAGGATTTTCCTGGTTTCGGAATCATAATTACGTGTGCCTCTTTCCACGCAGCGGGAATTTTCCCGGAGCGCCAAACAGTATTAATGATCTGAATAAGTTCGTCTAGTTTTGAATCGGGGAGGTTACGGAGTATACCATAGGTAATTTTATCTGGGCCGGGTGCTGTGTTTCGCTTAAGGGAGCGTAGAGCAGCCTGAAGTTCGGCGAATGTGAAGTCAGAATTCATTCCTTGCTCGTCTGCTTCTTCTTCGGTGTAAGGGTATGACGGGGAGCTGGCAGGAGAAGTAGAGGATGGGTAAAATTGATTTCGGATTTGCTCAGCCAGCTCTTCTTGTGAGACGGAGAGGGCCAACTGTAGCTTTTGAAGTGTGTTACGAGGTTTACCCTGTCCAAGTAGAGTGCGCATAATGTGCCAGACTTTTGGAGTGTGGAGTCTCTCGACCATGTCATCGCAGAGCTGAAGCCAGTTGTTCGTGGCTAGTTGGTCAGCGTATTCTTGGGCTGCTTGCGTTAGTTCAGCAACTTTTCTTTTCAGTGCGTGGCTAGATCTACAGTTGCGCCAAGCTTTTATGGCCCGGCGACGTTGTTTCCATAGCCCAAGTAGGTGTGTGTCAATGTATGGATAGTCGGGAGATCGGTGGATATGTTTGGTGTGTTGGGAGACGGTCTCCATAATGGCGCTACACCATTTTTCGGGGTCCTCGAGTGCGACTGATAAGGAGTCGAGGGCCGGCCGAGCCTTTGGCCAGTCTACGAGCATAGTGGGAGGTAGATGTGTTCCGGGTGGTCTGGAGGGTCGCTGGGACGTGAGCGTTATCTGAAGAATACAGTGATCACTCCCCATCGTGTCACCCGTATTACTCCAAGAAGCGCTGAGATCGCTGCGAATCCATGCAAGGTCGGGGTTTGTGTCGGATTGTGCTCCACATCCTAGACGTGTAGGCATGAACGTGTCATTCAGGAGGGTGAGGTGATGAATACTGGCGAAGCGGTCGAGTTTTCGTCCGGAGGCTGAAGTACGGTCGTATCCCCATGCAGGGTGTGGGCAGTTGAAGTCACCAAGAAGGACGAAAGTAGTAGGGACATTAGAGGCAGGGAGGGCCGTATGCAAAGGTGGGATGCTGGTTTTAGAGTCGGAGGGAGTCCAGTAGCAGTTTAAAATCGTGATACGGTGACCCTGATAGCTGGAGTGTGTCAGGACATGCTCTTTCGTCCCGGAGTTGAGGTGGGATGTATCTTCCTGAATGGTGGGTATCGTGCGCCGTATGTATGTAACCGTCAAAATCGGCGGAGGAGGGGGCGTTTGATGTCCTTTTCTCTTCATGACTATACTTGGCTGAGTAAAATGGTCGTAACCTGGAAGAGAAAAGGCACCGTGCGTTTCTTGCAGTGCGATGACGTCTGGGTTAACGCCAGTAATCCGCATGTGTTGCAAGAGGGCATTTTTCTTGCGACGAAAACCGCGGCAGTTCCACTGCCAAATAATTAGAGGGTTTTGGGGTGGAGATGTGTGTCGCATGATATCACTCATCATGCGGGTCTTCCTCCATGGTGTCGAGGTTAGGCACAGGAGGGGCGCTTGCGCGCTTTCGAGGGGGAGCATTGGAGTCTGTGTCGGGAGAGCATGGGGCAGAGGACGCGAGGGAGAGGAGATGGTGCTCTAGTTGCTCGACGCGAGCCGTCAGTTGTTGTAAGGCCAATAGGACGGGAGCAAGGGATTGCTGTATGAGAGCAATAGCGTTGTCGGTAGGGAGGGGTGAAAGGGGAGTAGGTGTGGAGGGACGTGAGTAAAACCGGTGTTGGAAGGACGGGGGAGGGGGTGCGATGGATGTGGGAGATGGACCGCTCACCTGGTGACTTGGTGGAGTCTGTGACTGCATCACGGAAGCTTGCGGTTTAGTAGAGGCGGTGGAGGTGCTGGTTGCCGCACCAGAAGTGGTGGACGGTGGCCGCTTGGCAGAGGGCTTGGTTCGAGATTGACTTCTTTGCGCGGTCTCGTGCCCCGGGCTGTTGCTGCTGCTGTTGCTGCTGCTGTTGCTGCTGCAGGAGAGCTGAAGGGCCTCGTAGCGGTTCGAGGTAGGCAGGGGCGGCCAGATGGTCGCGTCGGCTTTAGGGGGTGGAGGGGCGGCGCGGGCGCGATGGCGTCGTTGGTAGTGCACTGCACGGGCTCGGGCCAGCCCGAAAGCCCGGGCCCGGCCCGGCCCGCGGGCCGGGCCGGGCCGGGACATGATTTATTTTGCCGGGCCTGGGCCGGGCCCGGGCCTGAAGTTGCGGGCCCGGGCCGGGCTCGGGCTTAAAGCTGCGGGCCCGAGCCAGGCTTCGGTCCGTACAGAAACGGCTGGTGTCGGGCTTTTCATTCAATATTGCAGAGTGAAGTGCAGAACTGTGGCATTGAAGCAGCGACACGGATGAGCTATCAGTTATAGTACACGCTGAGAAAAAGACTAAGCTTTATTCATTTACTTATTTCCACGCCACGGTGCAGTAAGAGTAAAATTCAACGGGCCTTAATTGGCCATTGATCATTCGCGTTCCCAAAACATACCTATACACTATTAGAAATGCATTGGGGAAGAACAATTAGTTTAGGACGCTTATGGTCTTCAAGCACATACCATGAAATACTCAAGCCTTTTAGCTTTTCGTTTCTGCTGAAAGGTGACCAGTTCGGCTATGAGCTCAACCTGTGAGATCGCATTCAGTAAAAAAAAATGTCATCCTACTGCTTGCTAGGCAGAAATTTAATATTTATACTTCGCAGGCGGCAGAATATAACTGATTACAATCATGGGGGAACGCAGAGTAGACTAATACGCGTGTATGCAGCCCTTTTTATTTGACTCTCGAAACTTCCGAGTTTATCTTTGCCCACCTACACGATATCAGTCTCCAAAAGACGGGCCTAGCGAGAACTACTCTTCATCACTTCCTTCTGGGTTAAAAAGAACCAACTTTTTTTAAGCCAAACTGCGGTTTAAGAACCTTTGTCGGCCAGTTCCTTATCGGTGTAGTAGCAGTCTACTTGCTCAGTTAACACACGACGTTCCGTTTGCCCGCGGCCCGCGCACTACGTGTTCAATGCGTCAGCACATTGAGAGGCGCGCTGGATGGGTGGATCGATGGATGGCGGCCGACAGCGCGCCCCTCAAAGTGCTGACGCATGACCACGTATTGCGCGGGCCGCGGGCGAACGGACCGTCGTGTGAATCGGCCTTTAGTGTGAAACGGGCCGGGCCGGGCTTGGGCTGGGCTTCACTCCGGGATTCCCGGGCCGGGCCGGGCTCACTAGAGCGATAATTTAGCGGGCCCGGGCCGGGCCCGGGCTTGAAGCCGCGGGCCTGGGCCGGGCTCGGGCTTCAGGTCGCGGGCCCGGGCCGGGCTCGGGCCTCAAATTCAGGCCCGTGCAGTGCTCTAGTCGTTGGGCGCGGTGCCACTTTAGGACTGCAGCGTCGGCGTCTTTCCTTGCGGGGCACTCAGGATGAGACGGTGTGTGGTCTCCCTTGCAGTTCCAGCAGTGTGGTTCACATTCATGTGGGGTAGTCGTTGGGTCTTGGTCAGGAGGAAACGGTTGGCTGCAAATCGAGCACCGAACAAGGCTAGGCTTGTTAGGACAGACGTCGGCACGGTGCCCTATGGCGTGACAATGCGTGCAATGTTTGCTGTGGGGCTTTTGCGGGTAGACGCGGTACACTCCGCTGTAGAAGACGGCATAGCGTGGTAGACGGGGCCCTTCGACGGTGAGCAGAAGTGTGTTGGTACGACCGAGACGGCGGGCGCTTAGTAGTCGGGTACCGTCAACACGAAGGTTAGCGGCAAAGTCGTCTTCGGTAAAGTCCATGGTGATGCCGTGTATAACACCACGGGCGTTAAGGGGGTCGTTAGCTACGTACGAGGTGACTTCGTACTGGGTGTTGTTCAGTGAAACTTGCTTGAGTTGGAGCAGCTTGTCAGCAGCGGCTGGGCGGTGGGTATCGATGGCCAGGATGTTTTGCGAGGTGCGGAGTTTGATGTAGGTATTGTCACGTTCAGTCTTGGTTAGGCGGGCGGAATCCATGACGGACCGACAGAGCACAGGGAATAAAGTGTTGCCGAGGTTGAGGTGGTTCGCAAATTTCATGACGATCGTGGCTGCGGTGGCTTGCCGGGGCGCCGCGGGAGCACAGTGCTTGTGATTCAGCGCCTGGGCTGCTGACTGGCTAGGCGAGCTCCCCGCCGTTCCGGCTGCGAGCATGCTGGCGAGCGCGGGGGGCGTTGCCCCGGCGGTGCAGATGTAGGCTTGGCTTAGCGCGCCCGGCGTGGGCGGCCAGCCAGATGCTGATGTGCCAGAAAACGGCGCAGAACGCTTGGAATTTTGATTACCAGGCGTGCAGGCGATGAAGTAGCACTCCTATAGACCGGTTGGTGGCGATCCGAGGTCAGGAACCTGGACGTAGACGTGATTTTGCTGGAGCTCGGTGTGCGCACAGCCGATCACGGTGGCGCTGGTGGCGCCCTCCCTCCTTTCCGAGAATACGAGCCGATGTTGTGCTGTATCGCGTCTTTGACGCTGGCGTATGCTTGTGCTAGGCATAGAATTTTTTGCTTGTGTCTTTTTTGGTTTCAGGCGATACGTGGAATGAGCAAACTGTAGTATCCTTTTCTTCGGTGGTCAGTAAAAAAAAATAGTCGCCGTATTCGCTGTTACAACGACACGGAAAGCTGCGATCTGCCCCCAACGCAGCGCCAGATCCGCATCGGCAGCTTCTCCAGTCCTCAAAGTGACGTCACGACCTCTCTTGACCAATCACGGGCGGCGGCGCGCCGCGCGGCGTGCCCCGCGGCACAGGCCGCATATTTCGGCTAAAAAAGGCAATTCGCGCTTGTTTTTGCCTTATTTGGATGCGATATTCCAGCATACAGTATGGAAAACTATAGGATGCCGCTGCCAGCCCGATTTTCAGAAAAAGTGCTTCAGTCTCCCTTTAAGGCGGACTTTAAGCGTGTCCCTTCAAATTTTTTAAAACGTTCCGTTTTGTCCATTGCCTTTCCGCGGGTTTCCAACCCTCAGAAACGCGGGTACGGCGGAGCGGACGGCGGTGGCCCCAGCGCCGAAAATTCTCCGTGGAACTCCGTAGTCCAGAATTCGGGCGCCTCGCTCGTGCAGCAGCGCCAGCAACAGCTGCAGCAGCAACAGCTACAGCAGCAGCAGCAGAAAGGCCCGTCGTCGTCGAGTGGTGTCCAATCGGGCGGCAGCGGTCCGTTGCCGGTGGAGGTGGAAGAGGAACGCCCACAGCAGGTGGTGGAGGGCGTGTCCAGCCGGCTGCTTCCTCTGCTCATGGCTGCTGGCCTGGTAGGCGGAGCAGCACTTGGGTTCGCCATCCGCGCCACAGACAACCCCTGGACCAGCCGACAGATCATGTACGTCGGCTTCCCCGGTGAGCGATAATTCGACGCTATCTAATGTTTACCACCAACTGCACTATCAAATGCTTATCACCAGCAGCACCATCAAGTGCTGCTGGCCAGCCGAATTATTTCATTTCATTTATTTGGACACGCTTGCAACCAAATCGAGGGGGCCCAGGTTATAGCTGCTATTTCGCATTGCAGTGAGGAAACCCTAGACCCTCTTACATATGAAATGCTGTGCTATGGAAAGTGGCATGATCAAGTACCATTGGCAGCGTCATTGTCGAATGCTGTTCACCGCGCAAATGACTGATCCTATTACCACTTTTAAATGTTACTGACAGCGACGCCAGACATCTTTGGCGTTAAATTCCACGTAAGCAGCCCAAATGCTCCCTAGCTAAGGTGTGGTCAGGCTCCGCAATCACACAGTTCGGGATTCTGCCGGACCCTACCCGCAAGCGAAAACCAGTAGCAACGTCCACCATGAGCTTGCCCCAGACGACGACTCCAATCATTCTTCACCAGCCCCGGGTACCACCAACATTCGACGCTTCGCCTGGCGCCGACCCCGAAGAATGGCTGGAACAGTTCGACCGTGTGGCTCTCTTCAGCAACTGGGATGATGCTACGAAGCTTAGGTACGTCTTCTTCGCCTTGGAGGGACCAGCAAGAATCTGGTTTGAGAATGAGGAAGCTAGCCTCACGAACTGGGAAACCTTCAAGGAGCAGCTTCTAAAGACCTTTACGAACGTCGTGCGAAAAGAGAGAGCCCAGCAGCTGCTACAGTCTCGCATACAACATCCAAACGAGACCGTTGCAATGTACACTGAGGAGATGAAGCGTCTCTTCCGGCGTGCCGACGCAGACATAAAAGAAGAAGAAAAAGTAAAGCTTCTTATGCGAGGAGTCAAAGAGCAAATCTTTGCGGGCCTCGTACGGAACCCTCCCAAAACCGTCGCGGAATTCGTCGAAGAGGCATCCACCATGGAAAAAACTCTTGATGCCAGAGCCCGCCAGTATGACCGCCAGCAGCGCTTTTTGTCAGCAAGCTGCATGGACACCGCTAACAACGACAACCTGCGGGAGGTCATACGTGAAATTGTGCGAGAAGAGCTCCGACGATTGCTGCGAACGGGAACGCGTCCGCAGCTTTCATCGCTCACAGACTTCATCCGGGATGAGGTTCAACAGTCCTTGGGTGTGACGCCGACAACCACGCAGCCTCTGCAACCCACAGCCATGACTTACGCCGCAGATGTGCGCCGTCCTGCACCTCGACGACTGGACCCAAGCCCCTATCGCCCTCAGCTAGCTGCGTTGGACCGCCGCCCTCTCGCCCCAACCCGCCCGTCCTACGCGCGTCGCACACAGCCGAGGAAATGCGACGAATGGAGAACTCCCGACCAGCGCCGCCCACTATGCTTCCACTGTGGCGGAGCCGGTCACATTCTCCGGTACTGCCCATACAGGAGAATGGGCATCCGAGGGTTCTCTTACGACGCCCCACGACCCCGACCCGGCCAGCGACCAGCCGAAATCTAGGAGTTCTTGCGTCGGGAAGAATACTCATCGCCCAGCCGCCTATCACGTTCCCCGTCGCCATCGTCACCGCGCTTCGTATCTCCTAGCCGAGGCTAGGCAGTGCGTGGACGCTCCCTCAGCCCCGAAGGTTAAACTGAATAAAGCAGCCTCTGGAGGTGAGGTTGCTTCTGAGCGCAAGAACTAAGATCCTCCATCGACGAAAACGCAAGACTGCCTCAACTACGAAGAGAACTACGAAGAGAATTACGAAGAGAACGACGACGACCCCTACGACGACGACAACTGCGACTACGACGACAACTACGACGACGAAAACTACGACAACACCGACGACGATGACGACACGGCCAGACTTGAAGCTTTTACCGCTGCCCTTAAACCTTATTATGGCCGCTAAAGGGCTCGAAGTTAGCATTCTTCGAGTTTATTTTCATTTTAAAGCATCGTGACGATGCTTCTTTGGGAGGGGGTAATGCCACGTATCATTGTAGTGTCCGCGGAAGGCCGCAGGAAAAGGATGTTATCATTTTTGTTCGTGACGCGAGAAGCGACCGGACTAATCTCGATTGATCACAGCCATGAAGAGCTGCATCTACGTGTTTCCAGATTACTCTAGATGATCTCGACCTGTTATCTCGAAGCTTCCTTGCCGGCTTTAAATTGAGCGATGCCGCGAGCGGCGGTCATTCGTAGTTCGACGACTGACGAGCACGTTTGTTGCTTACGCCGCCGCCGAGTGATTCAGTTCTTTAGCGGGCGCAAGCCAGCCCAAATAAAGAGCTTCGTTTCCAAGACTGGTTGGTGTCTTCCTGACCGCTGGACTGCCGTCACTACAACGTGACAATATGGAAGCATCGACTTCTGTAAGCACAATGTCTAGATACTTCGAGAACATGCACGGCTGACCTCAGATAAGGGTGCCTCGAGCGCAGATGAAATGGCGATGAGCCTGCGACTCAAGTTTCTTTCATATGGTGATGTGGTGATATGGTTCCCTCTGAGTCCATAGTTTATTCCTTACGCAGGTTACATGAATTATTAAACTTCCCCATCTTCCTTCCCGACGAGCGCTCTCATGTGGTATAGCTAGAGGGGGTGTGGTATAGCTATCGTTGTCACTGACTCGGTTTGATGGCGCCAAAAAACTGTGGCAGTTTCACTTCCATTGCACAGTCTTGACAAACAAGGATCTTTTTTTTTTCTGAAACGAGCAAATTCCACCTGAACAGGAACCGAAAAAAACGCGAAAGTTTATTATCCACATAAACGTTAGTGCTATCTGAGCTGTTATATGATACTCTTTATGCTAGTTAGAGCCGCTCTACACCACCATGTAATTAAAAAAATTGGGTAAATAATTTGCTCGGTGTCACGTGTAAACATTGCATTTGGCTCTTTACGATGCCAAACTGCTCTGAGGCAGTTTTCTTCCGAAAACTTTATTTATATTGCGAATGTAATTCTTAAAAACAATTAAGTGCTGAATTCAGCAGATACAGTTAAAACATTCGTTGCGTGCAATCGGTGGCACTGTTGTGCTTCAATAACGCAAGGAAATATATGTAAATATAAGGCTTCTGTCACAAGCGCTGAATTGGCAGCCTTCTTTTCTTGTGTTCAAACTTCGGCAGAGGAAAATTAAACTAGCTAGACTTTGCTACCTATAGTGTGTATTCTACCTGGCAACAGCATTCTAAATTCATGGTTGATAGCGAAATGGTGGTCGCATACAGGACTCAAAATGACAGGATATGACCGCTACTCCCGTCATTTCCTCTCCCCGTCTGCCATTTCGCCTGCAATAATGAATTTAGGAAGCCAGTACTAATTAGCCCAACTTAACACTTTAACTAGTATCAGAAGCGCATCTTTGCTTCCTCAGCGGATTCCCATCGCTACCCCACCCCCTTCCTAGGACCGTAATTGAGGTGACAGGCTAGAAAGAAGACATTTCTCACCGCCACACAAACAACTGTCCTCCTCGGATGCCATTGAGCGGAGGAGAATACAAAGAAACACATATCCAAGTCCTCACATTTTACGCAAGATCGGACCCACACAATACCCAATAAGTTACTGTCCTTGGTGCGGAGCAAGCTCCACGCTCTACCATACATCTTGGGAATGCCAGGACAAACGGAACAAAAAGTTAATAGTGCCACATATGAGCAGTGGAAGGAGGCCCTGGCCAGCGACAACTTGGACCAACAAGCCTGGCTCATCCAACTAGTCCGCATGTCAGCTTCCGCCAGCGAAGCCCCGCCCCGACCACGCGGCTTCTGCGAGTTAATCTATTCTAATTAAAAGTATATATATATATATATATATATATATATATATATATTGTAATGAGACGACTCGCACAATTAGTGTGAACGGCCGGTCTTTGTTCAAGCGGTGCTGTTCAGCAGGCCAGCGTTCGCAAGCGCGCTCCCGAGCTTCGTCAGCTTCGTCTTCTATCTTCTTCGTCTCCTTCGTCGGCGCTAGCCGCTGGGGCAGCAAACCCCAACTCTCTTTATTACAATACCCCCGGGGGTGAAAAGGCGCCATCCTGGCTGCCTAAGGGCTCGAGACGATGGATGGGTCGTAGTAGGGCTTCAGGCGGTCTTGGTGCACAATTTCACGGCCGCGGCGGCGATTGTCAGACGAAGGCGTGAGGGGCTCGATCAGGTAGTTAACTGGGGATGTCTGCTGAACAACGCGATAGGGGCCTAGGTATTTGCTCAGCAGTTTTGTAGACTGCCCCGAGCTGGAGGAGGGCACCCAAAGCCAAACCAAGGATTGAGGAGCATAAGACGGCGGCAGACCGGGGGAAGCGGCGCGGGCGCTTTTCTGACGGTGCTGGTCGTGAGAAGTAAAGGAACGGGCCAGTTGACGGCATTCTTCGGCGTACGCAGCGATTTGAGAGACGGTGGTCAATTCGGACGAATCGGGGCAATAAGGGAGTATGGTGTCCATGATGGAGGAAGGCTCGCGACCATAGAGAAGAAAATACGGGGAAAAACCAGTAGTGGCTTGCGTTGCAGAATTGTAAGCGTAGGTAACGAAAGGGAGAATTCGGTCCCAGTCTGAGTGATCGGCAGAAATGTACTTGGCCATCATATCGCCGAGGGTCCGGTTAAAGCGCTCGGTCATGCCGTTGGTCTGCGGATGGTACGAAGACGTCATGCGGTGAACGATATGACATTCCCGAAGGAGGGCTTCCACGACGCCGGACAAGAAGACGCGACCCCGATCGCTGAGCAATTCCTTAAGCCTGTTTCACATGCAAGCGAATATGCTAGCGAATCCTGCCGCCGCGACGGAAAAACCTGTTTTGAGTCGTCGCTGCGACGAGCGGCGAGGTTTCAACAAGTTGGAAATTTTCGCAGCGACGCGCCGCTCAATCGCTCAGTCGCTTGCATGTGAACCGGCCTTTAGGCGCACCGTTACGAAGAATGATGTTCTGAAGTATGAAACCGGCTACCTCAGAGGCGGTCGCAGCTGGTAACGGTGCAGTTTCCGCATAGCGCGTGAGATGATCAATGGCGACGATGATCCAGCGGTGGCCGGCGGCAGTGAAGGGAAGAGGGCCATAAAGGTCAATTCCAACACGGTCAAATGGCCGGACGGGACACAGTAAAGGTTGCAGAGGAGCAGGTGAGTGCGGTGGTGGGTTCTTGCGACGCTGACATTCCAGGCAAGAGCGTATGTACTGGCGGACAAAACGGTACATGCCCCGCCAATAATACCGAAGGCGTAGGCGGTTAAAAGTTTTTAGCAGACCGGCATGACCGCATTGCGGGTCATCATGATAACTGGCACAAATGGCGGAGCGGAGATGCCTAGGAATCACGAGTAGCCATTTGCGACCATCGGGGAGGTAGTTCCGACGGTACAGCAGCTGGTCACGCACGACAAAGTGATGGGCTTGACGACGGAGCGCTCGAGAAGGGAGGTGCGCTGAGCGGTTGGCTAGGAAATCCAGAAGAGAAGTAATCCAAGGATCCTTGCGCTGCTCAGAAGCCATATCAATAGAGTCAAGAGAAGGTGTGAGGCCGGAAATAGATGGTGGGTCAGGCTCAGAGGTCACAGGGGAGCGCGAGAGAGCGTCGGCGTCGGAGTGTTTACGGTCGGAACGATAAATGACCCGAATGTCGTAATCTTGTAAACGCAGAGCCCAACGAGCGAGGCGGCCAGATGGATCTTTGAGTGACGACAGCCAACAAAGGGCATGGTGATCGGTAATGACATCGAACGGGCGCCCATATAAGTAAGGACGAAATTTTGTGATCGCCCAAATAATCGCCAAACATTCTTTTTCTGTGACGGAATAATTAGTCTCCGTTTTTGTGAGCGCACGGCTGGCGTAAGCAACAACGTACTCATTGAAACCGGGTTTCCGCTGAGCTAGAACGGCACCGAGACCAATGCCGCTGGCGTCTGTGTGCAGTTCTGTAGGCGCGGAAGGGTCGAAATGGCGCAAGATCGGAGGAGAGGTGAGGAGCTGGCGCAGCGTTGCAAAAGCTTCGTCGCATGCAGGGGACCAAGCCGACAAGTCGTTGCTACCAGCGAGAAGTTGCGTCAGCGGGGCGATAACGGCAGCAAAATTCTTGATGAACCGGCGAAAGTAGGAGCAAAGGCCAAGAAAGCTTCTGAGTTCTTTCAGGGATGTGGGCTTCGGGAAATCAGCAACTGCGCGGAGCTTGGCAGGGTCCGGGAGTACACCATCCTTGGACACGACGTGGCCTAGGATAGTCAGCTGTCGGGCGCCGAAGCGACACTTTTTCAAGTTTAGCTGCTGTCCAGCGTCACTGAGGCAGCGAAGAACACTCTCGAGGCGAAGAAGATGGGAAGGAAAATTCTGGGAGAAGATGACAACATCGTCCAAGTAGCAGAGGCAGGTCTGCCATTTAAGCCCGCGGAGGATGTTGTCCATCATACGCTCAAATGTGGCAGGCGCGTTGCAGAGACCGAAGGGCATCATATTAAATTCATACAGCCCATCAGGTGTGATGAAAGCTGTTTTCGGGCGATCGACTTCGGTCATCGGCACCTGCCAGTACCCAGAGCGCAGATCCCACGAAGAAAAGTACTCTGCTCCCTGCAGGAAATCCAGCGCGTCATCTATACGAGGCAGGGGGTAGACGTCCTTTCGAGTAATTTTGTTTAGCCGGCGGTAGTCTACGCAGAATCTAATGGAGCCGTCCTTTTTCTTCACGAGCACGACCGGAAAAGCCCACGGGCTGTGAGAGGGCTGGATCACGCCGCGGTGTAGCATGTCGTTCACCTGTTCATCAATGATGCGGCGTTCGGCGGAGGAGACGCGGTAGGGGCGTTGGCGCAAGGGTCCATGGGTGCCAGTGTCGATATGGTGGCGAACCGCTGCTGCACGACCCAACGGTGCTTGAGGGGAGTCGAAGGATGCGCGGAAGCGCTGCAGCAAAGCGATGAGCTGGGCGCGGTGGTGAGGTGGTAGAGCGGCATCGACAGAATGGGAAAACATATCCGAGGAGGACGGGTCGGCGATGTCAGCGGGAGGAGTGAGGGCGTTGATGTCATGGGCGGCAGGCTCATCAAGGACAGGAGAAGCGTCGTCGAGATCGATGACATCAACCGTACCAAGCGATTCTCCCCGAAGTAAAGTGGTGGGGAAAGGCAACGGGTTCGCGACGTACAGCGCACCACAACCACCAGAAAGTGTGAGCACGGCATGAGGGAGCATGACAGATTTTCGGTGCGCACAAAGAGGAGAGGGTGAATAAAGGACAGTAGCGTCAGAGAGGGCAGCACAAGTCAGCGGCACGAGAACAGATGAGAAAGCTGGCACGTCGACGTCGTCAGCGGCGAGAATAGGCGCGGCGGTAACAGGGGAGGCGTCCAGAAGAGCATCACACAGCGGCGACAAATTAATTTCAGCACGTGCACAGTCAATGATGGCGTGATTCGCGGACATAAAGTCCCACCGAGGATGATGTCATGAGAGGAGCGGGTGAGAACGAAGAACTCAATGGTGTAGGAGAGGCCATGGATGACGAGGCGGGCAGTGCACGCTGCCAGAAGGCGAATGGGGTCAGCGCTGGCGGTGCGAAGCGAAAGGTCCGAAAGCGGCGTCATCACTTTTTTTAGTCTGCGGCACAAGTTGCGACTAATGATGGACACGGCAGCACCAGTGTCAATGAGCGCGTCAACAGTAACACCTTCAACGATCACTTCAATAACATTCGTAGGAGCGGTGATAGGGCTTGAGACGATCGTCGACGGCGCAGTTCTTGCCTCCGGAACTGCGGCGCCTAGTTTTCCGCTTGGAGGGGTGGTGACCGGCGGCGCATAGGAGAGAGCGAACGGCGTCGAGTAGACGGCGACCGATGGCTGCGGTTGTAGGAGTCGGAGCTGGACGGGGAGGGATTCTGAGGAGGCAGAGCAGAAGAGACAGGTACGGAAGGCAACGGAACGTCGTACGTCGGCGGGCGCCCGTAGTCGTGAGAACCGGATCCGCGCGTGCGGCACCAGCGGGCCACGTGACCAGCGAGACCGCAAGCATAGCATATCGGGCGGTTATCTTGGGTGCGCCACGGATTCATAGGGCGGGGACCGGTACGAGGCAGAGGGTGGTGAGTGAGTGGCAGTGCAGGGGCGAGCTGCCGCTGAGGGTACACGGTGACAGGTGGCGAATAAGCAGGCACAACTGGCTGAGGTCGTGGCCGGGCGAGTGCTTCTGCATAGGTCAGCGGTGCAGTGACCAGAGGGGGTGGATTAATGGGCGTCAGGACCTCAGCTACCTGCTCCTGGATGACACGCTGAATAGATGGCGACAGCGATGGCGTTGGGGTGGATTGGCAGGTAACGAGCGATAATTGACGAGCGACTTCCTCCCGCACAAACTGCTTGATGTGCTGAAGAAGTGCCGGCTGATCGTGGGCAGGACTGCCTGCTGCCAAGCTCGAAATGGTGTCGTCCGAGCAAGTGGTACGGCGGGTGACATGTCGCTGTTTGCGAAGCTCGTCGTAACTCTGACACAAAGACACCACGTCGGAAACGGTTTGGGGATCTTTGGACAACATCTGAAACGCATCGTCCTCAATCCCTTTCAGAATGTGTCGGATTTTGTCTGCTTCGCTCATAGATGGATTGAGCCGCTTACACAAATCAACGACGTCCTCGATATAGCTCGTGAAGTTCTCGCCGTTCTGCTGGGCACGACTGCGCAACCGTTGTTCAGCACGAAGTTTTCGGAGAGCGGGGCGGCCGAAGACGTCAGTCAGGCTGGTTTTTAGAGCCGCCCAGGTAGTAAAATCCGCTTCGTGGTTGCGGAACCACAAATTGGCGACATCGGTCAAGGAGAAGATGACATTCGTGAGCTTTACGACGTCATCCCACTTGTTGTAAGCACTCACGCGTTCGTAGGAGGCCAGCCAATCTTCTACATCGGTGTCGTCAGTGCCGCTGAAAATCGCAGGGTCGCGCTGACGGACGGCACCGGAACAGATGACAGCGGTGGGGACAGGTTGGGCCGAAGTTTCGGTTGTCGTGGTAGAGCCTGGTAGCCTGGGCATCGTGGCGTAGCTCCAGGAGAAGAGCAAGCAGCACCTCCACCGAGTGTAATGAGACGACTCGCACAATTAGTGTGAACGGCCGGTCTTTGTTCAAGCGGTGCTGTTCAGCAGGCCAGCGTTCGCAAGCGCGCTCCCGAGCTTCGTCAGCTTCGTCTTCTGTCTTCTTCGTCTCCTTCGTCGGCGCTAGCCGCTGGGGCAGCAAACCCCAACTCTCTTTATTAGAATATATATATATATATATATATATATATATATATATATATATATATATATATATATATATATATATATATATATATATATATATATATATATATATATATATATATATATATATATATATATATATATATAGGTTGCGAAAGCGTGAAGTACTAGACTGCTTATAAGAATATATAGCGAAGTATACGCTTCGTTAAAGGAAACATATTTATTCAACTCGACGTTTCGATCGGAAGACCGATCTTCTTCAGGAGTGATTTTACATTGTTAATGCATCCCCTTTTATAGGGGTGGGCACAGAACAGGTAAGTGGGAAACACAAAGCACATAGCAGAAAAATACGCATAAAAATTATTAGAGGCAGTGCGACCCACACACACACACACACCAAAAAAAAAAGAGAGTGCGAGGAACAGGTACTCAGTCAGAAAATACAACGTCCAGATGCGGCCTCTGCTTTGTTAAGCACCACAGGCTTGCTTATTGACAGGCGTGTCCAGCTGGGAGGTGCTCGACAGGTGCTCGACAGGTGCGTGGCCGTGCGTGGCGAGGGCCACGCACCTGTCGAGCACCTCCCAGCTGGACACGCCTGTCAATAAGCAAGACTGTGGTGCTCAACAAAGCAAAGGCCGCATCTGGACGTCGTATTTTCTGACTGAGTACCTGTTCCTCGAACTCTCTTTTTTTTTTGGTGTGTGTGTGTGTGTGTGGGTCGCACTGCCTCTAATAATTTTTATGCGTATTTTTCTGCTATGTGCTTTGTGTTTCCCACTTACCTGTTCTGTGCCCACCCCTATAAAAGGGGATGCATTAACAATGTAATATCACTCCTGAAGATCGGTCTTCCGATCGAAACGTCGAGTTGAATAAATATGTTTCCTTTAACGAAGCGTATACTTCGCTATATATATATATATATATATATATATATATATATATATATATATATATATATATATATATATCGACAGGGTAAAAGATCCTATCGTTGTCGTCTTCTGAGCTCAGCCGATTTGTTCATATCCCACGCAGTCGATCATAAAGTAGGGCTGGATAAGAAATAAGTGAAACCACGCTTTAAACATCCAAACTATGAGGTTCAAGCTGACAGAGGCTCTCATGGTTGAATCTGATTATTTTGATCCCTACATCAGCTGTATCTGGCTCTTCTAAGATTAGGTGTAGAATTCGCACACAGATTTCCTTGGCGTTTTGGGACCCCCTTTCGTCCTCATAGTTCTTCCAAAGGAAAGATTATGGACTGGCTTACCACTTCAGTGCAGTTTGACTTACATTCAATTTTGGAATTGGTCCTCAAATATGAATGGGAGGGAGACAAACCATTCACACAAACTGTTCAGTGGAACATTAGAATGTTCTTATAAACTCGTATCTTACTTGGCTTCCAAGGTTGTCGCTGACAACGACCATGTCGACAAAGCAAAGGGTGCAGTAGATCGTGTAGATGACGCCCAACCAAGCCTCGACTTGATCTGGCATGGTGTGAAAAGACCTGTAGAGAGCCGTGCACAGCATGACCACGAGACAAGCAGAGGAGGTGACGATCGCCGGACCGCAGAGGTCGTTCATTGCTGCCTTGAGCCTCTTTATCTTGCAGATGGTGAAGCGCTCTGCTTCAATGCCCGCGATGGCCATCCTCTGAGACCCGTTTGCCCTCCGGTATTCTTCGAAGCGCGCAACCTGAACCTTCACATACTGCGCCAGTACCTCGCAGAATGTAGTCACCACTAAGTACATGAAAGACTCGTAGAATATGAAAGTAAAAGTGCTCAACATGGCCAGAGATTTGAGGACAGGATGCCAGTTCTGGCGACTCGAATATAAGCTTCTAATATGGAAAGCGGCCGCGCAGCATAATGTTGCAACCAAGCTAGCTATAACGGCCAGCTTCGAGATCACGTTGAGCCAGGAGCGACTGCGGATCGTGGACTTGAGGGGAAGCATGAAACCATTCGACCTCTCGAATGCGACCGCGTCTCTCAAGAAGGCCAGGAGCTTCGTGGATCCGCAGGCCAGGCACAAGAAATTCATCAATATCTTAATGGAAGCGAGGCAGTAAGACACGATGCCCAGTGACTCGGTGAACTTGCAAACCCAGTTCGCGCGACACTCTGTTGCTTCTACTATACTGCTTCCTTCGAAGAACACGAGCATCGACAGCCAGGCAGCTGAGTAGAGCGTGTAGAAGCTCTTCCAAGTGGTCGTGGCTTTGTCCAGGGACTTTTCACTCAGGTTCCTTAAGAAAAAGCAGCCGAAGAAGCGACCCAGCCTGGCGTACCAAATGAAGCTCCGAACCATGAGCGATTCTTTCACTGGTTCCGCAATGCAGTGCTCCGGATGGACCATACTCGGAGAGTGTCCATTGTCTTCAGTGTGTATAGTCTTCACTTTGATGTCGCTCCCTGAAATGAAATATAAAATTTTTTTACGTAACGGTACTGAGTCGTTAAGGCGGGGGTACCACGGCGGCCATCTTGGACAAGACGTTAGTTCAACCACCAGGGCGGCTCCACTTGTCCGTGGAAGCGAAAAAGCGCTCCTCCGAGACGGTCTGGTCCTCCTCTCTGCGTTACCTTGACCTCCTCTCCCTCGCATTGTGGCAGAAGGAGGCGGTTAGTCACGGAGGGGGGGATAAACGCCCCAACAATGACGACCGCGCTCGAACGTGTTTGGCACACTCGTACTGCTTCTTTCGCCCCTACGCACCCCTTCGCGGCCCTGCCATGGTGCCTGGCGATTCTTTTTTAGGAGGCAGTATTTCGAATGTGGAAAGTCTCCATATCTTTGACATTTACAGAAATTATATTTTGTTTCCCTTTTTTCCAGAGATGTACACGTTGTTTTATAGTTATTCTTTTCTCGCGACCCTGACAAATATTTTGATGACTAGCAGCGGCAGCCACGGCAAGCAATATTACAAAATAAAGCTTCGTAGGTTCCACTGGCATCCATAACAAAGGGCCACAAGACATCTATGGGCTATGGCCTTCGTAAAACTATGGATGATGTCGAAATGGATGCAGCGGAACAGTAGATGACCTCTTGGTTTCAAAGGGCGGTTGCCATGTGTGTTGTCCCAGCCTTTTCTGAGGTCAAAGGCGCGTGGCGCGTAGCTTGTGTGCTATTGATTCCCGTTCACCATGCAAACGTTTATTTCGCAATTCCAGGAAAAACACCTGCAGTGAAACATCAACCCGAGATTTCGAAGCATGGCGAGTGTTTTTATTGTTTACTCACACACTGCCAGTGCTATGTAGAATTCTAAGAGACAGCTGATATGGTAACAGTAAATAAGAGAAAATGGGCAGAATAAGGCATACCAGAATGGTACAAACATATTGCGTTCAAGTCGTTGGGTCAGTAGCTGCGGAGAGGAAAAGAAAGCAATATCACAGTGTGTTAGCCCCCTTCATCTCCCACCCGTTCCCGATAATATCTTGGGAGAGGTAGTCTGTCACGTTGAGATACGTTGCAAGTAATGCTGATTTTCTTTTTTTCCGTCCGCGCATCCATGCATGATAACAAAAATCCCGAAAGCGCTCACGGCCGCAGCCGGCAACATTCTTTTCGTTCACTTTTTATTGTCAAATAAACTGCTACCACCACCAAGGTTCGAAAAACGAAAAGGAAACACTGGCTGTGAAACTTCGACTGGAGACTGCGGGACATAGCTGGAAAGAGCTAATAAGTACTCATTACAATCGCGTCGAGTTTCTCCCTACTGTGGCCTTAGCATAGCATTTCCATCCATTCATTGGAACTGCATTTTGTAGCCACACGAGGCAACGTTCCTGCTTTTGTGATATCGTTAGTGATCAGCACGAAATTGTGATATTCCAACAGTTCTAATTCCCTGCTGTCTTGTGAACACGGATGTGAGCGTGCGGCAGCATCTGTCTAGAAAATAAGCGATCGAATGTGGATATTGCACTACCCCCGCCCCCCCCTCCCATCTTTTTGTACTGGCACTGTTTGTGCAGTAAATTTGTATAGTAAAAGGCTCATTTTTTCTCCATTCCGGGGAATGCGGGAAGTCAAAACTATACGCACCGTGGTAGTCCTCTAGCTAATGTCCGCAAAATCAGTGGACTGTTGCTTTCACGTCACTTTTCAACTGAAATCGCTTCTGCTGCTCTGTTTCGTTTGCTCTGTTTCGTGTTTGCTCTAGCATAAGAAAACATTTTGTGCTCACCCTGAGGTCTGGGGCGAATCGATCCTTGCACAATTAGTGAATTTCGGCGATAGGTAGCGGAAATTCGCAGATCTGGCCTCCCAGTGGTCTGCATTGTCCAGGAGCCGATGCGAAATATATGGCGGCGTTTCAAGACAGCGCTTCTCAACCGATGAGCCATAGCGCGAGGCAGGGGTGCAAGATCGTGTCTTCGCCCTAGGATAATCATCTCTGGCCGCCTCCTGTCTCGCTACTCACAGCGTTCCCTGTGCTCCTTCTAACACGGAGCGCCCGGTAGCTCTCTCGCTGAAAAAAAAAAATCTTTTAGAATGGCTGTGGAAACTGCGCAACGGCACCGGTTGTCAGAGCGTCAGCCAACACAGGGCATTCGTCCCGTGGATACATAAGCCCGACAGAAGTCGAGTTCAGTCCGCATTTTGAGGGAATGTGAAAAACAAAATCGAGGAAGAGAGTAGAGGAGTCTCGGTTTTCCTTCTCAAAAGCTGCTCTTTCGAATACTGAGCTCGACCTGCACCCTGACCGTATTTCTTTTGATCGTGATAGTACGTTCAAAAAAGCGCTTGAGTAAGAGGCCTCAAGGGTCCAACTGCAAATTTTGCAGTAACACTTATTTCGTCGGTCGTGTTCAAAAAACTGCGCGAAAAAATACCCAGGAAGCGAGAAATAAATACGCCAACTGGCAGCACGGTTTTCTTTTTTTACTTTTTCGCGAAGTGTTGCAGTCACCAGATGCGCTAACCCCTGCACCTTGGCAGCGACACGCGGTACGCCGGAGTCTCTAATGTCAAGTGCGAGCCATCTTGGCCCGGCACAACAGCATACTCGATATCCGTAGCGACAACTATTTTTCTGAAGAAACATGTCTGTTCCAAAAGAAACAACAGTGGAACGAAGGCATAAGTCTAAACAGATCATATCAACATTTTGAAAAAATATCATCTACCAACCACGCGCACGGATGTCGAACCTGCTTCTTCAGCCACACCTGACTGTATAGTTGCTATAAAGGTTATTCACGTGACAAAAGCGTGATAAGCCACTTGCCCAGAAAGTTTGATAATGGCATCCACTCCAGAGGCACACGAGGGGCATAGTTTGTCAGTACCCTCCAGTTGATGCCTTCTGAAGAAATGAGCACTGTTAGGGCACCCCTGTTGGCACCCTCATTTTTTGTACGATGTGCACGATGATCGGCTACCGGGATACAGGGTCGCCACAAACGGTCCTCCTAGAGCCCTCAAATCCTCAATAGTCCTGGAAGCCAGACTAGTCGAGGAAGACTGCATACTACATGTCTACTCGAAACGCAAAGCTCAACTTAGCAACCAATTTCTCATGATGAGAGCTGTGCCCGCTTCAGCACTCCTGCGTAACACAAAAACTGCAACAACTAAAACTCTTTATTATGAGAAATAAATAACCATCCAAAAATATAAAAATCGTAAAAGAGAAACAGACAATAAAGTGGCTGGACTACCAATTGTTTATTCGCAAGTCTGGGGCTCAAATATATACAGGGCACTCAGTCACACGATCCGCGCACAACTGCTATCACATCAACCCTCCTTCGTGGAATCACAGTTTGCAACGACTTCAGCATCTTCAATCAGACCGTCGATCTCCAAGTTCCGGTTTCCTGCTTATTGTACAAAAGTATCTTTGCAGAAGCAGCGTCAGAAAATCATTGCAAAATACAGTGATATACAATAAATCGGCAAAAAGAACAACAAACAAGAAACAACAAAAGCGACAGAACGCTTTCAGCGCATAGCAATAAATCCACAACACGCAGAAAGGACTTCTTTATTAGAAGTCATTTACTATCAAGGCCTGGTGATTATGAAAAAACATATAATGCAGCAGAACAATCACTACAACATGCGGCTCCTTTCTTTGCAATGAGAAAAGCCCCAAAGAACCTCGCGCGCTGTCTTATTCGCGACTCCTGCCAAGAACCTTGACACTGTCAAGCACCGGCTCCCATTTCCACTCTGCGCAGTGAAGAGGTAAATTAGATCCAGTTCCCTTTTCTAGCGATTTTGAGTGCTCTCTTGCTGCGAATTTCATATACCACAACAACTGCACAATCCGCAAAGCATTCACCATGCCTCTTTTCGCACTGCTTTTTTCTTCGCCCATTACGTGTGCACAAACCGCTGAGCTGTCTCGTGGCCGAGAAAACAACAGGCACGCCATACCTGGCCGCAATATTTTTCAGGCTGTGTAAAAGCAAGGCTTTTCCCTAGTTGTCTAAGCAGGGATAAGATTCCTTATAAAGTGCTTGCATGCGTCAAGGTGCGGTTACCTCGTCAACACATCTACATATTCGCAGGACAGAGCCGTCGTCAGCAGAAGGTGCTAAGGCACGGTCAATGGAAGATAAAAATGTATTGCATAGCACCGGTGCAACACCAGGAACAAACATGTTTGTTCCAAAAGAAACAACAGTGGAGCTAAGCACAACAAGAATCTTTGAACACTAATACCTGCTAAAATTTGAAACGATGTAGCCCCATTGAAATCAGTACACTCGCGTATGCTGCCTCAGGCAGTTCTGCGCGTGGCACAGACTATAATAAACCTTCAACATCAATTGAAGATAAAAACCCAACGTCCGTCTGCTTTCTCAAAAAAGGTGTCACATCTGTCACATCCTTGGTGGCGAAGGGAAGAACACGGCTAATTTGCGGTTGACATGAATTGCTCTCGGTAACAATACATCTGAAAAGCACATCGGGCATATGCGTTACCTCTAAATGACCCTTCTTGCACTTGCTTGGGCTCCATATCCTTACACAGGCCTATCATTATGGTGTTATTTATTTATTTACTTATTTATTTATTTATTTATTTATTTATTTATTTATTTATTTATTTATTTATTTATTTATTTATTTATTTATTCAATACTGGTGTTCACTGGTGTTCAATTCATGGTGTTCACTGTGCAGGCTTGTCTCCTCACCTGAACGAAGTTTTTCTATAGCGCGGATTCGTTGTGATGACAGCCCCAACCTCCAACAAAATAGCCTCCCTATAGGAGGCCTATAGAGACCCCTTTTTGTTGGAGGTTGGGGCTGTCATCACAACGAAAAACTTCGTTCAGGTGAGCAGACAAGCCTGCAGAGTGAACACCATAACGATAGGCCTGTGTAAAGATATGGAGCGCACTAGCTCCTTTTTGTTGTATAGTTTGGGGCTGTCATAGACTGGCTTTCTCCCAAAAGGACGGTAGGCAGGGAGTAGTTGTAAGCTACTTCGAAAACGACGACCTATGACTTTTTTATGCTGATAAACAAGACGATTCGTGGAGATGACAGCCCCAACCTAAAACAAAAAGGCGGCCCTTTGTTGTAGGTTTGGGTGGTCATCACCACAAATCCGTCTTTTTTACCACCATGAAGAAGCCATAGGTCGTCGTCTTCGAAGTAGCTCACTACTTGCTGCCTACCGTCCTTTGGGAGAAGGCCATTCTGTGCGGTTCGCGTTAGGCGATTACTTCCGCCAGAAGCTCCAGGACTGCGTCCATGCCCGACGCGCTCCAGTGGACGCAATCCAGCCGCCTGGCCACTCCTATCCTCCTGAAAGAAATAACAGTCGTTATTTTGAGCGGAAAATGCTGACATCTTTACTTACCTTTCGTAAAAACAGTATTTCACGCGATTTTTGCGCAGTGTGAAGAGGCGGTGTATCTGCACTGGCACCACATTGTCTGCGTAGAAATGAAAGCAATCATTATATTTTATAGACTACGTTACGAACTAACTTACCGGGGTTCTATTGAGTAATCCACGTGTTCACTACTTTCAAAATGCGCCAGTGGGTGCTGTTGTGGGCTGCACGGGCGACGGGTGGTAGCGTGAGCAGAACAACCACGGCAAAGCGCCCGCGCAGCCACTCCACAATCTCCCGCACGAGCTGCCTTGCGTCGACCATGGTACGCGCCTGCAAGAAAAAAAACAACAGGGAAATGAGTTTGCACGCATAATGCCGATGCCGTAAACAAGCGTACCCTGGTAAGGTCGTTCGGGCCAACCAGGACGGCGACCATGGGCTCCACGTGAGCCACCCTGCGTAGTCGCCCGAGCAGAGTTGCCGCAGTCCCTCCCGGCATTAGGGTAGGACTTTCTGCGCGGCGAAATTTACCAGCAGTTAGGCACTGCAGTTTCAGAAAATGAACCATATTTGCTTCTACGGCCAAACTTACCGATCTGGCTTCGCGGAAGTCCAGAAGCACGCTCCGCCAACCGCAGGAGCATACTGTCCCCAATGAGCTGATGCTCGTAAATTTTCGCGGGTTGGTTTTGAAACATCTGAGTCAAAAAGAAAAAAAATTCTCTTAGGGAATCCCCAGTTATGCCGCGAGTATATGGAAAAAGCAATACTTACTGCTGATGATCGAGGATCCTTGTGACGGGACGACGGGTCGCAATGCGGTTGCTACGCTGCTGGCCCGTAATTTATACTGATGGGTGCACCCGGTGACCTCTCTCAGCTTACGTCATCCGCGCAGGTGTTTCCCGTCTCGTGGACAAAACTGGCGCTGTACCAAGAAGGCTCTTACCAGGAAAAGAAAGGCTGCGAGGCGTCTCTACTCGGGGACAAAGGCTCGCGAAGGATCGCTCGACACCCGCAAATTTTTTTTCAGACCCGAAAGCGGACAAGCTTTTTTTCATTTCCTGCCTAGCCTCTGCTGCCTTGCTACAGAAGGCCGCCTGCGAACCCCTAAATTGTACTATTGTACAGGGTCGTCCACTCTTACCTAGAATGCGCTAGCGCGTGGCCGTCCTCTTTGGAGGGTCGCTGCGTCCGAAACGGCTGCGCGTCGAATCGAAGTGGCAGATGACGCGAAGTACCATGTCCAGGTAAACCTTCTCCTGCGCCACTTTGCTGTGGTGAGCGACTGTGTCGCACGCGGTGGCCCTCTGAAGAGTGCGGCCTTCTAAGAGTGGACGACCCTGTACTTTCTCGACAGCTCCCTAGGAGTACTCGCGAAGTCACATGGCGACATTTCAAAGGTTTTTCATCAGCGGAAACATGGCTCTGTTCGTTTCCACAAAGAATGCGAGAGTGTCTTCCAGGAACGAGACCTTTTCATTGAAAACAAGCCTTCCCGAAAGCTCACTTACAGATTTCCGCAAATGTTCCATTCATCTTGCAGTTTTGCAGGGTGCAAAATGTCCCATTATCTAAAGTGACCATGCACTGCAATGGGCGTCGCGCAGGGAAGCCAGTGCTTTTGTAAAGGAAAACTTCAGGAACCGAAAAGCGGGGAAAGTGGGTAAGCTGCTGTGTGCGCTAACGTAGATGCAAGATCAACAAATAGCACATGCCTGCAGGCAGTCGTGATGCCATCTTCAACTTTTCGTATCAACACGTGGCTTGTTTACTCGAATATAGGCTTCACAAAACGTTTGACGCCGGGTATAAAAGCTAACTTCATTGGCTCATACTTATCATGTTGGGTATTGTACAATCATAACGAATCGCTGCACTGATAACTGGGTCTGCAGGCTTACAAAAATTTGCAACCATGCTGAGCCCCTCTGGCCACGCACCGCAAAAAATAAAAACGCACATGGGTGCTTCGCTGCCTTACTTGGAGGTTTCAGACAGGGCGTTGCACCTCCTACTCCTTGCTCTTCATTCTTCCAGCGTCCCCGGTCCTTTTCACTTCATTTTCTTTTTCCGTACAATGGTCCATTCTGCCATCCTATTCGTCATGTGAACGCGTAGCATTTTTCTGACCTCACACGTTTGCTGGGTATCGCTTCCTCGACTCAACATGGTAACCATCTTTCGTCCCAAGTATTCGTTACCTGTCCGACTCAGTAAAGCCGGCACAGCTGCACCGGGTCCTCGCCTCCTGGAATATCTGACGATTATGCCGGAGGCTGGATGTCCACGCACTGTGCATGGGCATGCAGCACGCTTTGACAGAGCTGGTTGTCCTGCAGCTGCGAAGGTTGCCGGAAGCGTTTTCAGGAACAGTAACCAATTTTCATGCAATTCCACAACTGTAGTAGAGGAAAAACCGCAAACTAAGCTACCTCGCTGCACATGATGCGAGCGCTGCACAGCTTGTACATTAAGTAGAACGTGTTGTCGGGCTAGTTTGTTGAATACTTCAGACATGGCAGTTGCGCGAAACACACACACACAAGACAGGTTACGGGACGAGCTTGTACATTCCGTTGGGGAAAGGTTGTGAGCGACGCTTACGATAAAGAATAAATGTCAGGTTTTTCGAAGAGACCTACACGGTTCTCTGCATCCTGTTACGATTGTGTGAACACGTGCGCTGCTTTTGTCGTTGCGAGATAAAAACGTCACTGGTGCTAATCTAATGCTAATCACGACTGTACTTCTGCTTTCCTGTTTCATGCAGGGCTATGGCTGCGTTGTTTATAAAGGAGGATGATAAAACATCATACAAAAACCTTCTTAGTGAATCTGCAAGAATCCAAAAGCCGGTTACGTACCCTGCAGAGCTAAAGCGCCTTCACTGTGGCGGCGTGGCCTATACTGGGGGCAGGTACTAGGTGGTGCACTGACAGCAATCGCGCATCTCCATCATGCTTATGACACGCTTTACACTCGCACTAAAAGGACGTCTTCCTAGCCGCTAATTGGAAATTGTAACATACCTCCTGCTGATACAGCATGATTGATTCGAGTGGAGAACACCCGTTTCCAAAGCTCTGCCTTGTTAGCCCTGCGTGACAAACGCCCTTGCAGTGTATGTCCCGTACTACATAAACCTCGTGTGTCAAAAACCCTGTGCCAGAAAGCTTGCGACAAAAGCCTCGTACCAAAACGCATTTGCCCAGCAGTGAGTTTGGCGAACACACTACCACGGCCGCTCAATGGAGGCTTCCATTGAGCGGCCGTGACACTACACTTGGTCCGGCAAGGCGATTGTGTAGTCTCAGCAGCCGTGCTCCACTGTACCGTGCTTCGCGTCAACCCCCCGCAGTTGTTGACGGAGCAAGCGTCGTTCCTGGAAAGAAACGCGCAACGCAACGCTTCACCACGACGGTGAGAGCAAGGGTTGGGTGCCGCGCTAAAGATTTTTATTACAAACCCCACTGCGCCCAGGGCGGGTGCGCCCTGACAACTTGTACCCACTCCCCGCAGCAGAGGCACACAGGTCTGTCTCCTCTTTCTAGCCTGGCCTTGGCTGCAGAAGAACCTTGGATTGGAACGGCCGCATGTCAATCGCCTTTGCAAAACATCAGCTTCGCAGAACTGTGAAACCCCCTCCCTATTGTAAGCAGCGTGACGTCAAAAAGTTGTGGCCCGGTTGGCAGAACTGACAACTTTTGGTTCTGAGCAGGTGTTGTTGGTCCCGAGGGCTCCTTCGCCGCCTTTCTACCCCGATTCGAGACGCCTCGCCTGCCCTCACAGGATAGAAGAGGGGAAACGCTTGCGCTGAATGACTTAGGGCGGGTGGCAGGAGCGCGCTCCAGGCGCCAGTGAATCCGGCCGGTGCCTCATAATAGACCTCTCCCTGATGTAAACAGTGTGACGTCAAAAAGGTGTGCCCCGATGGGCAAAATCGTCGACTTTCGGTTCTGAACCGGTTTTTCAGGTGCCGAGCATTCCCCCACCAGGATCGCCGCCAGGGGGCAACGCGGGTCGGACGCTCTGCACATGGGCTCCGGCTAAATGTGTGTGTTTCTCCGGAAATTTTCATCACAGCGACCAACCAACTGTCCAAGCAAGCGCCAAACATCTCCAGGGATTCGCAAGTCCAGGTGTGTGATTTGAACTCTTCCTTTCCTGGATTCCGGCCCGGTTTTGTGCAGCCGCGGAACGCCACCTAGATAAGCCTGACGGCAGCCTCACCAACGCGCCAAGCCGGCGAGCCCGGCCTCCCCATGGAGATCCAGGTGGAGGGACGCACCGTCCCAGAACACGAACTTCAGTCCGGCGACTGGATCGCCGCGTTGGGCCGTTCGTACAAGACTCGGGCAGAAAGGCAAGCGATTGCAGCAATTACCCATAAACCGCTTCAAACGCCTGGCACCGCCGGCAACGCTCACCCAAACGGCAGGAACGCCCAGCTCTCCGCCGCGACAAACGCCGTTGCGGCGCCGCAACGGGCGCCGCCGATCACACGTGCTTCACTCCTCGTCTCCCAGCGCAACAGACGAATACCGCCCCTGCCGTTAGAGGCAATCAGGGTTGTCTTCCGGCCGCGAGGTGAGCTCCTGCTATCTACCATGCCCGGAATGAAAATACGAGCTGCAGTTCAAGCCCAACTAACAAAGCCTCTGCCAGCCGACGCTGTGCTTCGTATCCACCCAACCAACAATACATTTACCATAGCCACAACGCACACCGAAACCGTTCAACACCTGATAGGAGTCACCCACCTGTCCATCGACGACACACGGTACGAGTGCACAGCTTATGCGGCACCGCCCCCGGGCGCCACTAGAGGAGTACTGACGAACGCCTACTATCAAGAGACGCCCGAGGAAATCTACAAATATATCGTGCAAGGGAATCCAGACCACACCATATTGGCTGCACGCAGAATGGGGAAGACCAACTCCATCCTCATTACATTCGACGCGGACAAGGTCCCCTACGCCATCAACTATATGGGCACCATCTACAGATGCACGCCTTACAGAGGTAGCCCAGACGCCTGCACGAACTGTAGGCAACCGGGCCACCGTTACGACGTCTGTCCCTTACCAAAGACTCATCTATGCCCCAGATGTGGGACACAACATCCCAGTACTGACCCACAGTGCATACCTAAATGTATCCACTGCAGCGGCCCGCACCTTACGGGCACAGGACCCTGCAAGGCACGGAACCCAGGCACAAAACGGCTTCAGTATCCTGCGAAGCAAGCCTTCCAACAACCAGACCAGCATCCGTCGTCTTGGCCTGCACTTACCCAGCCGCAGCAAGACCTCACGGGGTCCGCCGCAAGCAAACAGGATACATGGGCGCAGAAAGTGGCGCAGTCACCGCGAGGCTCTACACCGCCGGCGCACAGCACAATACAGCCAACCTCAACGCCGGAGAATGCAGCACAACGGCGGCTGCAAGAAGAAAACGCCATGCTCCTCCAACGCATCGCATTACTGGAAGCCAAGCTAAGTGCTACCTCTGGGGGACCATCCCCTTCTTCCTCACTTCCTTCCCCCACTTCTATCCCCACTCACGATCCTGTCTCCCCAAATCAACAAGACACTAACCCTCAAAGCAATGACCATCCCCCTACCGCACCCATGCATGAGGACCCAGAGCCCGATCTCGAACCGCTACCATCCCCGAGCAATAGCGCTAGAACAAGCGTAGCTCTCTCGGATGCAGACCTCCAAGCAGTGGCAGATCGCCTTGAAAACATTCTCTGTGCTCGGCTAGAAGCTCGCCTGGTCGAACGTATTGAACACACCATAGTAACTAAGCTAGAAGTAGCGCTTTCGCAAAAAATCGATCAAATGTTCGTCCAAATCTCTACAACCTTCCATAAAACGCTGGAAGAGCATGCAGAACGCACAGCCCGCAGATTTCAGGAAATAGAAGAGCATCTGGCTGGATTTGACAGTCACCCCTATCGTAAGCGCAAACCAAAGACACCAGAGCATCAGGACCCCCCAACCCCGAACATAAGTCATACTCCACCCACTTTAACGCAACAGGCACTCCCATCGCTGCCACATGATGGCGCCCTCTAAACCTTTATGCACGGTCTGGCGGTGGAACTGCCGGGGTTTTGGGAGAAAAAGAGGGATCCTCCAACAACTTCTGCAACGTGCTTCAGGCCCGGATGTCTTGGCGCTACAGGAACCGATTAACCGCATTACCCTGCCGGGATATACGCCTTATTTACCCTCATCGGAGGCACCACACAACGTAGCATTTCTTGTTAAACGTACGTGTCCCGTATTGGTGCACAGCTTCCCCGTTTGCGACATTGACCATATCTGCATTGAGCTTGTTCCCAATAACCCAAAATTCCACAGTCTCTTTATTCTCAACATTTATAGCCCCCCTAAAAGGGCTCTCCCAAACTTCGACCGGCTTTTCTCACTTGTCAAACAACTTGCGCATAAGCGACCCTTGCTAATTGTAGGGGACTTCAATGCCCCACACAAAGCATGGTGGTACCCTACAGACACTCCAAAGGGCCGCCGAGTCTGGCTGTCCGCACAGCAGGAAGGCTTCACACTTCTTACTGATTCCGATCACCCCACTCGTGTGGGAACAAGTGTGAGCAGGGACACCACACCAGATCTCACATTCACACACTCCATTCCTGATGCAAAATGGTGCAACACTAATGAAAATGTAGGCACCGATCACTACATTATAGAGATTACGCTCCATAGCCAAATTGGCAAACCCTCCCCTAAACACCCAACTATCACGAACTGGGAATCTCTCCGAAAATGCCGAAGCAATAGAACGCACGCGTCCATAACGGACATAGAGGCGTGGACCACAAAACTACAACAGGATATACGAGCAGTTACTCGCGCTACCCCCCCCCCCCGGATTGCCCCAGTGAGGCGGTAGACACACGCCTCTTGCGTTTGTGGGAGGCAAAAACGGGCCTTGAGCGCCGCTGGCATAAACAACGGTGGAACCGAACTCTTAAAAGAAGACTTTGTAGACTAAATGCAGAAATAGAGAAGCACGCAACCACTCTGATGAGGCAAAATTGGGAGACCTTATGCACTCGTCTCAATGGAAACATGAGTCTCTCTCAGACATGGCGCCTATTTAGGCATCTTCTAGACCCAACGCAGTCCAAAACGACCCAGAATCATAACCTCACTAAACTCATTCATGGCAGCACAGTTCAACCACAGGACCTCTTACAACAGCTTAAAGACCTCTACCTTCCACCATTCCCTGCCCAAACTCACCCCGACTACGAAGGCGCCCCAAACGCACTCTTAGACCAGCCCATTACAGAAGCTGAGGTAAGGGCAGAACTCCACAAACTGAACACATCCTCCGCTCCGGGACCGGACGGGATCACGAACAGGGCACTACGAAATCTGGACACCCCCTCTATCGAAGTCTTAACAGCCTATTTCAACGAGTGCTGGCATAACGGTTCCCTACCTCCTCAGTGGAAAACAGCGAAAGTTGTATTTCTGCCCAAGCCAGGCAAGCCGCTTCACCATACTAATCTCCGACCCATCTCTCTTCATGTGTAGGCAAGCTCTTCGAGCATGTCATTCAGACCCGACTCAGCAACTACTTGGAGGATAATGAGCTCCTCCCTAACAGCATGTATGGTTTTAGACCAGGATTGTCAGCGCAGGATGTATTCCTCCAACTACAACATCAGATACTGGAACCCAAAACAAAGGATACGAAAGTCATATTAGGAGTAGACCTCAATAAGGTCTTTGATCACGTTACCCACGCGGCTATCCTAACGAACCTACAATCCCTCGACGTTGGACAACGCATGTACAACTGCATTCGCGATTTCCTCAGTAATCGCACGGCCCATCTCTCATTCGGCCCGCATTCCTTAAACGACATCAACATCGGAGCACGAGGCACCCCACAGGGAGCGGTCCTCTCCCCGACTCTCTTTAACATAGCCATGATGGGATTACCTAAATTACTCAAGTCGATACCCAACCTACACTTCAGCTTCTATGCCGATGACATTACACTATGGACATGCCGAGGTAGCGACGCGGATATAGAACACCGCTTACAAACAGCACTAAATATCATTTGCACGTACGTCCATGATAGAGGGCTCTCATGCTCCCCCACGAAATCGCAACTTTTCATATACAAACCCCACCGAATGTCTGGCACACCACCGAATATTCAGCTCGTTTTGGGCAAGGAACCGATTCCCACAGTGCCAAAGGTTCGCATACTGGGAATGTTTCTCACTACTTCTGGCTCTCACACTGACACGATCCAAGCGCTACAAACGCACTCACAACAAGCCACTAGGCTCATCAAACGTGTGGCACACAGAAAATCGGGCCTACGGGAACCAAACACGCTTCGACTAACACAGGCTTACATCACCAGTAGAATAACATATGCACTACCGTATCTGCCCCTCTTAGCGAAAGATAGAGAACGCCTAGACGGCCTCATTCGGAGCAGTACGCGCACAGCTTTACGCCTTCCCCCATGCACTTCCACAGAGCGCCTTCGACTAGGAATACATAACACTTTCGAGGAACTCTGTGAGGCCACCAAAACGGCGCAACTAGCCAGACTCACACGCACCCCTGCAGGACGAGCTCTGCTGCAGTCTCTTCGCATATCGCCTGTCGGCGTTATACCCGGCACTGACACAATCCCCACTCCTATAAGAGCTGCAGTTCAGATACCCCCCCTTCCTAAACACATGCACCCGGAGCGCGATAAAAAGCGCAGAGAGGCCCGGGCCTTAGCACTACACAGAGCTTACGGAGAGGATCCCAAAGTAGCATATACTGATGCCTCGCTCTACGCATCAGGCGCACAGGCAGCTATAGTGGCTGTTCGCAGTGACGGCCGCCCCATCACGGCAGGAACCATTCTTACCTCATCCATAACCACGGCAGAGGAAGCGGCTATCGCTCTAGCCATCTCCTCTTCAGCCGCTACCAAAATTATATCCGATTCGCAAACAGCAATCCTAAATTATAGCACTGGTCGTATCTCTCGGCAAGCCAGCAGCATACTCCGACGCTGGAATCCCTCCAGAACCGTAACGCTCATCTGGGCGCCAGCACATGCCGGACTACCCGGAAACGAGGAGGCGCATGCCCTCGCCCGAGATCTTACCCTCCGGGCGGGTGAGCACACCGCCTCCTCCGTCGAAGGGGAGTGCCTGTTAAATTTCAGTGACATCCTACAACACTATCGTTCCAACAGACAGATATACGCACCTCCTCACCCTTCGCTATCAACCACGCAATCAACTTTCTGGCGCAGGCTTCAAACTCGCACACTCCCATACCCGATAGTCATGCACGGACGCTTCCCTGACCTATTCTCCTCCTCCTGTCGACTATGTGGCAAACCAGGCGACTTTCTGCATGTTCTGCTCACCTGTTCCACTTACCCGCACCCCCCTCCCCCAGAGGTGGCACTCACTTACTGGGAACAGCTGATGTCCAGTTCAGCACTCCAAGATCAACGACTCGCCATCACCAGTGCCTCTAACAGGCTGGCCCTCCAGGGTCTGGCACACCATTTGTAAGGGAGGAACCCACTGTGTGGGCCACTCCCGCAGGCCATGAGGGGGGCTCTGCCCCCCACCTGTAATTTGCCATGGCCAATAAAGTTTACACCACCACCACCATTCCCCCACCAGCTTTGTTCCCTGATTCGAAACGCCTGGCAGCCTTTCTTCTCCCAGTGTGAGCCTTCTCGGTACGGCACATGTTTTGCCCATCGGACCAGAAACACGTGCGTTGATGACGTGTGTCTTGAAGGAAGTCAGTTTTCTTTGCACGTGTTGGCCTGCCTGCAAATCTGTATGCGCAGTCGCGTTTTTTTTTTTTTTTTTCAGGTGAGAAAAATGCAGAGCCTAAGATGTGTATCCCAGTACAATGGGGTTTTGTTACATTTTGCGCTAATAATAATAAACACAATCTTTATGCGAGCATAAAATAAAGTGCCTCTAAACAGATATGCGAAGCTGAAGAGATTACCGCGCATGCGGGAACACTTTATTTGCAGAGCCATAGCTATATGTGCTCATTCATGTGCAAGCAAACATTTTGACTTAGAAGTTACATTCAGCCAGAGCAATGCCTACTCCCGTAATATCTTAGAATTTCATGAAATATTGAGGAAAATAGATGTGTGTGTAAATGATGGCAGATTTTTTTCACGTTTCATGACCATGCACACAAAAGCAACCGCTGTGGCAAATGCTATTTCAAGGCCGGAATGCGAAGACAATGCAAGCATGCTGCTGCTGTATGCTTTTTTGTAAACAAGCATGAGGAACCGTCCTGAGCAAGAGGCTGAAGCGTTCGTCAGATCTGTTAAAATGTAGAGTTCCGGCCCCTTCCAATTAGGTTTTTTTCATAACCACGCTAATTAAAATCTGGTCGCAAATGTTTATCAGCTAGACGAGCACAATTTTGAAAATATTTATGGTCTTTCTTTTAATTTGTGAATACGGATCGACACTAACGTCATTTTATGTTCCCCGCTTTGTAAACCAGGTCGAAAAACAATTTGCGATGTAAAACCTGCTTCCCACATAACCTTGCTGAATTATCCTGAAGTCCTTGATGGTGTTGGTGAGAGGGCTTCGAAATCTGCTGAAAAATAGCTCTTAGACGAAATGTTTTCACCAATGTCATCCACAGACCACGCAGCCAAAGGACTTCATACCGGTTTCCAAGAAATTTCACCGGAAGCTCTCGGCCCCTCGTGTTCACGGAACTATCCTGAGTAGTAGTAGTAAGTGGCTTTTATTGCAAATGCAAAAGAAGGTAAAAGGATTCTTGCCAGCCCCGGCATCTGCTATCATGTCTAGAAGCACCTGAGCTGGGGCTGGGGGATGGAAATGGAAAGCGAGATGACAGTGAAGGAGAAAACAAAGGGTAGAGAGAGAGGGAAAGAGGGAATACCTTCCCACCTGCTTGTATTTCCATTACGCGAGGCGATACAGCCAGTGGGAAGGACCGCGAAAAGTTTCAGCAGCCTCGCGTTGCCGGCGACCTGACACGTGAGGCGCGCACTTCGGGAGAGGGCGACCGCGCTCTCTCTCTCTCTCTCACACACACTTACACTACGCTCGCCCGCTCCGCAAGCTCCCCTCTCACTCGCATGCACCAAGCTGCCCCGCACGCCCGCAGCACAATTTTCTCCATTCTTGACCGGAGCGGAATTCCAGCCATGACTAACAATGAGGGACACCACCCCTTTTGAGCACCCGCGAGCAGATTGGCACGTGCACATAGAGGAAGTGCCAGCGGTGCGAGCAGCAAGCCCACCATAGCAGACTTCCATATTTATGCAACTCACCTACTCCTATCTAGACACTACACGCGCATTCGTGCAGCGCCATGCGCAGCAAATGTCGCTGTACTATTGCGGAGCAGCTCTTCCGGAAACCGCGCCATTTACAAGAGCTAGTTTTGAATCATAATACCCTGTAGCCGAGACTGACAACTGATTGCAATTCTAGCGATTTCGGTATCCGTGGTTTGCACACCGCTGAGGAAAAGTACTGGTATTTTATGCAGTGCAAACAATGGCAAGAGATGCTGGCATAGTTTTTGCTGCATTGTGCGCATGCATATCACCAGCTACGCTCCCATATACCTTTCAAGAATGTTATCCGTGCATTCTTTTTTTCTTGCAGTGTGTGATTGACATATAATTTCGGGGGCATGCTTTGCATTCACTACAATGCTAGTGAAATCGCACTGTCCACACATGCACTTCGCCAGTGGTAGAGGCAGAAGCAGAAGGCTTCATTCACTTCCATTGATGTGCATTTTCAAAAGACAAACGCATGTTCCTTATAAAAACAGGACCATTTTATTGCAACATCTGCTAAGCACGTTCAGATGCCTTGCACAACTCCCCCACACATCATGGTGGCTGCCTGCAAGCAAACAAGTCCATACCAATGTCATATGTGAGTCTATTTCCAGGAAGTGACAGGAAATGTCAGAGCTCAAAAGTGGGTATTAGCTTGTTCTTTACTGCTCAATCATTGCAGTTACTTTCCATTGACTTAGTGTTTCAGTAACACACAAAGACATATGCTTACCTCCCGTCATACAAAAATGTGAGGGCAGTAATGGAAAAGGAAAGAAAATATGTGCCTAAACATAGCAAGTGGACTGAAAAGTCCTTACATACATCTAAGTAATTTGCTGCCACTGTAACAATGAGAGCAGATATGTTAGGATAAAAGCCTGCTGAGCACGACAGAAACATATTCTGCTTACGCCATACAGGGTGATACAAAGCTGCTGGAACAATGATGCACTGCTTGTTTTGATGTCACCAGCAGTTCACGAAGAAAAAGCTTACCAGCAGAAGGCTGTATCCATTACACACAAGCAGAAAAATGTGAGCTGTGAGGTTGAATATCCCTTGAAAGTGTATATTGATACTGTGCTTCCAAGGAAAGTGAACGCCACAAGCGGGCTAGTAGCAAAAGAAAAGACGCAGCTATAGAACAGAAGAAAAGAAAGTAATGGGCAGGCATAAGAAGTACAACATGTCCAACTAAGCTATACTTGGGAAAAAGAAACAACTCAACAGTGCCGTTGTAACGCACATATAAAAGCCCCACATTTTTGAAAATATAAAGCGGAAAAAAATGAAAACACACTGTTTCATGTTTCATATAGCAGCGATCTCAACGGTTATGTTTGAAAATCAATTAGAAACTTATTTAGAGTGCATTCATCCACAAATGTGCTTCAGCGCCTTTTCAGCTAAGGAAAACACCCAACTCAAGGAGGGCTGTGTAGCTTTTAAGCATTTGTATGAAACAAGTGATAAGTTTATAGCAAAAATACCCTCTATAATGATTTTACCTAACATATACTCACCTACGAGGCCATAACAGGAGGGCGTAAAGAAAAACTATATTGTTGCAAAAGAGCAAACGACTAGGCGAGGTCTGATGGTCTGCAGCGGCAAGTCTTCAGGGAGTGCAGACATGTTGCATGCCATTTTGAAAATACAGTACCAGCATTTTTTCCAGCGCTAGATGTGGTGCGTATAAAAATTAGGCTCCCCGTTAAATTAGGCTCCCCGTGCTGCCAAATGCCACTCGCATAGAAAGGTGTCCATCCCCCCACAACGTAAACTGCCGCTTCCACGCACTGCGAGCTCCTAACGAGCTCAGGAGGAATGCAAAACGCAAACGCGAAATGTTTTGCGCAATACAGAATCAGCAGGTGATTTTATCGCCTTGTATAAGCTGTAGTATATTGTCAGCGCGCCTTCAACTACCATTCCACTCATGGCGACGCCACTGCCCGCCCTGCCTACAACCGTCCCTGCAGCCAGCCCCACCTATCTCACCCTTCAGACTCCACGCACGCCTAAGTCCTTTCACGGTGACCTGTTTGAAGATGCCGAAGACTGGTTGGCTCAGTACGAACGGGTCGCGACCTTTAACTGCTGGGACGACGCTACAAAGCTGCGTAACGTGTACTTCAGCCTTGAAGACTCCGCACGAACGTGGTTCGAAAACCATGAGACTACTTTCTGTACGTGGCCGGACTTTCGACGTCAGCTCGTGAGTACGTACGCCAACAGCGACCGCCGGGAGAGCGCAGAGCGTACACTGTCCTCTCGAATTCAGCTTCCCAATGAGGGTGTTGCTATGTACGTCGAAGATGTGACGCGTCTTTGCCATCGCGCCGATCCGGCCATGCCTGAAGAAAAAAAGCTGCGGCACCTGATGCGCGGCGTAAAAGACCAGCTCTTTTCCGGCCTCGTGCGGAACCCGCCCAACACCGTCGCGGAGTTTCTGGCCGACGCCGTGCACATGGAGAAATTGCTGCAGCAGAGATCCCATCAGTACGACCGGCAACTGCGTCAAACTTCGACTCTATCAACGTTGGACCGGTTCGACCATGAACCCAGGCCGAATCCGGACTCCCTTCGCGAACTAATCCGTTCCGTGGTCCGCGAGGAGCTGCAGCACCTTCAAGCCACCTTTGCCCCTCGCATCGATTCCGTCACCAGCGTCATCCGCGAGGAAGTCCGGCAGGCACTCAGGGCACAAGACGCTGCAGCTGTGCCGGCGCCGCAACCGACCCCATACGATCCCGCGTCGTGGAAGCTGGCTCTATAATTAAAAGAAGGCTCCCGCTCCCAGTCTTGGGTTCTTGCCGACGCCTACCTTCGCATATAATACCGCGACGCAGGAAACCACCCAGTTCACCCCGTTTCGTCTCGTGTATGGCAGAGAGGTCCGCATGATGCTAGACGCCATGCTGCCGTACGGCGACACAGAGCTTCCCCCTGAAGCTGGCCACTTTGTGGAGCAAGCAGAGCAGGCCCGTCAGCTGGCCCGCTTGCACATCAAGGACCAGCAATCCGCCGATGCCCGACACTATAACCTTCGGCACAGGGACGTGCACTACGAGCCCGGCGACCACGTGTGGGTGTGGACACCCGTGCGCCGCAAGGGATTGTGCGAAAAGTTTATAAATAGGTACTTTGGCCCGTACAGAGTCCTGCGCCGTTTGAACAGCGTCAACTACGAAGTTGTACCCCATGGAACTGTGATCGTCGGCCCTCAGCGTCAACGGCCTGAAATTGTGCATGTAGTACGCTTAAAGCCGTACTTTTCGCGTGACTGAGCGCTGCGTTCACGCTGTGTTTCTTACCTTTTTCCCCTTACCCCACGTGTGACCTTGACTCTCGCCGCATTTCATTTAGCGCAAGTTGTATAGTTCACCTCACCCCTATTCTTCTTGTTTTTGCTCCTCCTCCTCTCACTGTACATACCCCACTCCACATCGAGACGATGTTTCCTTTCGCGGGGGGGGGGGGGGGGGGGGGGGGGAATAATGCCACGCGCCTAACGCGCCGCGCGGCCTCCGCGCTGAATCGAAGACGACGACGAAGCGGCGGTGGACTCTCGCGGCGCGCTTGTTCTGTTTGGTGTCGTGGAAGCTGGCTCTATAATTAAAAGAAGGCTCCCGCTCCCAGTCTTGGGTTCTTGCCGACGCCTACCTTCGCGGCTCCTCTGGTCGTGACAATATTTTTTAGAAATGCCAACAGTTTATAGACTTACTTCAGAGCGGAGTGAAGAAAAAAATTCCATCTGCCACATCTGGGATCCAACCCGCGACGTGCGCATGCTCAGGACGAGAGTCGTCATATAGGTACATAAAATATCCCTCAATGCCCTCTGTGACTTTTAAAACTCATCGCCTATTTCTAAACACAAGCCCCTCAACTCTCCAATTTAGAGCCACTTCTACAGGACCCCAGCTAAGGAACAAAGAATTATGCAGCAGATTTGTGCTCTCGCCTTACGAAATGTCACAGTGCCGTGACACTCGTAATCTTGCACACGCGTTCATGAAAAACCGCACTCGATAACACACACTACGAGGTAGCTCACGCACGCGACACAGGTACAGTTGGGACTTCAATGCACATACTAATAACAAAATTGCGGTCCGAATGACTCACCTGCGTTTGGCCCTGACATCAGCCATGCGCGTACGAAGCTTTGTCATCGTCGACCTTTTGCGCTGAAGGTATCGCCGCCGATTCCCCATTTGACACTTTTACACACAAAAAAACTGGCAAGATAACGTGATAAAAAACGGCGCTGCACATAAATACAAAAGCACAGTAAAAAAAACACCAACAAGCAAAACAGCACGATACGCCGATGACAGCCTGCTGAGCAGCCGAAGAAACGACCGCCTTGCTTCAAAATGTTTGACAGCGCCACTGTCGTTGACCGGCGGAACTCCATTGTTGAGTCAAAACGCCCGCGAGATTCAAATGCAGCAGCCCCGTCGACCAACAAAGCGGGCGAGTGCAAGCTAACATGAGTCGTTTATCATACCCAAATTTACATCACTGGTAGTATTAAGACCAGCGACTTCAGTTCCTGTCAATAAAGCCTGGAATATAGCAGCGATCTTTCGCGCTGGATGTATTTTGCGGAGGTTACGGAGCACAAAAACTGGAGCAATTGAATGGCGCAGTACTACCGTTCTGTTTGTCATAGCGAAATGCCGACTTGAGAGGATTTGGAATATTTCATAAATATTTCGTGTGCCGAATTTGTTCCCTATACGACCTTTACTTGCTTCTACAACTCAGATAAAAAAGCGCAGTTTCTAGGTTACGACCAACTTTGAACAATGAAAACTAAAAAATTATGACATGTAGCTCAATGAAACTTTCAAGAATTAACAACATGGGTACTATCTACAATCCTGCTAAATATTTTTGTGATTTATGAATTGGACTAGGAGTTATTAATGCGTCATTCTTTTAAATTTCACACTTATTTATGGCACCAGTTCTAAATAACTACCCAATATAACTCAATAACTTGCCTGTTAGGTTCTCGAGTCACACTTCATCTAAAAGCTGCAGAAGCAGTTTTCTTTTCGGAGCAGTAGTTTTCGTAAACAGCAAAGCAAACGCAGGCAAGTCGAGCAAAAATATCGTTTTATGCCCCTCGCTCTTTTGCTCACTGCTATTATACTAACGTGAATAGCTTTTAGCGACACATACCATCGCAAAGAAGATACAATTATCTTTACAATGCGCTCAATATCATTTTTCTAGCGCAAACGGATGAGCCACACCGTTCACACAAACATGACGAAAAACGGCTGCTGACCGCCGCTAGCGTGAGCGCGCAGAACAAGGACGACACTGTAACGGGCTCGCGCGTGAACTGTTAGTTAGTTAGTGTATGGGGTTTAACGTCCCAAAGCGACTGAGGCTATGAGAGACGCCGTAGTGAAGGGCTCCGGAAATTTCGACCACCTGGGGTTCTTTAACGTGCACTGACATCGCACAGTACACGGGCCTCTAGAATTTCTCCTCCAAAGAAATTCCAGCCGCCGCGGCCGGGATCGAACCCGCGTCTTTCGGGTCAGCAGCCGAGCACCATAGCCACTGAGCCACCGCGGCGGCGCGCGTGAACTGTGTCTGAGGCGGTTGGCTTCAGACTTCCTTTACATACCCTTCGTAAATAGTTCCCCTTTATCATTTTTTGAGGCCTGCGAGAATATTGCGCTAAGTAAACCAACAGCGAAACAGCAAACAATTCTCAACCTGTACATGTGGTGCCGCGTTTTCACGAACGTTTCAAGTCGCAATTGAGTTCCTAAGTTCTTTGAACACAAAAAGCTTTCATCAACAACAGTATAGACGAGAAATACCTAACGAATTCTATTTATTAAATATTGTGTAAAGAATCTGCTTACTTCTTCAAATTTTACTCTCAGTTGAAGCACTGCCAGTGCGTAAACGCTCAGACATTAAAGCTCTTGCATAAGCAAGGGTAGGTAATGATCGAAAATTACTGACAAATTATGAGACGCAAGGAAAGAGATCGGCTGAAGACATATTTACACAACCACGTTTGTTTAGCGTTCGGAGAAAGTATTTCAGTCTTGTGATTATGCGCTAATAAAAGAAATCGTTCTGGTTCGTCTGTGTAAAGAAACCGCTAGCTCAGGAAAGATATCGTTGATTCGGTTAGTCCAGAGAAGTACCGCAGATTCCACGCGAGATTAGCCTGAAAAAAAAAAAAAAAAATAGGCTAGGTCATACGGAACATCCACCAGCACATAATAGTGAGTATGACAAAGAAATCGCAGCTGCATGAGGATGCATGCAGGCAAGGGCACAATAACCCGCGGTCCGTTGTCATGCTTGACGTGTTGTCACCCGTCATATACGATGTAAATTGTTGCTACTCTGATTTAGCGCCCATCAGCGTCGTGGTGGAGATAATTAATCGGCCACTCTCCTCTACGTCTGCTCTCGCAGTACACATGCAGCTTCTGGACGTTAAACCCCACATACCTTACCATGCCGTGCCCTACTGTACCATACCATAACGTGCTATACCATGCCATGCTGTGGAAAACCATGCAAGTTACGTGCCCCAATACTAGCCACTTGTTCTGTTAATCAACGCCACTCAAGAAAAAAAGCAGCACTCGATGCTTCAGGACCAATGGCCTTGCTTTCCATAAGCTTGCCGTCCCGGTTAGCTCAGTTGGTAGAGCGACTGCTCCGGTGAAGTGGTGGTCCCGGGTTCGAACCACGGACCAGGACGAATTTTTCTTTAACTACGAAGTTTCTGAGAAAGCTGTATAGCTTTCCTTTGTAGCCGTATGGCTACGCTTGAGTGGATGCCAATCAGTAATTACTCCCTTATTACAAATTTACTCCACCTTTGGGGATTCCCCTAAACATTTGACCAGCACTTTTCCCTTCCTCTCTTTTAGGGCTGCCAACTGTTCGATTCATCCGGGTGAGAGTGGAGTTGGAGCGCCGCACAATGCCCCGGATTATTTTTACCGTAGCTGCTCAGTACTCAGTGGAGGCCATTTTATGCATTTTCTTAAGAACGCGATTTGAATAGCAATATGCGTCTGTACTTCCCGCCCAGGCCTGTGGCATGCGCTGTAAACGGTAATTGCGGAAGTGAGTGAACCTGTTGCGTAAGTGTAGATGTAAGCTAATTAAGCTGCTGTTGTAGTCTTACTTACGTTTCCAGAACTCCATTGGCATGTGAAATAACTGCTTCCTTACGGTGGAGCAATTGCCGGCAGAATAAGCAAGGCTAATTCCACCTATAGCTTAAAACAACTCAACTTAACTCTGCTTCGAGGAACGCTTCTACCAAAGAGGAACAGCGTCATGCAACCGAAGCCAGAAGCACCGCAGAAACACTTCTTAAGAAGAAACTGCCGATTTGCCTACGCGAAATTTCGATCGGGACGAACTTGACTGAGCCTTCCCAGCTAGGTTGTTGGCGCCACCGGACAGTACAGGCGCAGTAAGTGATCACTGAACCTAACAGGCAAGTCGGGAGAACCAAGTTCGCCTTCTCACGTGAAGCTTTGTCTCAATTTCTTGTAAGCCGTCGGCCACTATTACCGCTGCTTCGCATCTCATAAATCCTGCGAACATAATTACGTGTCTGACAGGTACCAGATGCTCTCTTGCACGCAAACTTTTAATATACTGCATGACTGATATATATACACGCTTCTGTTTTACATCGCGCTGCTCGATAGCGGGAGCTGCCTTTGTAACGTATATCGTAGTTTATCGTTTCAAAATGGATGAACTCTTCCTTTGCAATCCGGGTTCGCTTGTTTTTTTTGTATTGTTTGTTAGGTCTCAGTGTGCTACTACCATTTAGAAAACAAGTCCGCCTCACAGAATAGAGGCGACGATGTTCGTCACCAGGTCACAGCGGAAATCTGCCGTGTGTGGTTAAAGTAAAGGGCCGGGCACGACAGGGGCGGAAGCGTCGTACACTGGAGTTGTATCAAATTTCCCCCTTCTTATGTGCTATGCGGCTGCTAGAAACAGAGCCCGGTTGAGAAGGGACAACAACAGGTCGATGACAGCGGAAGAACAAGGAGCTGTTACGGAAATGAACTCTACTCGAAAAAACTGCGCGAAGAGAGAGAGAATAAGCTGTATTAATGTAATTATGACTTAGGCATTGTCAGGACAAAATCTCCAAACAAAAAAAAAATATTAATCGCGAAGAGGCGCACTACCGCCATTTTTGGCAAAATGGAATAATGAAAGTGCTTAAAAATTTCACAGTGGATCTGTGAGTGGCCATTCACTTTCTGAAATCTCTGGCTCTTTTTTTTTATTTGTCCAGCTTGGCGCATATATGTGCGCTAAGTTTGACAAAATTTGTTAAGGGATCGCTATCTCCGAAATAAAAATTATAGTATAATGTAACTTAATAAAGAGCAGTGGTCGGTAACACTAGATACTTTTAGAACAGGGTCACCTTATATGGACCATTGTCCGCGGCGTCCTGTATTACTCCACTGATCAATCACAATAATAAACGAAACCACCTTTTGGTGAATGATTGCATGAAACAAGCCAAAGGCATTAAAATCCTTAAACTTAATTCTTTTTTTTAGGTTATCTATTTGTTTAGCTAACAAAAAAAAACAGCGGACTGCTTTTTGTCTCGGAGGAATTCCGTGTGGCAGTCGCACCACATTTAAGTTGTATCTTACTGTGCAGTTGAGGGCCAAAATTTTCTCAATGTCCCGCGGAAATTTAGCTGTTGATAAACACAAATTTCACCTATAATTTGCCGGTAGCCAAAAACTCAAGACAGCAAAACCTTCAGGTGGCGATTAAAAATTTATATTTTGTGTTTAATATCCATAGGTACAAAAAAACGTATGTTGCATGATACCGAAGGATCGCATATGTTGGCAAGATTTTCTCCACCAACGGCAAAAAAGAGAAGCAACTGAGAATATACAAACATTGTGAGACAGACATGTGGTCACTTGTGCCCCCCCCCCCCCCCCCCCCCCCCCCCAAAGTGCACGAGCGCCTGGATCCGGCCTGGCTAGATTAAATATTCGCGCTAGGATGATAGGCGAGCTGTCAGTATTCCGGCTTTTTATACCTTTGGTGAACACCGTTTCAGTGTCCTCCTAAGACGAGTAGCGTAGATGCAGTGTATTGAACATATTGTCACGCGTGGTTCAGTACGGTTGGCACGGTTGGCGCGGTTTGGTACGTCCAAAATAGGCGACTGCAGCGTACGTTGGTACCAGCCCAAAAAGCGGAGCACTCGCTTGCCCCGACACTTCGGCTTCTTCCTTTTCGCAAGGCGAGCTCGCGCGCATTCCGTGCTGTCGTGTTTCCACGAGAACGATGGCGACGAATGGCGGTGTCATTACTCCCCGGCAAAGAGAAGCATCGTCCCGATGCTGGGAGTGAGTCCCGATGCTGGGACCAACGGCGCTGGCGTGTCGGTCGAAGCACTTCTTCCATCTCCGAATGCCATCCGCCATATCGGCACCATCGGTCGCAGCACAAGCTAGCGGTGCGGTCTTGCTCTGTCAGCTCGGATATCACGCCGCTTTCGACTTTCCCGGCGGAATGGAGAATATACTCTTCCGCCGGCATGGCGAACCTACGAACATCCCGCGGAGCACTCTCTTCGGGAAAAAATCCGTCGTGGAATACTGCGCACCTCGTCAACGCGGAACTACGTCGCTGCGTCTTTTGAGGAAAGGAAAGTGCGCAGTATCTCCGTGAGCTCCTTAGCCGCAGCCAAGTTGGAATGGGGATTCAAATTTCGCGCCACTTCTGCCCGACCACTCCCACTTTTTGTCTGTTTTTGAGCTCTAATTAATTAACTAATGATCCGATCGGCACCAAATTTTTTGCCCCGCATCTTCACATGATCCCCCTTCGATTACAACCACTCTTTAAACGATACCTCTTTATAGTTCCCCGCAACTGCAGCCGACACGGTTTGCGGGCACAAGCCCGCCGACATAGCCTTTTTTGAAACTTGTTCGCGCAACGTATCGCGCATGTATGCAGGTCCTAGAGGAAACCTTCGATCGAGGCTTTGGAGGCCCGCCGCTCACTGGGAGTTCCCTGGTTTTCTGGGGCTGGGATTTAGGGCCTCACCTCAATATGGCGAGGGCTCTTCGCCACTGGGGGTACGACATGCGTCTCTTTTTACAGTCTTTCTTCTCGCATCTCTATTTCACCTCTCCTACTGTATGCATGTGGCAGCGAAAGTGGTTTAGCTCGAGGCAGTGGACAGGTCCGTGTACTTTCCCTTTCGTTCTTCCTTTAATAGCCACACACTCACCGGGTTCAAACTTGGCTGTGGCGGCCAAGCTCCGGTGCAGGCGAAATGCTAAAACCGCTCACGCAGAGTACGTTACGCGTAACGTACGTTGTGCACCCTAAATGGCTTATAACAAGACTATTGCAGCTTTATCTGAACAATGCACTGCATCAACTCTAGATGCTCTTCTTGCAGCTATGCCGCACACTCGCGCAATAAGCGGTCGTAAGGAAATGCCATGGGGCAATTCATACACACCAATGTCCAATGCACCATTGCAAAGAAAACACGCAAGCAAAAATTTGAAGTCTATAGTCCTTTAAGCCACGTTAAGATGGCTTGGTTTATAGGGGTTTAACGTCCCAAAGCAACTCAGGCTATAAGGAATGCCGTAGTGAGGCCAAGTTAGGAATAGTAAAGGCTACAGCACATGCAAGTTTATATATTTAAGTTGCAGGGTGAAACATTAGCTTTTGTGTAATCCTGAGCACCCACTTTGTCTGTGTCCATGGACAGCAACAGACTGATTGTACCTTTCACAGGAAAAAAAAATGTGGCTGAAGACAAAATAAAACTCATTGCCTCCAACTTCGTTTATGTTCTTCCTTAGTCTACATTGGTGCATGAATACTGCTTGCACATATACTAGCTTTAGCTTGAGTACTGCTACGAGGTACAATATTTTAAAAGAATGAGAAATGGGGCTGATTGACTACACTAGTCACTTATTTTATGTGCAGTACATTTAATGGGAACAGAATGACTAGGACGAAAAGATACAAGAACACACAAAGCACAAACTAACAATCGTTTATTCTGCAGAAAATTATCTTTCATACACGAACTGCAAATGAAGTTTCACACATATGCACAGCAGGAAAATGGCGTAAAAAAACTGCAGTATGTCACAATGATATGCGATTTGTTGAATGCACGCTCTATGGAATACAGTTTCATAACACGGCAGAAAACAACTGCAAATATAAATATGTTAATATGAAACAAGAAAATAATTGTGCTGAATTTTATAATTTATTCTATTTTTCGGCACGACACTACATTGGAGGTGGAGGGGCGCTACCATGAACTTCAGCCTTCCCCGCCAATTAAGAGGCCTCTGCATGCCTGTGATGCCATCAGAGAACAGAGCGAAATCAGGGCTAGATTTTCACCTGCAGAGAATGAAGCGACTTTCTCTCTTCCTGCTAAATTAAGCTGCTCTCTCATTATCCGCCAGCTTGTGACAAATGCTAAACTAAGCATTCATTACATCTTACAGCATAGACAGCGTTCAAGCCAATACAGTTCCCAGCACAAGGCAACATGCGACTATAATGAAGTCACACCACCATCTGCAGTGTATTTTCAACCTTATGCAAGCACAACAGCACAAAAAAAAAAATGAAAAACAAACTGCCCCCCCCCCACCCCCCCTAAATAGCTTTTTAATACCAAGAGCTTCTGCAGAGAATGGCTGGGACATCTCATGTGTAAGCATACCAGTTTCCCTGAAATATCCTTTAATATAAAACTAACAGCTGTAAACTATTAACTAAATAACAGAAGATTCCTCAGAAGTATAGGCAAGTACTTATCAAACATGCCCACACAGTTCTTCAACAAATTATGGCATCATGACCGCTGCCGCCCTTAAGAGGGATGTCCTGATAGCAGTACCTACTGAGGTATTCGGATGCATCATCATCCGAATACCTTGATGTATCATCATCATCAGCCTGACTACGCCCACTGCAGGACAAAGGCCTCACCCATATTTCTGCAGTTAACACTGTCCTGTGCCTATAATTTTTCTTTCCACAGCTCACTGTGTTGTCCTGCCATGCAACTTGAACACGTTACCTGCACACAAACACACCAAGACTTCACTTTTACGCTTTCAACACAGGATCACGTCCGCTTTAGAACATTGATGAACGCATCACGAGGAACCTGAATGTTTCCAATCATTCTAAGTTTTTTCTGTTTCTCAGAATGCCTCTTCAAGAGTTTCATCTTGCGAGTTATATCACCACCGTAACACTTTGCGAGGACATTTTTCTTGAGAGCCTTGATGTCTTCACGAGCCAGCACTTTGCCTCCAACAGCAGCTTGAAGGGACACAGCATAAATCTGCTGCGGAATGCTCTCCTGCAACCGGAGAAGCATAGAACGACCAAACTGCCGGGCACGGGTTGCATGCACAATCGTCGTTAGCTCTTCAACAACATTTCCATTGATTAGGATATTCAGCTTCACTAGGTCAGTGAGCTCATAGCCAACTTCTTCGTAGTCAAAGCTGGCATAACCTGATGTAATGGATTTGAGCTGATCGTAAAAGTCAACAATAACCTCACTCAGAGGAAACTTGTATTGGAGAAGTATTGTGCTGTTGTCTATGTTCTGTGTATTCTTTGCAGCACCCCTGCTGTCAGCACAGAGGCTCATCACTCTGCTGAGGTAAGTGTCTGGAGTGATAACAGTCGCCATGACCATTGGCTCATAGTACTCCTTGATGATCGCAGGGTCAGGCATGTCAAGCGGATTGTTTATGGTGACCATTTCACCTCCATAATGCTTGATGTTCTTGGCCCCATGAATTTTAATACGGTAGCTCACACTGGGAGCAGTCACAACAACTTGTGCATCAAACTCCTGGTCAAGCCGCTGGCAGAAAACATCCATGTGAAGGAGTCCCAGAAATCCCAGACGCCATCCCTGGCCCAGCGCAGGGCTGGACTCGAGAGAGGCTTGCACACTGGGATCAGTTAACAGAAGACGGTCAACTGCACTTTTCAGGTCATTGATTTTCGATTGGTCTTCAGGGTAGACGCCGGCAAATACCATAGGCTTCGACTCTTGGAACTTTGGCAGGGGCTTAATATGATCACACTTGTGTGAAAGCGTGTCACCTGAATGAGCTTCCTTGGGGGATCGCATGTTTGCCACAACGTAACCAGTTTGACCAGCACACAGCAAGGCAGTCGGGGTTTCAAGAGGCTTCATGAAACCCAAATCCCGCACGGTATACACTGCTCCTGTCGTGTGAGATACGATTTCATCCCCAGGACGCAGCGTGCCATCGATAGCTATAACTAATGCAATGACACCACGGTATCGATCATACCAAGAGTCCAATAGCATACCGCGAAACGGTGCGTCAACGTTTCCACCGGGTGGAGGTATCCTTTCTACAACAGCATTCACCACTTCTTCAATGCCAGTGCCTTCCTTGGCAGATATTTTGAGCACGTCTTTCTTGTCAATACCAAATAGGTTCTCCATCTGCCCCATCACACCTTCGACATTAGCGTTTTTGAGGTCTATCTTGTTCAAAACCGGTATGATAGAAAGATCAGAACAAAAGGCGATGTTAAAATTGGCTACCGTCTGGGCCTGAATTCCTTGGTTGGCGTCGACCAGGAGAATGACACCTTGGCAAACTGAGACTGATCGCAAAACCTCGTAGCTGAAATCGACATGTCCGGGCGTATCGATCAGGTTGAGTAGGTAAGGCTCGGGATGACCGGGTTTCTTGTATATCATCGACACTGTCTGCGCCTTGACTGTGATGCCTCGCTCCCGTTCGACCGGAAGTCTGTCCAGCACCTGCTTGTTTTCCTTAGAAGCCTTGATCGTCCCTGTGAACTCCAGAAGCCGGTCAGAAAGCGTGCTCTTTCCATGGTCAACATGGGCTACGATACAGAAGTTCCGCACGACCTTCTGAGGAAACTGGCTTGGGTCGACGTCGTATGTGCGTTCCTTGCCAGTTTTCGGGGCTGAAGTCGTGGAACAAAGCCTCTGCAGCCGACGAGGCCACCAAATCCTGTTATGTACACATTCGTTCCAAACTGCCCCGCGCAGGTTACAACACCAATGCATGGCATAAAACGAAGCACCCGCAAAACTCGCGAGCTCGCGACACCCGCGCACGTGAAATGCACTGGACAAATGAACTAAGAGTCTTCAGGGAGTCCGCGGCCAGCGGTCTCGGCAAGCGAAACGCCCAGTGTTCAGGAATTTTTATAGTTCGTATTAGGAACCAAATATCTACTGTTTTACATTTTTTTACAGTTATAAGCTGTTATTTAATTGTCAGGAATAGCGCAGTTAGTTTACATCTCAAGCTGGAATTCAAGAAGTTTAACAGTTTAACTGGATTAACCATTTAACGGCTCTGTTTTTACTCGTGAAGCAAATTTACCCCTTGATTGAGAACCGTATAGCGAGCACCATAGAGTTTCTTACTATTACCTAGAGGAAAAGCTGGCGGCGTTGCACATCAGCTATTAACTCTATGCCAAGGACTTGACCACTAGACCACAACTGGCGCTGGTTACTACATAGTGACCCGCAGAGCCCACAGCGTGCATCTAGTCACCATAGCGTGCATAAGCTTCTTTCCTTCTTGACTATAGTATTCTAGTTCACTATATTCTTGACTATATTCTTGACCTAAACTCCGTGCTGCTCGTGCCCGGCTTTCCGTTGCTTTCCGTGGATGCCGAGGGGTGTGTCGTACTGTGGTTTCTGCGTGACATCAGCTTGATTTGCGGCGCTATTTCCGGATGTCAAAGGCAGCAGCACGTGAGGCAGCATGTCGCACTTCTTGCCCGAGCTTGAACAGGTGAACAGGACTTCGTGGCACGCCTTTTTGTTTGTTGCGGTAGCAGACGCAATAAATGCTCCGGTCGCTGTCATTTTTATTCTGACCACATATGCATTCTTATCTTAATCTCATTGAAATCATTAAAGCAGTATGTGAGTTGAAATTATACTTCTAGGTCGGCACGTCGCAATAATTTATTGCGGATTTGACTCTAGCTCCATTGTTTTCATTTGAGGCCAACTGTTCCGGTGGTTTCGTGTTGCCTGGATCAGCCGGTCGGAGCGGCGAATAATAATTAAAAAAAAAAAACTGCGCTTTCAAACGTAGAATCTAACTAGAACGTTTCGATCGACGCTATGGCGTCTTGTGTTGTTACTGAGAACTTGATCAGGCGACAATATATTAGGCGACCGTTCCTGAGTGCATTCAAGAATTTCTCGCCTGCCGTCAGGCGGGCTTGCGGGAGTGCTGTCGTAGGAGCTGCACTCATTTCTTCACCTGGAGATGGTTGGAAGTCCGTTTCAAAGGCTTTCCTGTCGCCTCTGCCGCCACACACGCAACAAACAAACGGACAGCACGATCATCATAGCGCTCATAGATGTTGGGCAAAGCTTTCCTTCATTACTATATTTTTTAATATTAGATAACCGGCACTATTGCCGCCATCCATTTAGTTTTATAGTTACTAATTATCTAGAATCTCCAGGGCGGCCACACAGTCTAGTGCCGTGACGCTACTCATAGGGTGGTAATTGCCCATGCTCCAAAATTCTACTACGCTGTAGCTTTCTCCTTTTAGTCATGAGCCACCAGCAGCCTGGTTTGTGCAAGCCAAAGGAGTGGTGGCACCATGACTTGGACATTGCTTTAACTTCTGAAATTGTGCCTGCAGATTGAGCTGTACTACCAACACAACCTCCCACCACCTAACAACCGAGTCCCTAAAAGCATTTCAGTGTTCCCATTTGTCCACAAAAGAGTGGATCAGGCTAATTGGTGCTTCAATGCCATTTCGGAAGTGTCGTGTTCGTCGACCAAGCGACGCCAGGCCGCTCTAGCAACCCTTGCCTCCTCCGCGCATACTCGCCGCCCGCTTCCCCGAAACAAGCGCGGGCCGGCCGCTCCAACAAAAGCTAGCACCCACAAAAGCTAGCAGGCGTCTTCTTCCCCGACGGCATCTGGTCCCCACGGCCCCGTCGACTGACGCATTCCCAATTCCCTTACCGTGACCGTCTGCATTCCTACAGCAGCGAAAGTGCATTCTTGTACACTCGCCCTCTCTCTCTCTCTCCCTCTAAAGAAATAAACCGCAGTCTCCACCCAGCAACAGCCTTGAGAGGTTCCTCGCACGCGGGGCTCCCACGCTCCGCACAAACGCCGACATTAACACTGGCGACGAGAAGTGGGATGTAGAGCGTACGCAGTTCGAGGTGTCGCCAATGGCTACTGGAGGACTGCACGGTGTCATCGAGCTTTTCGTGGATTGTGGATTCAGTGCCTCACATTCTACCTCGTGGCAAACGATGTCTCCGACGAAGAAAAGAAGCACGCGCTTCTCCTGACGCTATGCGGACCGACACCTTCGAGACTGCTCGCGTGCTGGTCACACCGAAGACTCCCGGAGAAGTCAGCTATGGATGCCTATAGTCACACTTCTCCTGAAGCACGTCGATGGCAGACCATCCGAGCTGTACAGCCGGTACGCTTGACCATCCGAGCTGTACAGCCGTGACGTTTCCAGCGACGTGACCAACTGCCAGAAGTCGATCAGCAGCTACGTCGCAGCCTCAAAAGTTTGACAGCCGACTGCAACCCGGGAGTGCTGACGACAACGCCTGCAACATCGACGACGCCGGCAGAAAGCAAGTCGATCAGCAGCTACGTCGCAGCCTCAAAAGTTTGACAGCCGACTGCAACCCTGGAGTGCTGACGACAACGCCTGCAACATGGACGACGCCGGCGGAAAGCAAGTCGATCAGCAGCTACGTCGCAGCCTCAAAAGTTTGACAGCCGACTGCAACCCTGGAGTGCTGACGACAACGCCTGCAACATCGACGACGCCGGCGGAAAGCAAGTCGATCAGCAGCTACGTCGCAGCCTCAAAAGTTTGACAGCCGACTGCAACCCTGGAGTGCTGACGACAACGCCTGCAACATCGACGACGCCGGCTGAAAGCAAACCGATCAGCAGCTACGTCGCGGCCTCAGAGGTTTGACAGCCGACTGCAACCCTGGAGTGCTGACGACAACGTCTGCAACATCGACGCAGCCGACAGAAAGCCACTCGATCAGCAGCTACGTCACAGCCTCAGAAGTTTGACAGCCGACTGCAACTCTGGAGTGCTGACGACAACGTCTGCAACATCGACGCCACCAGAAGCGTGCTTTGGACCTGGCCCTGCCATCAAAAAGTGCGTCAAGGCAGCAGCGAGGACTCAAGGGAGTGACGAGCTCCGCAGAAGTCCACGAGACTTCTCAACACAGAAACGGAACGGTTCATAGGCACCTTGGTCACATTAAACCAGGTGCAGCAGCCTACCCGACGGAAGATCCGCCGCCACACGATCGGACGAACGGACCAGCAGCAAGTGAACAATACACTGTGCCAGCTACGTGCGTGATCACGCTGCCAGCGGAAACTTCGCCTGTGCTCAACCTGTCTACAGCGCCCCCCTCCGTACATGGAGAACCGGCGGCCAGTCTGGACGACCGTGCGACACAACCTTGCGGAGACCAACCCAACGGGTCCACGCAACAGCAAGTGCTAAGACCCCAGCGTGAAAGGCGCCCGCCCGACCGATACGGTGACCACAACTAAGGAGGAAGGGATGTCGTGTTCGTCGACCAAGCGACGCCAGGCCGCTCCAGCAACCCTTGCCTCCTCCGCGCATACTCGCCGTCCGCTTCCCCGAAACAAGCGCGGGCCGGCCGCTCCAACAAAAGCTAGCACCCACAAAAGCTAGCAGGCGTCTTCTTCCCCGACGGCATCTGGTCCCCACGGCCCCGTCGACTGACGCATTCCCAATTCCCTTACCGTGACCGTCTGCATTCCTACAGCAGCGAAAGTGCATTCTTGTACACTCGCCCTCTCTCTCTCTCTCCCTCTAAAGAAATAAACCGCAGTCTCCACCCAGCAACAGCCTTGAGAGGTTCCTCGCACGCGGGGCTCCCACGCTCCGCACAAACGCCGACATTAACAGGAAGCGCTAAAATGGGACACGGACACAGTGAGACAGACTTCGATGAGCGCTTCTTTCATGTCTGCCTCCCTGTGTATGTGTCCAGTTTTAGCACTTCTGAAGTGATGTTCATATTGTCAGTAGCATGTAGCAGTACACGACCGTCCATTAGTTCAAGCCATCCAATGCATGTGGCATCGCCACCAAAGCTGCAAAAGTCATTTCATCGCTGATGCCTGACCTAAATAAATGAATATAAATATTGCCGCAACTGGGATTCAAATCAGCGACGGCATGAACAGACGAGCTTTGCTGGCACGAGAGCGCTATGCTGTCACTGCAGCTGATCATGCTTCCTGTTAAACTGCAATGCACTCTCGCGCTGTGCATTGCACATCTTCATCAACTTCCATCTGTGGCACGAACAGATGAGATCAGCTTAAACTCGATCAGAGCTTAACCTGAGCCTAATATCATTGCCAGACGTGCCGACGATCCAGCAAAGCAAGACCATGAGCCTACCAAGCTAAACACATGCTTTCGCACGTCTACTCGGTTTGAATATTTTAGAATCTTACCAGTTTTTTTGTCTGATATTTGTATCATCCTGGTCTTGACATTTCACTCACTTCCATAAAGTGAAATCCTTCATTTGCTAATCCCAGTGTCACTGATAGTGTCGTGACACTGTTTCTCAGAGTGTCAGTGTCATTAACTGACAGGAAAGTGTAATGACCTACCTAACCTAAAAGAACAGTGCTAGGAACAAGATGAAGGGCGAAGGGAGTTGCAGTGTAGTGACACCCCTGTCAATTACACAGCATCTTCCAACAACATAAATGTGTCATGCATCAAAACTAGCAAGGTTTGTGTAGTGACACCCCTGTCAATTACACAGCATCTTCCAACAACATAGGTGTGTCATGCATCAAAACTAGCAAGGTTTGTGTAGTGACACCCCTGTCAATTACACAGCATCTTCCAACAACATAGGTGTGTCATGCACCAAAACTAGCAAGGTTTGTCCTTTACACAGAACTGGTAGTGTACGCTTTCCTTCGATGAGCCTGCATTCTCTCCCAAGCAGCTACAGACATGCTGTTTCAGTGAATTCCCTGGTCTTGTACCTTATCTGGCCATGCCAATTCACGTTTCCCTTCTCATGGTATCTACACTTCCTCGGCAATGGGCTGCCAATTGTCAATTCTGCACATTACGTGTCTTGCCTATATTCGTATTTTGTTTTTTATTTCAGTGCAGATACCACTGCCTCTCTCATTCATACTTTCTTCCTTCTGCCTCAGAGTTACACCTGTCATTTTCCTTTGCATCGTGCTCTACACTGTTCTCAGCCTGGTTTTTAGCCTTTTTCTTTGTCCCCTAGTTTTGGCCACATACTTAAATACTATTTGCAGGATACATTGGATATTGCTACACGGTCCCTTCCTAGTCCAGGTGTGTGATAGAAAAGGAAAACCAAGATCTATTCAATGCTACGGTTGGTGTGGGGAATGGAGGGAAAGCTGGAAATGCATGTTGTTCGAGGAGTGGCAAATGGCATCAGTATTGAGTTTTGCTTGTTTGCTTGGCCTAGGTCCCAGCTAAGGGCAAGTGCTCTACCAAGAATCCTAAGTTGGAGCTGTTCAGTGTCCATTGCGTTGCTCTGCCATGCTTGTTGGAAAGTTTAGGGGCAGTAGATTTACCCAAACTGGTGCTGCATTGTTTTTCTGGATGCTGCCAAAAGCAGTGTGGAAGTCATTCTGGCGTTTGCTGTTACTTTATGTTGCTTTGCCGTATGTTTGTGCTTCCCAAGCTCTGGAGCAAAAACGAAATGCCGAAGAGAATGCAATGCATGCATGCAAAGGAGAGCTCTTGGCATTCTGTTGGGGGCAGCTGCATGAGGCATTCGAGGGGGAGAGCTCAGCTGGAAATAGCTGGACATAGTTGCCGCTTGGTGCAGACTCTGGCCGAATCTTGAGTTGCACTCTTAGCAAGATTGTTTCTTGTACCCCTTAGCTGTCATGCCCGAACGACCAATGTGAATAGCATAAGATAAAATGTATTCGGTGTAAAAGGAGTCCCTTCTTCGACCTCATGACATGTTGTCAAGTTTCTGAACCCCAGCAGGGGAACATCACCAAGGGCCAAGAATAACAGCAACAAAAGAAAAACTTGACTATTTTAGACTTTCTTTTTGATGGACATGGGTGAGCTGCTGCTCATAAGCATTTGGCTCATACTCCTAGATTTGTTTGTCATGGCACCTGATCTGCTACCTCCATGGTACAGCTTCCCCACAGGCTGTGATGGCACTTTGGCACATGTGCGGAATAAGACAAACTCCCACAAGAATACATAATAATACAATATTTCACTTTAAAACAAATGTTTGCATAAAATTTTATGTGGATGGTCTGGAACATTTTCATGCGCTTATTAGTGCCTAGCCACACAGAGGCGATCATGTGGCTACCACTATGTACATAAGTAGTTGCTGTATGCCACACAGTTGGAAATGTGCTGCACAGGAACATAAAAAACAGTATTACATACATTATCTTCCTAAGCGTACTTCTAGTGTAGCGCTCTAGAAATATCTTTGAACTTGTGATAGAAGAGACAAGAGGACAGAGCCATAACACAGAAAAACACCTACAGAGCATCAGTAGATCACCAGGTACCCACCTGTGATGCAGGGGGTACGAGCTTTCCCCTTGGCTTGTTGCTCGGCTTCTTTGGGATGAAATCCTTGTGAAATGGGTCTTGAACCCCACCTTAAGTAGTCGAAAACGCCTTGTGCCATGGGGTTCTTTAGTCACAGATGCCCTTGTGCCATTCAATTCACCACCCTCATAATCGTCATCATTTCTCGGTCCTGCCTCTGCACTGTTCGGTATAAAGAAAGTATGGGCCCATTTTCCACAGTATCATCGTGGCCTCCACAAAGAGTCCTCTAAAGCGTCGGTGATTTTCCAGCATGGCACATGGACATATTGTCATGTAATGGTGACTGCAGTCTGGCGAACAGGAAAACAGCAAGAATGTCTTCAAAACGAAACTCTTTATTTGGGCTGACTTGCACCCGCAAAGAACTGAATCACTCGGCGTAGCAACAAGCGTGCTCGGCGGTTGTCGAACAGAATGCCCGCCGCTCTCGGCCGTGCTCTTTTTAAAGCTGATAGTGAACTTTCGAGATAAAGCTTGGAAAGGCACTAGAACACTCTGGAACAATGTAGAGTCGACTCTGCCTAGATGCGATTGATCAAAATAAATCTAGGCGCGTCTTTCATCACAAACAAAGCAATGAAGCGGCGTGCCGGCAGCTTTGAAGAATGAACAAACAGACGCTACAAACATTCGCAGCAATATTTTCTAACCTGCATCTCTCGCTTGCTTGTGCACATAACATGCGCTACTTGTGGCATTCTCTTGCAGGAGTCGTTCAGTCCCGAGGACTTTGTGGAGCGTCTTGCCTGGCGAAGCCTTGGGGGCAACATGGACCCCGAGACGTTTGACCCCACCGTGCTGCAGGAAGCGTTCAAGCAGGGCATCCGGGATCTGCAGGTCCTCTTTGAAATGACCCAGAAGAAGTGTGAGCGCCTGGAGATGATATGCCGCGAAGAGGAGGCACGCCACTGTCAGAAGGTCACCGAGCTCCAGGACAAAAACAAGGTAATGCACCTGTTACTGTTTGGGGCAGAGGAACTAATAAATATGAAAGGCTTATTTCAAAATAGGCTAAAATAAGAGGATTTGCACACAGTGGAGCAGCCTACTTGAGGCACAACAGCAAGACGGTAAAAGACAACCTCTGCCACAGAATGCGGGGACTTAATATCATTGGAAAATTGTCGATGTGTGCATTGTCTGGACTTAGAGAAATGTACTTCAGTTCTCGTGAGGCTATTGGGAGGTGTGGGACATTCATATTAATTCATCCGTGAGTAGGCCTGACAAATTGACAAGCAGCTGAGTGAAAGGCACTAACATACCGGCAGCCACTTTTTCAAATGGCTGACATGACTGGTGTGGGAAACTTTTTCGAGGGAAAAAAATATTGTAATTTCGTTGCTCAAAGCGCTTTGCATGATGATCGACTCAAAACCAGGTGACAGAAGTAAGCAGTACTCTAGATCTGAATTTGTCTCTGTCAAAGTACTACCGAAATCTCATGCAGGAGTGCGAATGTGTTGGTGTGCAATGACATTGTTTCATGTGAAGCACAGTTTGGGAGGAGTGTCCCTCTCACATCTCTTGGTCTCACTTGTAAGTGGCAGATCAACTGTTTTTATCAAGGGCTGTGCTTTTGAGGTGACTGTTTCTGTGCTTAAGTGGCTCATCTTGAGCAAAAGACAGCAAATGGGGAGACGCAAGTATGACCAGCTTGGCCGTGCAGAGTCACTTCCCACAACATAGTTCTATTTGTTGCATCTTTGGTGTGCTTTTGCATTGGGCTGATTTCTTTTTTTTTTTAAGAGTAGTCAAGCCCTAAACTACTTTCTCCAGATAGTAGAGGTGCACCTCTGATCAGGTCGATATTTCCTAAATACTTTGAAATGGCAGATGGCTTAACGAGTTGGAGCACTTTACAAAAATGAAAATGACACAGTACAGGAGACACCACTACTTAGCGCACAAGTAGAGTCTACTGCATTGTCGTTTTTTCAAACGTTATGTTATGCGCTAGATATTTTAAGGTTTCTGGAAAGAATTGCTCACAATCCATTGACACCAATAAGTATTTTATTTCTGCATGATCTGCAGCCTGCATGATGCACCAGGAAGTGGCTAAAAAGAAAAATGGATGCTGTAATTTGTGCTGTTCATGAATGTGGAACAGGGGGCCTGCTTAAATGGAAACTCTTGCACACAAGGTTTCATTGCTACATCAAAGGCATTTGCGTAGGAAGTCGGAATGCCCAGAGATTGATTCCTCTGTGCCCCCTCTTTATTGCAGGCATCGTATGCCACATACAAGGAGCTCGATTCGCAGATCGGCTATGTGGCAATGAAGGTGGTGCACCTGGGGGACCTGCTGGAGAGCGTCAACACTCCACGGTCACGTGCAGTGGAGGCTCAGAAACTGATGAAGCACTTTGCAGAGTTCCTGAGGCCGGAACACGGGTCATCCACTGGCATCTTCCAAGATCCAAACAAGGTTAGAACAGGGGATGGATTTTTAGTTGCCGCATCCAGAGCTCTTGGACCATACGAGTTGGGAAACTCCATTTCAAAAAGTGGCTGGTCCCACTGGCCACTTTTTGGAGTTAAACAGAAGGTCGAGCCATCTGGGAGTTGCCCACAAAATGTCTTCCCATTTGTCATCATTATGTTCTGATGAGCATGTTTTATTTGCTTGTTCTAGCTTTTTATTTATCTCTCAGACTGTTATATAATATGCATTTTTCTTACTGCATCTGTTTCACTGATTTTGTTGCCAGGTGATTATGCGTTTGTGAACAATTTGTAAGTTTGTAATGTGGGCACGCAGCAAGCTATGGAAAGGAAAATGATCGGTGTAATCTTAAGAGACAAGACGAGGGCAAAGTGGGTGAGGGAACAAACGCGAGTTAATGACATCCTGGACGAAATATCAAGAGGAAGAAATGAGCTTGGGCAGGGCATGTAATGCGAAGGCAAGATAACCGCTGTTCCTTAAGGGTAGTGGAGTGGATTCCAAGAGAAGGCAAACGTAGCAGGGGGTGGCAGAGAGTTAAGTAGATAGGTGATATCAAGATGTTTGTGGGGATAGGCAGGCCACAGCTGGTACAGGACAGGGTTTATTGGAGAGATATGGAAGAGGCCTTTGCCGTGCAGTGGGTGTAGTCAGGCTGATGATGATGATGATAAACTTGGGCAGAGCTCGCGTTATTGATCAAGGGTGTCGCAACAATCTGTTAAGCTCTGAATTTTGGCCCAATCAGGCCGCTGTTTTTCATCACGTGGACCCTATGGGAACTTTTGCGACTGATAAGATCAAAGAGCTCTGGCTGCATCATGGTGTGTATAGTACTCAAATTGTAGGTATCTCTAGTGGAAAAAAAAAAAATCTCTGGTCACTGACAATGTCAGAACGTTAGTGTATGTTTTGACATTGCGGTTGATGAGGGCACTGGTAAATGTAGCAGCTACATTAGTTTTTCCCCATCTGGGCCAAATTTGGCCTGGCAAGAGATGCATGCAGAGTATACAGTGGCCATGTGTTGTTTCTCTGTTGCAGCTTCACGAAGCAGCGGACGTCATTCAGAAACTTCATCTGATAGCCCAAGAGTTGCCTTACGGGAAGTACGCAGTTCATTACAGGCTTTACACTGTTTTGCACTTTTCCATAAGATATGCAAACTCAACTCGAGGCCAGCACTGAAACAGAGGGAATTCTAGCGATAGTTTGTGCCAGTGCATGAAGCAACACCTAATTAGTATGTGCTCTACACTTTCACGCTTAGCTTGCAGAGGCACATCTTTGCAAGTGTTCTAGTTGACCTGCAGGGGAACATGGGAGTTTTCATTTGTACTGTGGCACCAAAACATGTGTGAGATAAACAGTGGGGATCCTGTGAAAACAAGGAAGCAACGAAATTGTCATGTTGGCAAAGTAATTGGACTTCTAATACTCCTCTCACACAGGCACCGCAAAGGCGTTAGAAAATCGGGTCCTTTTGTTCAAAGGCACATGGTGTGTAGCTGTGTGGCTTAAATGCTGTCATGCCTTTGCCACTATACTCTGTTTCATACATCAGGTGCAACACTGCGAACGGTACAGAAGTAGTCCACATGAAAAAATAAAAGGAGGCTTGTTACTCCGCACTTGTTTTATGGCCGAGTGGTCCAAGTCACAAGAAAGTGGCAACACGTCGTCAGCAATAAGAGCACATTGAATCAGACTCAGGAGAAATGTATTATGAAATAGGCCTGCAGGCAAAGCATTTACTGTTTGTCACTCACCAAAAGGAATGCACTACTTTTTGGCCACAGATGTACGCTTAGCACTTGATGCATGAAACATAGTATAAGGGCTTTGGAAGTAAAGGAGACCTTTAAAGCCCAGAGGAGTGGCCTTCTTGGAGCTGCCGATTACAGCGCCATCCAGACTTAAAATTTTTTGCGTACACAGCAGGGGCCTCTCTATGGTGATGACGACTTCCACGCTGTCAAGTGCAACGGCAGGCAAGAGCTTCTTTGTGTGCCATAGCACCAGCAAACTGCAGCTGGCGAACACACATGCTGCACTGTACAATCACCTCCTCCTCCGGCTCCCACCATCTTCTTTTTCTTATCTTAAGCCACACAAAAGTTTGGCCACCGTGATTAGCGTGGCTCCCACCATCTGCTTCTCCTCAGTTTTACCTTAGCTTGGGCTGCACGATGGCTCCTTCAGTGCACCAGCTGTGTGATCTGATCACTCAGAAGCTCAGCTTAGGGAGGGCTCTGTGAAACGGCTCTTGCTGTAGAAGCTAAGAGCAATCATGAGATATCTTTGTAGCTGAATAAGTTTGAGCACATCTTGTCAAGATATAATAAATAAATGTCTAGGTCGACATTTTGGATGGGTGCTTATATTTTATGCTTTAATATTAAAGTAATAAAAATGTAGTGGCAACAGTGAGCACTGATGTTGGCCAAAATAAACAAAATGAGCTGCTGACCAAAAAAATGTCATTTTTCTGGTATGACATTAATTGTAAGCTTGATGAATTAATAAATTTCTCCAGTTTCAGTTTTGAAACTCACTTCTGGCAGCATATTAATGCTACGGAACCAATTTGGCTCTTGAAAGCACTTTCTTTTTTATTTACAGGGTAGCATGCAATGAAGTGGTGTTTTGCAGCGTCGAATTCCTGGTGTTAGGTTTTATATCTGAATGTGCCGTTATGCAGATTAGCTGCTTATTGGTTTCCCCCTGTACCACTGGGGGAAGTTTGTGATTGTTGCGACTCGTCTTGCCCAGGTTTGAGAAGGCTCGCATGAGGATCGCCCAGAAGTACAATGAGATTGAAAAAGCCCTGATAGCCGAATTCGTTCGAGCGCACCACGAAGGGGACAAGGAGACCATGAGGCAGGTGGCGGCCGTCCTGTCACACTTCAGGGTAGGTGTAGTCATGGTCTGCATTGGTGGGCACTGGGGCCGGTCTGTTCTCTTATCCAAGGTCTTTCTCATTCCTGTTGTAGGCAAGTTCTAGCAGGCCTGATCAATATTCCGGGGACATTCATTATTTATGTGTTGAGTAAAAAGGGCAGAGTGGAGTTTCTTTCTCCTTTCAGACCCTACTACCACAGCGCAGTTAAACGGTCACCATTGAGGGGTGCACGCCGCAGCCGATAAACGTTTAATATACAGGGGGAAAAAATTGGCCTTGTATTCTGCCTGCTTTCGAAGGTGATGGTACCTCTGTAGCAAAATACCTTGTTTTGAGATTAATGATTAGAAAGTAAAAGGCGACTTCACTGCAAAGAATTCAAGGTTTATTTTTCAGTCAGGTACATGGCTGAGGAGAAGGGAAAAAAAGCCGCAATTGCGGCTTGACGAAGCTCCCAACCCCTCTGTTGCTTCAGTAGCAGTTGGGTAGGGAAAAAAAAGAAAGAAAAAAGCAGAAAAAAAAAGAAAGGAAAATGAGACATTGTGCAGAAAATACAATGGCCAGCACTTTTGGCTCCTTGCAATACACAAACTATAGGGCCAGGCACAAACGACCTAATTACAAACGATTTGTAAGGAAACAACATCTGATCGTGGATGAAAACATTTAGCAAACTACACTGTACACGCACGCAAAAACAGCACACTAAAGAAACAGATTTCTTGTGCAGTTCACCGTTACGGAGCAAATGGCAGCATTAGTGAACCCAAACTTGTGCAGTAGAGAAGGAAGGAGGTGTCGTAGAGACTGTGCCATTTCCTGACCAATTTATTGCAGCCTATTTATTCGAAAGTCTTTGTTTATTCAACTATTATTGTTTTTTTTCTTCAGCAGTCCTCATCCCACTCAGCCTAGCACTCCTCTGCCTGTCATTTATTTTCCCCGGCTTGTCGTATGTGTTGTCAGCGAAGTAAGCTTGGTGTCAACTGACTTCTCTCAGCGAGCGGTTAGTGCTGCGACCTCAGGTCAGCCCACAGGCCCCTAGAGCTTTGGCTTTCACTGCGTTGCCGTCATTTGTAGAGGAAGGAAAGAACTTGGGAGTGCCGGTTATGCCACTTTTTTTGCAATGCAGCAGACAACGTCGCTGCGCCTAGCATTACTATTGGCTGCGTCGTTGGCCAGAGATTCCCAGCAGTCCTTGCGAAACACGTGACTTCCGGCTCGGGCCTCTCCCGAGTTTTCCTTCCTCTGTGCCGTCATTGAACAACTGAGAGTCTAATGTGGAGCTGTGATGTTGTTACCAGATGAGCTTTTGCTTCAGCTAAACTAAGGGAAACTCAGTTGTGGTTGCAAAAGGCAGGAAAAGCATTACTTTCACAAAAAAGAGGGTGTGGTCGCTTCCTGCCTTCTTTTCAAGAAAATTCTTTTAGATTGAAATATATCATGCAGGGAGCAGTTTAGTACTGAAAAAAATGCAGGAGGGGATGTGTTTTGAGAATTGGAACGAAAGAAAAAAAAGTTTTTTTTTTAGATTTTTCACTTACCCTGTCTCCTTCAAAGCATTCATTCAAACAAAAATATGTATTAGCACTTATGCTGATGTCTAGAAGTCTTAGAACCAAGAGTTCTCATATATTTTAGAAGAGGTATTTTCAGTTTATGAAACACACAGTCGTATGAAGAACTGAAGTTGACGAATCTTTCTGTGTGTCCCTTGTAAAGAGATGTTATGGTGTTTCGTCAGCAATGTCAGGAAATCGCACCTTCTATATTTTTAGAAAATAAATCTGATTGTGTTTCTCTGAATGCTTTTTAGCTGGTGTATCCCTTTTTTAGTGCAGGAATAACTGCTGTATATTGAAGTTTGGAATGGGCACATGTAGTGTATGTGAGAATCTTTGTTCTTATTAGTGTGTTTTGGGGTCATTTGAGAAACCACAGCCTTCAAAGAGTGGAAATGCATATATTGGGTGCGTTCCTGAAATGGGAACAGTCGGGGATAGAGTTAATGGAGAATACCTAAGTAATCTGCGATTCGCTGATGACATTGCCTTGCTAAGTCACTCAGGACATGCTTCAATAGATGATGTCAGCTACCCCAGCAATGGTGTGAAGGCACCGTGGAAAGTGCAGCACACCCAGCAACGAGGCCATGAGACTGAGACTGAACTATTTGGTGGAATGACACAGTTATGGACACTGTGCCCCTGTCGACTTCCCTTCATTGCCAGAAGAAACTGTCACCAAGTGTAGCTGATAACTTGTGGAAATTGTGAGAGTGCAGAATGACAGCACGCATGAAAGCAACACGTACACACATGGAACAGTACTTCCAGTTGACTTTTATTCAAAGCCGACATGCATATTTAAAGGGACTGTGAAACCATTCAGAAGGCTGCGGGCAAATAGGTGTACTGCCTAGAAAGAGTGCTTCATTCTTTCCTGCATTCACTGTATTCGAGTCCTTGGACAAAACCTGAGATTTAATATTAATTTTTAAAAGCTGTAGTTCTGAGCCACGTGGTGGCAGCCCCCATGACATCATGAATACTGCTTATGTCATGGTAAGCGACATGCAGGGTTGTCTCTTTTACTTTTGCTGCCCCTGTGATTCTGTGTGCCCTTAAATGCACTCTGAATAAAAATAGTTAACTAAAAGTTGCACTCCTTGAGGCCACTTGTTTCTTTCACATCTCTGTTCTTTCTGTGCACTCTTACAACTTTCTTGGGCCAAGCAATGGCCTGCAGTATTCTGAAATAAATAAATAAATAATAGTTGTTTTGTGTCGGTAATTCTGTCTTGCTCTTCTATACCAGCTAGCTGCCGCAGTGGCTTAGTGGTTATAGTGCTCAGCTGCTGACCTGAAAGATGTGGGTTTGATCATGGCCACGATGGTCGCATTTTGATGGAGGGAGAATGCTAGAGGTCCATGTACTGTGTGATGTCAGTGCATATTAAAGAACCCCAGTTATCCGTAGCCCTTCACTACAGTGTCCCTTATAGCCTGAGTTGATTTGGGATGTCAGACCTCATAAACAGAACATAACACATCTAAGTACAGACTAGCATGGCATTGTCACGAACATGATGAACGAAGTTGCCCCACAGTGATGAGTGCAGCTGTGTGTTTTCTCTATTCACAGGGCTATGCCAACTGCATTGACACATTCATTGACGAGAGTCAGATGGTAAGCAGAATGGCTGCTGAGCCTCAGTATGCGCTCATAGCTTCACGTTTCCCTCGGAAGCCTAACATGCTGTCGCTAACTGTGCTCTTACTACCTTGGCAGGGTGCATTCATGAAGAAGGACATGTTTGCTGATATTCTGCCACTTTGTGAGAGAAGTGAGCAGGTGATTGAAGAGGTCTTCATGAACCCAGAGCAAGTGATGGGCAAGTTTGTGTCGAACATCTACAGTGGGAAGCTGCAGGTGGGTCCCCTCGTTCTTGTTCCCTTTGCACATCTGCTCGTGCTGGAAAAAAAAGCCTGTGCTTCCTATTGCTCTCACATAGACAGTGCCAGGAGGGGAGAATGTACTACTTGCACAACGCTGCGGATTGTTAGTGCATTACTGTGGCAGATTGCAGTTTGAGGACAGCACACCTTACTAATTGTGCAAAGAAATTGACAGAAGGACATGAAACGAAAAACTGACAGCACAGTTTCTGCTTCGTAACGCAAATGTCAGTAACAGCTGGTAGTTGGTGCGTGCACTATGGAGACACAGCTCGCAACTCACATGACAGCACAGCTGACAGAGCAGCTCACTCGTAATGACTCTTTGCAAAGCCTGGGGGTCATCTGACTTTTTGTGTACATTTTTGCTCCTTTGTTACCACTCTGGAGGCTAGGGTGGAAGTGTCTTCTTGACCTGACAGCATCACCTCGGCTGCAGGGGAGAAGCCCGCATGAAGCTGCGTCCATTTTCCCTTCGAGCTGTTGTAGGAAATTTTTTGCTCAGTGCAGTGCTGAGAGGTGAGAGGATAACTCAGGCCGTACACTGCGATACATACATGGGTGTGTCTCCTTCTCCTTTCAATCGTCTTTGAGATTTCTGGAGAAATATTTTTTTTCCCCTTTCCCCAGCAGGTTCATCGAATGTTTGCATTATCTTGAGTGACCCTACACTTGGCTAGAGGCAGATTCCCTCGTTTTGCTCCATCTTGCAATGCGGTCTACACCTGCAGCAGCTTACACCTCTCGTCACAACCCCACTGCGGTGGCTCGGGGGTTAAGGCATTTGGCTGCTGTGCCCCGAGAGCATGGGCTTAACCCAGACTGCGGCGGCCATATTCTGATGAAAGCAAAACACAAAAGACACCCGTGTGCTGTGCAACGTCAGTGCAGTCTAAATCACCAGCTGGTCGAAACTAATCCGTAGCCCTCCACTACGGTGTCCCTTATAGCCCATTTGTCGCTTTGAGACATTAAGATCCTATACACCCGTACCAGTGCCTCATGACACGTTCATTTCATTCCTCACCACTTGTCTCCCATCAACATCTGCACGTTCTAATCGGAGCACCAGATTTCGCATTCACCTCTTCTGTGTGCATCTTCCCTCCCCTACTCCAACCTCCTTTCTCCTCGTTTGTGTGGACGCCAATCCACATGACAGTAATCTCAGGAACTGAGGCACTAACTTCCATTGTGTATGTGTATTTTTTTGCTTGTTCCTTCCCCTGCACCTTTCTTTAATTTTTTTTGTTGTTTTTTAGCTGGGCTTAAGTCTGAACTGAACCCCAAACCTGTGGTCTGCAGTTTGGTGAACCTTTCAGTAGTGCGTGTCCAGTCATTGCAGCCCTCAGTGCATTGCCATGGGTACACCTGTGAGCGGAACCCAGTGCATTTGTCAAGCTTTTGCTGCAGGAGCTTATGATGTGTAACTGGGGTGCAACTTTTGGAACACGAGATTGCATTTATTTATTTATTTTATTTATAAATACCCTAATCCTTACAAGCCATGTCAACATTCTGTTCCATATCCACTTCACTGTTCTCTTCTTCTTCGCCTTCTATCTTTTGTCATTATCCCCTTCAGGTACCCATTAAAACTGCTGAAAGAAAAAATCTTTTCTTGTGTAAGTCGCGATCAGTAGTCCAGGTGGAAGTGAAGTGCAATAAATTACGCAAGAATTTTCACATTTGAGCACATTTTATTCACGTCCACATATGTGGACATAGCATCTCAAAGCTGCTAAATGAACGTAAACACTGCTACATTTTCTTGTGTTTTTTTTAACTCATCATTAGACATAAGTAAATATTTAGTGTTGAGAATATGTGCGTCAGAGAATTACTCTCTAGTTCATGACCTACGAAACAGACAAAAACAGTCTTTCTGTGACGACAGGAAGAGGAAAATTCAATATTTTCAGCACTGAATCCGGCGTTTGGATGTGTAGCCTTCAGTGAACGTCTGCACCATTGTGCATTTAATGCATTTGGATGTTAGGGCCAATGGTTGCTTCCATCATAGGCAGTGCTTAGAGTCTGGCTCCACCAAAGGGGCCTGAAGCGATTTCAGCACAGATGGAGTGGGAGAGAGAGAAAGTGGCTTGCGGCCTGTTTTACACATGGATTTTTACACAGGGGAGGAATAGTTTTTAAAGGTCGTTGTTTGCTCAATTTATGTCAGAGACATTAAATAAACGATTCCCAGGCTCTATGAATGTGCTGATTGCTATTGTGTAACCTTGGAGCTGAGTGGCCAGCTCTGGATTGACTTGTGGTGTGAGAGTACGGGTTTCCCTTTTTCATCCGCCCCTTGTATAGTACTTCCCAGTATATATTTTTCGCCATATCTGGTTTTATAACATGATTCTGGCTAAAAACCGCAGGGAAGTTTTCAAAACTATAGAGAACATTTGTTCTAACCACCACTGACAAGAAGCATAAAAACGGTTGCTTGTTTCGGATTCATGCAGTCTACATTCTAGGATTTTATACACTGGTCATAGCGTGCTGTGTTTGTCGGCAACAGCTGAGTGTTGTGAGAGTTCCTTGCGACCAACTACAGGCCTTCGTTGCTCGGTCTGCCGCACTTCTTTGGAGCTGCTTTTTCATCAACTAGTTTCACGAACAACACTTCAACGCTGAATTGTCCAACGCTCTCCTAATAGAAGCATGGTTTTCAACACCTTTAAGCAGTAAGCCCTCTTCATACGACGCTTGTCAAAAAAAAAATGGCGCATACAGGTCAGAAAATTCCATTTTGATATTCTCGACATTAAGGCACCATGTCCACATTTGTGGACACACCACTGTGAACGTCCACTACAGCACTTCTTCTTCATCTGTGACAATAAAAATTGATGTGCCATTTCTACATTAATCTATTGGCGCAACTCGCCGCGGTGGCTCAGTGGTTATGGCATTCGGCTGCTGGCCCAAAACACGCAGGTTCGATCCCGGCCACGGCGGGATCGAACCTTTCTTACAACTTGAACCCTGGAGTCCTCGATCGAGCCTTTTTCTTACAACTTGATTTCCCGCGACTCACTAAGTGCACACAGACCTCAAGTCACGCTGTGTTTGTTTGTGATTTTAGAAATACAGTCTCTCCCTTATGGGCTGTTCCTCTGGTTTGCCCTGGGCAATTGAAATGAGCTTGATAGCAATTTACCCTAGAGGAGTAGAGCTTTTACATTATGCATTAAACTTATTTAGTTGCTTGCGTAAATTACCAGCCAACCCATTTCATTTGTTCTAATCGTACATTTTTTTACCTATGTATTTTCATGGAGGCAAGAGTAAAAGCAGCATCACCACACAAAGTGCATAGTATTGGGTGATGCAGTGCTGTAAATATTTCCAGTAATTTATGAACATTTTTTGGCTAACGGCCTGCAACAAAGAGCCCAATTAAAACCACAAAATTTCTTATAGCTCATAATCTAGTTGAGATATTCAAAACGTAATTGCATATTTGGACTCTACAAAAAAAAAAACACACTTTCTTGGCTATTATGATTGGGATTGCGACAGAAATACAAAATAGTTTTAAGACCAGCATCCACTTAGGAAGATGGCTAGTTGGGTGAATTGTACGTTATTCATATCAAAAGGGAAGCACAAACCAGGCACCCACAAGAAAGGGAAGAAGACGATGACGCAAGCGCTTTTAAGTATTATACTGGAATGTATATTATTTTACCAGAATAGTCATGGTGTTTGTGCACATGCTAAGTTTGATATCAACCCTGAACACATGCGGTCAAGAGACGTATGGCTGGTTAATCTATGTCTCCTTTGTTTTTTATATGCAAATCATCTTAAGTGATGCTTGTACTTAAATACCTTGAGCAACCTGAAAGCAATAAAAATGTTTAGAAATGAATTTTTTCTCTGATTTGGGGGATTTTGATATTGAGGGAAGCGTTTTTTTTTAGTCTTAATTTTTCTGGAACTGCGTGTTTCATGGGATCACAAGGAAATGCAACATTTCAGCTGGGAAAATCTCATGATACAATAGTGACACTAACCATATGCAAAGGAGTGCATCACTTATGTGCCAAGTTATGTGAAGGAATTTTTCATCTCTGTGACAAGACGCAAGGCTCTTTTGTCTGGTTTTGAGCTTCCAATAAGCATTTGCTACGCATCAATGTGTGAAATTTTTTGTGTTTTGCATCAAAGGCTCTCTTCTTGTTATGTTCTCTTCTATTCAGGAGTACATTCAGTCAAACTTGAGTGACCGCAGCGACCCAGAGAAGTATCTGAGGACGCTGTATGAGCTTTACTCAAAGTACGTATTTTCACTTTTTTTTTTTTTTCAAACTTCTCTTTGCTGAACACTGCCTGCATTTGAATGCTTCGAGCCGTAGCAGTGAGTCTTTCAGAGTGTATGAGGACAGGTGCAGACAAGGAGAGATGCGCGCTTTGGGAAACGGCACAGACTTGCTGTTTCGTTACAGAATGCCTAACGAGGCACATTTTTATTAAATTTGGCAGCTCACATTGCAGAAAGAAACAATGCAGGCCATAGCGCCGTGTAAGGAGGCGTCCAACCGGACAATGAAAAATATGCAGAGGGCACAGTTGCGGTAAACGGGTTTTTCGGCATGCAAGTAGTGAACGTTGTTTTAGAGACAAAGCAAAGAAACAGGAAGTCTGCGTGCAAGCTGAGTTAAAGGACCGACAACTGACCAAAGTGTGTTATAAGATTAGGCCAGATGTTAAAATGTCTCGATTCATATTGGCACAATTTAGTGTTCAGTGGTGGGTCATTCCCTGCCAAACGATGTATAGTTTTCTCAACCACCATGGAATTTATCGCAAAAAAATCTCGTGCTTTCTCCCGCGCTTACAGATTGTACTTTAGGAGAGTTGACCGTTAGGCTAGTTGGTACTGTAAATTTGAGGACGAAGTTTCTTTGGCTGTGTGCCATTGCACTGTAATGTTAAAAATGTGATCTTAAAAGGTTACACACTTATCAGATTATTCTTTTTTCTGGAAAACTCTTTTTCACGTCTTGACAAAGCTTTTTTTTTTCTGATATAACGGGTAGAGGATGGGCTCAACAACATTTTTTTTCTGGAAGTATTTTAATTTTGCAAATGTATCTAACGGGACTTGTGAAAGGCCAGGGGATTGCATCAACCATCAGAAAACATTTTATTTTGAGATCACTTCTGACACAGGGAAGATAGCATTCCCTGCAGAATTTGAAATTGTGGAGTTTGAAATTGTTTTGTTGAAATAGCACCAAAACAGGAAGGTAAATGTTTTACTTTGTGCTTGTAGAGCGTAAAACGGAGAACAGTCAAACAAAATTTCTGGTCGAAAAAAATGAACATGGTCACGAGGAAAAAATGTCGAATCCCATAACTTTAGTGAAAATATCACTCTTAAGGCACAAAAATCATCCCTTTAAATTTGGCTCTTGCCCGAGAAATAACACGTTTCGAAAGTGTGTTGTTGTTTAACACGAGCAACAATTCCTGTACATTGGAATGAATGCTTGCAATTTCTTTGATGGGGCATTTTTCTGTAAAGAGTGTCAGTGCTTAACCCTCACTGCTATCCGTGTATTAGTATTGCGTGGCAAAGTCCTCAGTTCATACAGGACGCGCTGTGTTTTGCATCGTTAGCATGCTCCACGATAGATCCATGAAATGAAAGCTGAGGAGGTGCGACACAAAGCATGTCAGTACACTGCATGCTTACCTTTCGCCTCTTGGCTGTCTCACTCAGGTCTTGCCCCCTATAGTGAACTATATTTGGCATAAAATATGGACCTTTTCCTGGGTTATGTCATTTTGGTGGCATAAAGGGCTAATCTTGGTTTATTTACTGACAGTCAGTTTTTCAACCGGAGTCGCTGAGCAGTGCTTGATGTACACTGACAGCTCATTTCTGCCACTGTTGACAAGCCACACGATTTTTTTGATGGAACCTGTTCGCGGTACTTCAGGTGACACCTTATGAGCTTGTTGCAAGTGGCGTCTTCGATAAACTTGCTCCGCAGTCACCCTGAAACCAATGCTGCACGCAGGGCTGCACAGTACTATAGTGGAGCCTTATACGCACCAGTGCGAAGATAAAATAGTGCACCATTGTCGTTTATTGAAGATGCTAAAAGCAGTGCTTTGTTTTCTGCCCCAGGACCATGCAGCTTTCCTCTGACCTGTCTAAATTCAAGATGGGCAGTGACCCAGCGTTCCTCAAGAAGCTGACGCGGCAGATTTTTTCGAAGCACCTGGACCCCTACCTTTCCATCGAGACTCACTACCTGAGGGACAAGTGCTGTGCTGTGCTCAACCGATACTACGAGTCCAAGAACCACCACAAGCGACAGTTCCAGTTCGGAGGGTCAGTGCTGCCCCCTTGTGGTCTTATAAGGAAATTATGGGAAGGGGGGGTGGCCGAGGGATCTTGCACATGAGGGAATTCAGGCTTGACACTGTCTAGCGAGGGATCTAGGCACCGTTGATTGCTACACAGCAGTTGTGAGGGTGTGCTTCCTACCAGGCACCACATGGGTGCTTTAGCCAGGCGTTTTTGCCTCATCGTAGCATGTATGTGGAGTGCAGGAAAATTCAGATGCATGGAGCGCTGCCTTGCGCATTGGGGAGCAAAGTTATGCCTGATGGTCAGCATTCACACGTGTTTGATATGCCATACAGGTCGACCCTGTACCTTCAGAGACTGGAGAAAAAAAAAAAAACCGAAGTGTAGTATATAACCAATGCAATCCCCAAACTGCTTTTTGCTTGCGCTTAATGGGGCAGCAGACCGTGTCATGTAACAGAGTTGAGGGAACACCGAAAGGATGTGCTCGCAGTGCATTTGCGTGCTGTGTGCGGAGGCACTTTGGCTCCAATGAGCACGTGTGAGGAGACGTGTTTTACAAGAGCTTTAATTATGCTCACAATTCTGCAGCATCAGCAATTTCTTGGTGACTGTAATCCTCCGCTTGTCCACTGAGAGCTTGGCCATTGCCACAGTGCACAAAAAGGGGGCCTCATTGCTTTCACCAGTATCTGATGCACTTTTCAGCGACATCACGCTCAAGATGGCAGTTTATTTAAATGCTGCCAAGAATGGTTGGTCGCCTGCACTTGGGTGCCATGGCCCGAAGGGGTGGGGGAGCCAACTGAGTCTGTGTAAGAAGCTGCATTTGTCAAATAACCAAGGCCACTTCCTAGTTCTGAGCTTGTTTCAGGCTGTAGGGGGCTGGGGTTGTTGCAGATGTCATGGGTGCGCATAAGGACCCTTTATCCCGAAAGCTGTGGCACTCTCCTCCATGTGCTCGCTTTCATCATCATCATCATCATCATCATCAGCCTGACTACGCTCACTGCAGGGCAAAGGCCTCTCCCACATATCTCCAATTAACCCTGTCCTTCGGCAGCTGTTACCACCGTATTCCCGCAAATTTCTTAATCTCATCCGCCCACCTAACCTTCTGTCGCCCCCTACTACGTTTGCCTTCTCTTGGAATCCACTCCGTTACCCTTAAGGACCAGCGGTTATCTTGCCTTCGCATTACATGCCCTGCCCAAGGCCACTACTTCCTCTTGATTTCAACTAGGATGTCATTAACCCGCCTTTGTTCCCTCACCCACTCCGCACACTTCCGATCTCTTAACGTTACACCTATCATTTTTCTTTCCATAGTTCGCTGCGTTGTCCTTAACTTAAGCTGAACCCTCTTTGTTAGCCTCCACGTTTCTGCCCCGTAGGTGAGTACCGGTAAGATACAGCTGCTGTATATTTTTCTCTTGAGGGATAATGGTAAACTGCCATTCATGATCCTCTGTTCTCAATTTTGACTCTCGCATTGGCCGGTGCACTGCACTAGAAACACTTTCTCTGCCTGCATGTTTAAAACACTGACTACCACCAGGCACTGTAGCAGCTTTTTATTAACATCACATCCGGTTGTTTAAGCAAGTTTTCTTTGGAAAGGCACAGCGGGAATGAAACAGACCTGCTGTGGTTGAAAGCAATCCACTATTCGTCGTCGTTCTATCCTGTTGGTTTTTGGAAGCAACCATCTGAGGAAAAAATGGGACACAGCAAGTGTAAAATCTACTAGCAACTTGGTTGTTACTTTGTAAGCTTTACCAGAATTACTTTGAGCAACGGATGGCACTTATTTTGTCAGTAAACCGGCTGCTGGTAACAATGTTTTGTGTTAATATCTGTGAAACAAAATTCACTGATCTTTACATTGTTTCTGCTGGAAGCCATGAAAATGATGACAGCATGAATTTGTTTGTTGCGTTTGCATATGACTCGGCCTGAGCCAGCTTCCAGTTAAAGTTGACCAAGATGTGATAAAATCAGAAAACATTCTTAACCCAGGCCGCTGATGTTTGTGAGTGAGTCATCTCAAGTTCCCTTTGTGATGCCTCTGTCTTTTCTCACAACCCTAGTACTGCATGGATCTTAGCAGCACCAAAACATCCTCAAATTCTAAAATTTCTTTCCTTGCTTTCTTTTTCACCCGTAGTATTCATGACCTGCGGCGTGACCTCCAGGCAAAACTGGGTGCTCGGTCCAACATCAACATTGCGCCAACCGTGGAGAACTTTGGTGGCGAGACCTTTCTTTCCGAAGAGGTGGCCATCAACCTCTTGCAGGAGAGTAAGCTGGCTTTTCAGCGATGCCAGTTGGTACGTCCTTTTGTTTTTTCTTCTTTTTGCAAAAGCTTATCTGAAGCATCAAACTGGTTTATATGCCATGGACAGCCATGTTTTCACACGTAAAGGCCGACAACAAGTGAAACGTGACCTGATTTAATAGCATTGATTCATGCGTCCCAAACTTTAAAGGATCCCTCAAAAGGTTGTTCGAGCTTCGAAAATACATGCATTATGTAGAGTACAGGCCACCAAGCGTTCATACCGCGTGCAAGACCTGAAAAGCGAGCGGGAAATTTAAAATACATTTTTAAGGATTCCCTCTGTCACACCTCGCGGGGACTAGTGGTGGTGGGCACAAAACTTGGCATACACCATGTCATGCAGGTGGTGTCAGCAGCCAGGGGTTATCATTGGTTTGCCGCTCCAACTCTTACAGACATCACGCAGCTACCATGACCGCGGCCACTCTGACTGGTCAGGAAGCACCCCCCCCCCCCCCATGCATGCATCGGCAACGCCGGCGGAGGGGCAGAGTGGGTGGGGCCAGGGAAGTGAGAGGAAAGGGAATGGCACGAAGACGCGGAAATTTAAATTTTGACTGCATGTAAATAGGCTTCCACAAAACGCATTAAAAAAATTATTGCTGGAGGATATTTGTGAAGCAGCGTCCTTTAGCATCCTGGGCATACTGCAACTTTATTGGGAGTCCTTTCAGGGGCACATTAACCACCCACTTGCTAGCTCATAAAACACAGAAGCTCACAGAAGCTGAAAATGGGCACTTTACCTGTTTGCATTGTCTCACATAACCTTGTCATCTTGATTTCACCTGACTTTTCCGGTTGTGTGCAAGGTCAGCAGTGATAGCCTCTACATTTCCTTCGATTCGGAAGGGAATGCGTCCGCATGGCAAAAGAGCCAGTGGAACATCCTCGGTGCAGTCTCTGAGGTGACATCACTGCTGGGCTAATTGATGGAACATACATCTGGAAAATGTGCGAGCACAAATTCTAATATATGCAACGAAAGGAATGACAGGACAAGCACTTGCTGCCGGCTGACTAATTCAGAAAAAGTGATTCGCTTTTGTAAGCCTGTGGTAGCCAACAAAGCGGCACATTAGTGTGAACGTGCAAGCAATCGTAACGTTGTAAGTGGCTTGGTGTAGCAGTCACAAGGATCCAAGCTCGTTGCCTTGCACTAGGCTAAGGCCTAGCTGATACTCTGTTAGCCCATTTGTCTGATATGGAAGACTTCTGTCAGTTTTCATGCCACAGCTTGTGAACTCGATATCATCTAGCAAAGCAAGCCACCTTCGGTTTTTACAGTGTACTGACAGCGCGCATGCGAATTGTTTTTGATTGCTACGGGCCATTTCATCACACTGTGCCATCAAATGGGTGGGCAGCACATCATCACAAACCATCTGCTTGCCACACATATATGCACATGTTATGGAATATTCAGGCACAGCGGTTGCTATGTGGGTAACAATTTTCTGCTTTGGGATTCTTGAGTGTTGGTTTGAGCAGTGTACGCGGGGGCATCACGCTGCATCTCAGTTATTGGCAGTCGGGGACATGCTGGGCGTGTGCTTTTCATTATGTTGGTCCTCTAATGTTTCCTCATCTTCTTCTTCCTTGTGGAGGCTGACTGTCGTGGTGTGGAAGGGTCTGCAGGGACCACAGTGGGGAAGGGAATGGCAATTAGTGATGTGCGCATGCGCAGGGTCCACATACTGTGCGATGTCAGTGCGCCCCAGGTGGTCGGAATTTCCGGAGCCCTCCACTACGGCGTCCCTCATAGCCTGAGTTGCTTCGGGACGTTAAACCCCCTATAAACCAAACCTTCCTGCTTGGCATGTACACAAAAAGGTACACAAAGATACTTCTCAGCTCAAGAAATGACCAGATTAAATTAATGACTGACGGTACAGTGAAATGGGGCGAAATGAACAATTACGCAGGGATCAGTCCCAAAATAAAGGGGGTGAAAGAAAGGTTAGGGTTGAGACATGAACGGATTTAGGTGCTCAGGGAACCCTAAAAAGCACTCCACAGAACCCCGGGACACCGTGGAACCCAATTTGAGAACCCTGTTTTGCATGTAGATGCACACTTGTGTGTCAGCCTAAACATTGCGATGGATGGGTTTATGGGTCTGAATTCATTGTTTCACCTTTCTGCAGTTTCCCTCTGTTTTGCATAAAAGGCTGTCTGCTGCCTTGCAGCTTGCATGGTGACCCTTTGTTGAGCTGCTGAAACTGTGGTTTTTTTGCTCCTGCCTTGGCACTTGCTTTTTTTTTAAGCGATGATTATTACCTCAGGGCATAAAAGGGCATGTAATGATGGATGACGAGGATACTTAAATAGGTGAAAAAGGGTTTGCTGATCTAATGAAAATGGATACAGATGCCAAGTGGAGCAAATGAATCACGGTGGGATGAACTGAAGCTAGTGACGGCTTGGGATGAGTGGTTTATTCTGTTGCAGTACAGACCCTCTATAGTAAAGTCACTCAGACCAGCAAAAACCTTTACTGTATATATCAGGGTCTTTACTATATCAGCGTCAGTTGTTGGTGATGGCATGGCTCTGAGGATGCTGCCTGGCTACTTACTGAATGTTGGCTTATAAAAGAAAGTCAGAAATACCTTTCATCCTGCTCTTTTCAAAACCTCATGTAATAATTATTATTTTCAGTTATCACATTTTATATAATCACGTTTTCGATTTCGTTTATGTCTTGTGGAATTTGCACAAATCTTGTGGCATTTGCACAAATACAATGCAGCTACGAATAAACACCAGTTTGATTCCATGTAAAAACCAAAGCTTTGCGTGAGCATGGCGTCGTCTTCCGCAGCCTGAGTGCCATTTAAGAGGCAATCGTTAAATGCTCATCACCCAGCCAAATGGGGTAAAACCACCCACGCAGTGTCCCTGCTGCTGTGCTGTGAATGTTCGCCCTTTTCTTCCCTTCTCTACTCATCACTGCACATTCACTAGCTTTCCTTTCTCAGTGAACCACGCCGCCTTCTTTCTGCGTTCATAGCCAGCTATTTTTTTTTTTTTCGTGCGTGCCACGCACTTTGCCTCGCGGCCCCAAGGCCTTCGAGAAGTTGGCTTCTCCTCACGCTTTTGAGCTTAAAGGGAGACTGAGGCGGTTTTCGAATCAACTAATTTTTTAGGGTTTTGAAGTAGTGTCATTGCTGATCACGTCTGTGAAATTATTTTTTCGATTTTGGCCAAAACAGTGGCGCAATCACCAATTAAAAACGCGGTGTTTAAATCTCCCGCGCCGCGCGCGACCGCAGGAGAGGAGAACAGCGGAGAGGGAAACCTCGTCCATGTCGGCCAACGTGACGTCACGTTGAGGAGCCGGGGATACTTCGGCGCACCCGAGAGAGCTTTCAGCGCGCGTTGTTTCTCGTGCTGCATGCGTTGTTCCTCGTACTGCGTGCGTTGTGACGTACAAAGCGTGTCAGCCGACCTTGAGAATCAGATTCAACACGAGGTACTACTCTGCTTTCGTGTCCACGAACAACTACGCCAGCGACTGTGTCGTCTTCCGCTGTTTTTCGCAAGATCATACGCTCGCAGCGCAAGCGCTCGCTGCTTTGACGAAGAATTCAAGCCGACCAAAGCAAGCGTACTCTGCTCGAAGCACTTTCGTGACAAGGGCTACATGCAGAGCTTGTCCCTAATGTGATCTCTGGAGATTTCGGTCGCGGCTGAACCATGACGCAGTTCCTTTCATTTCCTCGCGCATGAGAGGCGTGTCACCATTTCGAAGAAGCGCCTCTTCTAAAAGCAGAAACATGCTCACTAGAAACACGCCCCTGCAGAAACCTAATAGAGGCTCAAGCATGTGTTGCTCTTCTCAGCTTATAGGTGCGGCCAGACCACCTGAGGCGTGCTCAGCAAGGCTCGGTTAGTGATTTTGTACTCGGTTCGACGTGTCCAAGCAAGCAAGCAAAGCAAAACACAATAAAGCAAAGCAAGCAAGCATTGAAGCTCTTCATATGCGGCATCTCGTTTAATCGTATCTAAGCGATTAAAATGAAAGCGTTCGACATTCTGATTTCGGATGCAGAGAAATGAATGCCAACCAAGTTTTTGCAAAAAAACATCATGTCTCGCAACCTTAGTCGGTTTCTTCTTCAAGTTGTGGCAGCGAACGAGTTGCAGCTAGCTTGGCTTTTAAACACACATATAGTTGGCCACTACTTCACTGAACATAAACTGCAAATCTAGGAAGGGCGAACGTTTCCGAGCCAGCGATTAATATTTTCTGGCATCTGCTGAATGCGCCACGAGTGAAGCAGCAGCCTTGTGCGCGTATTTAGCTTGGTTTCCAGCGCACAATGATTCCTTCAATATCCTGTGGTCACATGCCTCGCAGTGCTTGGCCACTGCGCTTCGCTAATTTTGACATCAGCTTTGTGCTGCTTCATCGTTTCCTTGAAATACTTTCTTGCCCCAACCTACGCCGGGTAGTGAGAATAGGATTTTTTGTACACAGTGCTTTGGGCCTTTTCTTTAGGATGACGCTCTTTCGGGCGAGCCAGGAGGCGTCCGGTGGTGGTAATTGACTTGAGTATTGTTCGCACCCCTTCCTTTCCGAGAATACCAGCCGAGGTTGTGCTGGCACCTTTTACGCATGATCTGCGTACGTGTCTTTCACGCTAGCGTATGCTTGTGCTAGGCGTAGAATTTTTTGCTCGTGTCTTTTTTGCTTTCAGGTGATACGTGGAATGAACAAACTGTAGTATCCTTTTCTTTAGAGGTCAGTAAAAAAAATAGTCGTCATATTCGCTTTTACAACGCCACGGAAAGCTGCGATCTCCACTCAGCGCAGCGCCGGATCCGCATCGGCAGCTTCTTCAGTCCTCAAAGTGACGTCACGACCTCGCTTGACCAATCACGGGCGGCGGCGCGCCGCGCGGCGTGCCCCGCGGCAGAGGCTGCATATTTCTGCTAAAAAAGGCAATTCGCGCTTGTTTTTGCCTTATATGGATGCGATATTCGAGCATACAGCATGAAGAACTATAGGACACCGCTGCCAGCCTGATTTTCAAAAAAAGTGCTTCAGTCTCCCTTTAATGGTGAAGCCATCTCAGAAAAAAAACAAAAAAAACGTCGTTTTATTGTTTTTGGTATCCATCTGCCTCCGAAAGCTAGCCTCGCGATCATCTATTTCACTCGTGCCGCGGTGAAAGTCATTCTACGGGAAGTCGCCACAGCCAGACGCCCTTTACTATAGCCGTTTCTTCTAAAAAAAAAAAAAATATTTACTATAAACGAAAAAAATTGTACAGTCAGCAATGGAAGGCGAAATGGGACCACAGTTTTATTTTACTATATCAGAGTTTACTATGGCGGGATTCTGCTGTATGCTTTTGAGGTGTGGGCTCATGTGGGCATGCATGTGAGCACCCCATTCTCTTACCTTCCTCCACAGCTCTCGAAGCCTACAGAATTGCCAAAGAATGTGGCGCAGATCTTCGATATCCTCCTGAATGGCCTTTGCATTGAGCACATTCATTACGCTCTTGAGATTGGCCTTCGAGGTGAGTACACACATATAATGCATGTGTGTGTGTTTTTATGCTGAAAAAATTTATTGTTCAAGTTGTTCTGCTTTTTTTGTCACTTTTTGCTTAGTATATATATCAGAGACTGCTCAGTTGTCTGTTGTTGCTTTTGGGAGCATGTAGCAGCAGCGGACTGAGTTATGCTTTACTGTGGTTATCTACTGTCGCCGGTCGATTTTTCAGACTCTGTGGGTCCGAGAAAAGGTCCGAATGATCAAACAATCCAAAAAATTTATGAATTTTACAAAATCTCTTTACTGTAATAAAATTGGCTCGAAATAAATTTACAGACTCTCCTTTCAGTTGATGGTTTGCACTAGCAGTCGGCAGTGACCTTTGTGAAACCCACACAGCTGGTGGCGTGGTCACTGGCCACCTCTCTACTTTCTAGGCTTCACTTTCTAGGCTCTACTTTCTAGGCTTCAAACTGGTCATGACGACGCCGGAATTTTGCAAAATGTCTCTACTACTGCTAGCGGACTAAAAAAATCGCTCATTCTGCCTTCTGCCAGGTTCTTCCTTCGGCCAGGAATATTAATTAGCTTGCATTTGAGTCAGAGTCATACCTCTGTCATGTCCGTACCGCAGATGTCCGTGGCACATTGTATGATACCAATTCCATTTGCACAGCCTGCAGAAAATGCTGCCAGCCATGTCGTGAACAGACAAGCAGCTTTACAGTACTGCACTGCAATGCATGCCCCCTTGGTTGGCGGCAGAAAGTTAGGTGGGCGGATGAAATTAAGAAATTTGCGGGGATACGGTGGCCGCAACTGGTGAAAGACAGTGTTAATTGGAGAGACATGGGAGAGGCCTTTGCCCTGCGCATAAGGATACCGAGTGGGTATCCATTGCCCCGAGTCGATGACTCATTCAACCGCCTGCGTCATGCCCGGTACTTTTCCTCTCTTGATCTACGCAGTGGGTACTGGCAGATCGAAGTCGATGACCGTGAAAAGACCACGTTCATAACCCCCGACGGTTTGTACGAGTTCAAGGTGCTCCCCTTTGGCCTGTGTACCGCTCCTGCCACCTCTCAAAGAGTGATGGACACTGTCCTGGTTGGCCTTGACTACCTTTATGATGTGGTTATTTTCGCCGCGACCTATGAAGAACATCTCAAACGCATGAGTGCAGTGTTAGCACTACACTGAGGATACCAGTGGGTATCCACTGGTATCCTCAGTGGGCGTAGTCAGGCTGATGATGATGATGGTGGTGGTGGCGCTCTGTGCAAGATTTGATGAAATGCACACAGCACGAATCAAGGATAAAGTTTGTTTACTGGTCAGTGATGGCCAAGCAGGCCAAGAGAGGAAACATGCGGGACGCAGGTGGCTATGACAACCCTCCCCCACTTCCCCGCTCTCAGTTCTGCGAGTGACGGCTGCGTCTGAATCACAAAGGATGCCCTCGCTCTTGTGTTATCAACGCCATCGTCTCTTTCATTGTTAGACTGTTTCTTGCGCTGCTGTCACTACACGTTACCTCACAAATATTGGTGTATACTGTTGCCTGAGGTGACAGCACTGAGGTGCAGAAATTGCTATACCTATCCAAAACAAGTCCATCGGTACATTCAATTCAGAATGGTGCATTCCTCAGTGGTGAATAGTTGGCATGACTGCTGCAGCAGCGAGAAATATAACTTTAGGGCTCTACACTGTCCGAAGTTTCGGTCTCGTATTTGTACACGTTCCCATGAGGTGTACGATGGTCGTGCAGCAAAGTCTGAAATATTGCATAGGTCCAAATTATCAGAGCCGGAAAAATCACTCAGCTACTGTGGCTCTTTGGCATTGAATCTGTGTAGCAGAGTTTCAATGGCTTTTCCACGGTTATGCTTCGCCAAAAAAGCCCAGTGTATCTCGCGTATTTTTGGTGTGTTGCGGGGAGACTGACCTGTAATACCCTTGCTGTCTCTTTGTTTTCAGCAATACCCGTTTCAGAGCCAAAGAGCGAGCCAGAGATTTATTTCTTCGACACGGTCAGGCAGTGCAACTCCATATACCAGCTGCTTGAGAAGCTCTTCAACAACAACGTCGCCCCCCTCCTTCTGTGAGCCTCCTGTTTCACTGCGGTGCGCCTGTACATTTGCACACTGTGTTGGCATATGCTGGTTGCTGTACAGTCAAACTCGATTATATCAGACTCACTTAGATTGATTGGTTGGTTGGTTTATGGTGTTTAACGTCCCAAAGCGACTAAGGCTATGAGAGACGCCGTAGTGGAGGGCTCCGGAAATTTCGACCACCTGGGGTTCTTTAACGTGCACTGACATTATCCTCTATATCGAATAATTTGTGATCACTGTAAAGCTATGATGTGGACGTATGGGAAAATATACAGCTACATCGTACAAAAATGAGCCATCACACCGGGTGGATCAAACTTTAAACTCCGAGCAGCTCAAAAAGCTGTCTTTCTGTCAGCACATCTTTGCAGGTTAGCTCTTCCACATGGGCCTGCGGGTGCTATTTGTGCTATGTAGCGTGCGCAGACCAATGGTGACACAGGTTTTCTATGATGTAGGTGGCGGACACGTACCCGGCCTAACAGAATATGCATTTTAGCGCATTGCGCCAGTTGTGCCCGCATTATCATGTAGTTCGCACATGCAGTACATCATGCTGCGTCCTGCGTACACTACTGCGTGCTGCATAGCCTGAGTCACTTTGAAATGTTAAACCCAATAAAACCAAACAAAAGTTTGTCAGGAAACAACTTTCCTGTGGCTTGTCTTCGTGGGAAGGCTGCTTTCAGGTCTTAGCACAGTATGACAACTGCTACCAACATTATCCAGAGAAGGTTCCACACGCCCCTTCTTTTTCTAACTAGCCACAAAAAGTACTACTATTAGATAAGAGTGATATGCAAAGATAAGCATGGAGTCCTGCCATGCCATCACCACGTGACGCTTGTCCTGTCTTTTGCGCGTTCTGGTCCTCGTTTTCTTGCGCTGTTGTATTCCTCTTACAATGTCTGTTCACCAGCTAGCTCAAACTAAAGTCCTGCTACCACATCAGCCGTGCGCTTTGAGGCCTCATCGTAGAAGTGAAACCTTTCCTAGTCGCTCAGCTGCATGGCAAGTCAACCTTGCCAGATTCTCATGGGGTGGAAGACATGTTTTAGAAAGACTTGTAACTTCTCCGCGACTTGCAGAGGGTGCCACAGTGGTTTTGTTAACTCACTGGCACAGCCTGGAGAATGTGTACATGCAGTATATACAAGCACGGCTAAGCCGTACAAGCAATTCATTCATATCAGGATGCCAGCAAGATTTCAGCACGCGTGCCATCAGTCTGGCCATGCAAAGGCAGCAAAAGTGCCACGCAGATATGACTGCAAAAAAAAAACTTCATGACGGTTAGACTTTGGCCAATGGTGAGAGAATGGCCGATTTGGAAAACAAAAGTGCTAAATACTCCTTGGAATGCGTATTGGAAAGTGTGATGATTGTTTTTTGCACCAGGGCTAACAAATTATGGACTTCCGTTAAGCCAGTTGTGTACGCTCCCTTGTTAGGTCGACACCCGAGCACAGTGTGTGCCTGCAGAAGAAGCGGGAATTGACGGAACAGATGGAGATCAAGATGGATACTGGTCTCGATCGTTCTCTGGCGGCCATTATTGGCTGGGTGCGCTGCATACTTCAGACTGAACAGAAGAAAACTGACTTCAAGCCAGAAGTGGAGGATGTCATTGAGACAACGAAGGTCAGATGGCTGCGAACTTGCTGTATTCATACATCAGAGCCTTTCTGTTAAAGTCTGCAAATTTATTTGCATTGATATGGGAACTAGAATATGCCTCTGTGACCCTTAAGCTCGTTGGCTATGGCTTGTTTTGCTGGGTACCAGCTTTCTAAAAGCATTGAATTAAGGATTTCCTGGAAAACTGTCGTCTTAGCCTTGACAGTTCTTAAGTGAATTTAGTTATTTATTTATTCACATGCTTTTCACATAATGTAAGCATGGAACCATGGGCTCTAAAATTGTGCGGAAAAATTCATAAAAGCGGAAAAAAAAACTAATTCACTTCATTGTAATCAATAAATATACAGAAATTGCAATATTTGCTTGGCTCCCAAATAGAAGCAACAACTAACGTGAAGAATTGTCATGTTAGTTGCTCATGCACTCTGTGAAAATCATGACCCTTTCCTTAAATGTGGTGTGGGCCCGCATTTGCCACACTGTGCACCAGGATGGTCAAACATCTTCAGTTGTGTTATACTCGTGCTGTTTTAATTTTTCGTATACAGTAGAATTTTGATGATACTAACACAGTTGATATAAATTCGTAAAATTCCTTGGGTGGAGTGCATCGTTTACAATGTGCAGAATTTCGAATGTTCTGAACATTTGAAATTCTGCACATTATATACGATGCACTCCACCAGACCGCTTGACCAACAAGGGAATCGTTTAGGCTTGGGCTAGAAGCAGTAACAAGTCAAGACCACTTTTGTTAGCACGCCTCCCGTTGCGGTACTTGTGGAGATGAATATGAGGTGACAGTGACATTGTGCAGTTTTGAAGTAAGGATTATAAAAGGCAGTGAACAATATAGTCAGTTAATGATTTGTGAGCAAATTCACGGAAGTTTTGTTCTGCTCTGAAATGCTTTTCCTGGTGGTCAACTGCTTGATGTCTGGTGGCGTTTATCACCTGACAGGTGGCCCAGAAAGTTGTCAAATATGTCACCAGATGCATTGAGAAGGTCAGAGACTCACTGGACGGCACCAACGTGGATGCTGTGCTTCTGGAGTTGGGCGTCAGGTTCCACAGGACCATATACGAGCACATCCAGACCTTTCAGTACAGCACCGTTGGTAAGAGCCCCCCCCCCCAGGGGGTTGAAATTGATCCAGGGTCCTTCGTAGCCCATACGCAGCTTTCGGGACAACGGGCTGCACATACCAAACGCCAAGTCCCAGGCGGAGTAACTCTGTGTGGTTGCTGCTTGAGGCTTATTAATTAAGTCTTGCGAGAAGACAGTGGATTGAAGAGAGATTGACATGATGTACGCTCTCTCAGGAGTGTTGTCTTTTCTCGCTAATTAATATGTCTCAGACATCAGTTGAAAAACTCTCATATTTATTTTTACAGAGGATACACTAGCAAGCTATACGTACCTGCTTCTTTTGCTGCCGAATTTCAATTTTTACCTGGTGGCTCAGTGGTTACGGCGCTCGGCTGCTGACCCGAAAGACGCGGGTTCAATCCCGGCTGCGGCGGCTGAATTTCGATGGAGGCAAAATTCTAGAGGCCGGTGTACTGTGCGATGTCGGTGCACGTTCAAGAACCCCAGGTGGTTGAAATTTTCGGAGCCCTTCACTACGGCATCGCTCATAGCCTCAGTCACTTTGGGACGTTAAACCCCAATAAACCAAACCAAACCAATCGATTTTTACCAACACATTACCCTATGTAACAAATGTGCCTCCCCATGTGCTCGTAACTTTTTTGAGAAAAAAAGTGCGATCAGTACGTCAGTAGAAACATAACCCGACTGAAAGCTTCTCTGTGGGCTTGCACAGTAGCGAAAAATATCCAGGCTATAAATGTAGTCAGACAGTTCCACTGACAAAGCCTGATATTTTGGAATGGTCGGTGTGTTACTTTCTATTTCTCTCATGAGCTTTGGTGCATCCAACCCATCTGGTTGATTGAGGTTGGCTAGCTGGTGCTCAGCTGCTTGCTTGCAAGCTGTGCCCATTATAAGCTAGGCACAAGAGCACAGAGCAAGGCAAAAGTAGCACTATGTGTATTGATTGACCACATGTCAAAGTGACAGCCTTGATAATGCAAGAGGCCGCATAGGTTGTAAAATATATTTTTTTCCGGGCATTTCTATTGCCTGTGTTTTGAGCAGTGACATTTATTATATCTATTCTGGCATAAACAGGTAAAGGCTCCTGCTGCTGCTGCAGCCAACCTTCAGGAAATTAAGTCCATCTGTGACACTTGCACCCACGAAGCTCAGGCTTCACTTTTGAAGTGTCCAGTCAGTGTGTCACTGATTCACAGTAACTGGCTGACAAGTCTGAGCTAACTGTTCATTTTTTTCAAGGCATACTATTGAGCTAGTTGGTTGTGATACTGCCAGGCACAAACTGCACTTAGAAATGAGCACGAGAAAGGACGAACAGCATGGCACAGTTGTGTTGTCCATGCTTTTGTCTGGTGTTGTTAATTTTAGGCTGCTCTCAAAAAAAAGAAAGCCACACACTCGTTATCCTTGTGTAGACAATTTTAGTCTAGTGTTCATCTTTGGTTACAGGCGCGAAAAAAGACGGAACACAAGGCAGAAAGACGGGACCAAGCGCCACTCACAAGTGATTTATTCGAAGAAAACATGCATAAAGACATGCCATCTTACATGCAAAGAATACTGTGATCTTCAAAGTTGATATGATAGCGGACGGGTGAAAAATTGCTCTCAGCCTTGTACAAAGATATGGATGTGTCGCTGACGCACATGCTTCTTTTTTTTTTTTTTTGCGATAAAAAAAGCTTTAACTTTCAGCTAGGGAACTAATTGAAGCTTTTTTTGTCGCAAAAAAAAAAAAAAGGAAGCATGTGCGTCAGCGACACATCCATATCTTTGTACAAGGCTGAGAGCAATTTTTTCACCCGTTCGCTATCATACCAACTTTGAAGATCACAGTATTCTTTGCATGTAAGATGGCATGTCTTTATGCATGTTTTCTTCGAATAAATCACTTGTGAGTGGCGCTTGGTCCCGTCTTTCTGCCTTGTGTTCCGTCTTTTTTCGCGCCTGTAACCAAAGATGAACAGTTACCAACTTGCCCAGCAAGACGTTCTTTTAGTCTAGTGTGCCGAGTGTTGAATTCGACTAGAAAGGAGGATGGCTTTGCATCACTAAATCAATCCTGGTGGCATTTGCGACACATGTAACACTTACTTCGCAGTGAATTTAATGGTTGCTCTATGACACTCGTTATTGCTGCCTCCATACATCTTGTGCAATGCAACAAGGGCCTCAGATTTTTTTTGTTATTTTCTTTTCATAGTGTTGTGCATTTCTTTCTTTGAGGCGAGCGTGGTACATGAACTAGATGGTGCTTTGCACTTAGAGAGATACTCAGTGATCTCTAGGAAGAGCTGCACCGGTGGTTATGCTGGCAGTTAACTACTGGCATGTGCTCTTATTCCACAGTTGGTTTTGTTTCGCAGTTACTGTTCTTACAGCAGTTTGGTGGCCAGCCTCCACTTTGGCTGGAACAAAGTGCAACTTTTGGGTTTGAACAATAGGGCTGTGGTTGTTCTCTCGTAAATTTGCTGTCTGCACCACAAGCAAGGCAGCATGCCTTTCTAGATTCGTGCCACCATGAAGTGTGCATTTTCCGCAAATTAGTTTCATGTAGCACTCTCAGAGTGCGCTTATGTGTGGCTTTGGTGACGTGAGAACTGCTCCCATGCACATGGGCTTCTATGAAGGGGACCACTTTCTGGTGCTTTGGTTCATACTTGTGTAGTATGTGTTAAAGGGCAATTCAGTGCAGGTCTTAGAATTCGACGAGCAAGGGATCAGATGTGAAAAACTTGCAGGTGAAGCATGTGAAGTCCTTTTGGGCTAGCGCTTGAATTGGTGACGTAATCTGCAGTCAAATTGCGATGACCTTCAAGCTTCTCCACAGCGCACTGCGCCAAGTGTGGGGCAGAGAATGACACGATCTACAGTACCAGAACATTTTCAACACATAGATGCTTGCTTTGAGAGAAGAAAACCAACACTGCCAAAGGCAAAGTCTGCCGAGCATTGTTTGGCAGAATCCCATGGTGTACCGTGGGGTGTGGTTGATTGCAGTAGCAATTTCCAGTTTTACCACCTGCGACGTCGCACCAAGCTTTCTGCACTCCTTCAGTGCTGTCAGGAGAAGCCTAAAGTTTAATCTTCGATTATGTCTCCTTCTTAAATGCTAGTGCAAAAAAACTTGGCATGCTTTGCCTGCAGCCTATATTGATTTGAAGCCTTGAATGTTGCGTAATTCTCAAAAAAGTGGCACAGTCACCGTTTAAAAGACCCAAAGTGGCATAAACCAATGCTATACTCTTTCCCGGTGACATTTCTTATAGTATAAAGATGTGTTTTTGGGAGGTAAGACACACAACCGAAGACTATCTTGGAACAAGCAGCTGACCATTGAATGAAGGCCTTCCTCCAGTGGCTCTTATAATTCTCCAAATGTGCAGTTGCGAGTGGTGACTCAAAACTAGGTAGATGCGGAGTGCCTTTTGGTAGAACTGCCAGCACTAGCTTGCTGATGGCTGAAACAACCAGCGGTGCTTTGTATTCTAACAGGCGTACACACTTATGCAAATGAGCCGTGTGTGAAGCGCTACAACACTCCACTTAGAATTCCACGTTAGCACAGCCTGTTGCTGGAGCTTGTGTTTTAGAAGCTGTGAGAGTGGGCTTAACGGCTGTTCTTCATACACTGACGGCCGGGCGTTCTTGTCCGAAGTTACTTGGACATTGCACTGTGAGCGACACTGATTAAACTCGGCCTGCAAATGACGAAGTTAAGCTTTGCCCCATTCTGCTTCAATGGAGAACTCCCTGTGTAAGGTGGGATTATTTGTTCGGTGAAGCTTCTCAACGGGAGCAGGGCCAACCACAGTCCAAGGTCAGTTAGTCCATCCAGGAGCGGGCACCAGGCGATGGCCATGCGGCTCGCGTGTATGCCCGTCGTCTTCCTTACACCTATATATTACAAATTATATATATATATATTTGTAATTTTTCTCGTGTGAGGAAAGTGCACTACAAAGACACCTGTGCAACAGCCTATGCAAATATGCAACAAAGACACAAAGGCGCCAAAAAATATGTAAATAAGCATCAAGCAGTCTTTTTTTCTCACCCACACCATGACCCTGTTTCATCCGTGCCGCTCCTAGAACACCCGACATGTACTTCATCCTGCAATATTGAATCAAAAGCTGGACACGCATTTTCTATGCTCAGGGCTTAGCCCACAACTTGAAGCCAGGCCCGACTTTCTGGCTGGCCCAAGCCTATGCAATGCTGTAGCCCGGATGGCCAGAGGTCAGTTGCTAGTTTGAACGTAGACAAGCAGAATTTCCTTATGCCAACATGAAATGGTGAGAAAAGTTGACCTGGACGACAGAAGGAGCTTCGCCATGTTGTGCCCAGGTGGCATGATCCTCATCTGTGACCACAACGAGTACCGCAAGTGTGCCCGTCAGTTCAAGATACCCGCCCTGGTCAAGATGTTTGACGTCCTGCACGCCCTCTGTAACCTGCTGGTGGTGGCACCGGAAAACCTCAAAGACGTTTGTCGGGACGACCAACTGGTGAGGCTCTCTCGTTTTCATCATCATCATCAGCCTGACTACACCCACTGCACGGCAAAGGCCTCTCCCATGTCTCTCCAATTAACCCTGTCCTTCGCCAGCTGCGGCCACTGTATCCCCGCAAACTTCTTAATCTCATCCGCCCACCGAACTTTCTGCCGTCCCCTGCTACGTTTGCCTTCTCTTGGAATCCACTCCATTACCCTTAAGGACCGGCGGTTATCTTGCCTTCGCATTACATGCCCTGCCCAAGCCCATTTCTTCCTCTTGATTTCAACTAGGATGTCATTAACCCGCGTTTGTTCCCTCACCCACTCCGCCCTCTTCCGATCTCTTAGCGTTACGCCTATCATTTTCCTTTCCATAGCTCGCTGCATTGTTCTTAACTTAAGCTGAACCTTCTTTTTTAGCCTCCACTCTCTAACACTTTGTTAGCCTCTCGTTTTACTATGCGCTTATTGCGTAACCAAACAAGACATATCTGTACTGTGGAGCTTTTCCTAACATGCTGCTGCATACGTGTCTCATTTGTGGCTGTGTTAGTGCAGCTTTTTTCTTCGTGATGCCAGAAAGCGCCCTGTTTGAACAAATGGTGATTTTGAACCAGTAGCTGTTTGTTCCAAGCTGATTATACATGCAACCACGCCAATATCTACAAAAGGTAATGCGCTTGTTGCTGCCGTAAATAAGCTGGTAGTCTGTGCCTGTCTGATGCTGCTCGTTCCTCCCCTTCAGCCTTATGCTTGCCCATAATATTCTGTACAGAGACCATTGGCTCTTTCATCGGATATTTGTCAACTTTGCTTGAAATGCCTTTACTTTGAGGAGCTTTCGTCAGGTAAACAGCTTGGGCGTTGCTGTATTATATCGTCACAGTAGACTCCCATTGAGAGGGCCACAGCTCCAAAAGACCTGTGGGCAGGGGAGAGAGCACAGAGTGTGCAACCTATGGCCATGTGTGTCTATATGGGAGTGGATGTGGTCGTCGGGTCTTGGGGGGGGGGGGGGGGGGAGGAAGGGAGGAATTGATGTTCCACTGCATGATGGCAGTTTCATGATTGGAGCGTTTTTGCCTTTCTTAGTAAAAATATATTTGATAGCTCCACGACTAGGTCACTGGGACCTGAAGGCCCACGTGCGTTTGCCACACCTCGTTGATTTCATGATGGCAACGTACCATGACCACAAATGTCAGGACGATACTGGAAATACGCTTAACCTAATTTTACACTTGAGTCACAGTGTCTGACAGCTCACAGAGGAAGTGTATGCGTATGGGAACAAGGCTATCTCACTCGGGAGTCTTTGCTGCCTCTTTCATGCCGTAAGTGCGACTAGTGTTGGCCTGATGTTGATATGACATTTTAACCCCCCGAGTCGACGTTGTGGCGACACTTGTCAGTGGAGAATGCAGCTCACTACCACACTCTTCACGATGCATATATAGGCGTGGGACGTGCCGTGTAATGTGGGAGCCTGATCTCTTGAGTGATCTCTCTTGTAACATATAGGTAATGTAAATATTTGTTCAGTATTATGACTTGCAACCAGTGTGTCATTCTTCCATGATGTCACTACAGTGAGCCGCGCATTTGTTCCCACTTCTCAAGGGTCGCTAAGCTCACAAACTGTGCTGGGGGCATGCAGAAAGAGAAAAGGGAAATGGCTGTTACTTTGCTGAACAAATAAGCTTTAAAGTGCCCATTGCACAAAACATGCAGCAGACGATCCATGGCGTGCGGGGTCGTTGGTTTGGGACATCAGTGATCTCAGCAGTTGCCAGACCAGCAAGCTTTCCACAAAGAAGCTAAAAGATTTCATTTTAAAAGTAACTGCTGCACCATTTGAGCTGAAATTTTGAAGTTTTGTAGCTTGGCACATAGTGAGTACAATGCTGTAAACAATTAGCATTCCAAAATTGGGTGCCATGGCCCCTAACACCAAGGAGGAGGAAGATGTAGAAGAGGAAAGGCAGGGAGAAATAGTAGCAAAGAAGAATAGGCACCAACAGCTGGCTGCCTGCCGTCTCTTAGCATGAATAAAATCATATTTTTAGGCAGGTGTGAGTAGACGCTAGACAAAGCGTGCCCCCTACTGATTTTCACTGTGCAAAATGTGCATTCCTGGACACTTTCTGTAGCCCATTGTCCTTTCATTTTTTCAGGCGAGTCTGGAGAGGAGCGTCCTCGTGAATTTTGTCCAGCTTAGGACTGACTGCAAAGTGCACAAGTTGGTGAACCAGTTCAAGTGAACGGTTGTGCAGGCGTCATATTTCTGTGCATTACCCAAGGCCACAATAGTTGCAAATAAATGGCTGGAACGTAAGTTTCAAATATTTGCTGTGCTGTTTATTTACCCTGGCTTTGCTTTGTGAGGAAGTTGGCTGCATGGGTTTCTTACATGAACGCATTCCTTGACAGAATCTACTCTCTGCAAGTGAGTGGCGAAAAGCCTCATTGTGTCTGTTTTTCTATGTTATCTGTCTAATTCACCACCAGTGCCTGGCCATACTTTATTTCAAACACTCTTTTACGCAGTTGGGTCTTGAGTAACAAGGCAAATAACAGATGCTCTCTGCCTTTTGCCATTTTAGACACGACAATGCCAACTTCCTCTACACTGCTCACAAAATGCTTCAGAACACATATGCTCTTTTTATATGAAACAGCCAATTAAAAATGCTCGCTCTATTGAACATGACAAGCAGTAACATTGTAAAGCATTTTTGAGGCTCAAAGGAGATCTACATTGCTGCGGGGTGCCAAGTGTAAACGGGTGCATGTTCAAAAAGTTGGAAATTAAATATGGTAATGTTTTGGTACCACACATTATTCTTACATGGGATAGCTCAAGAGCTATGTCTAAGGTTATAATGTGTGTTGCTGGGCAAGCACAAGTTGGAGAATCTAGATGGACCTTGTATAATTTAATTCCTAACATATATTGCAAGTTTTAGCTCGCTTACCGTATAAACACGTGTAAGGGCCGCACCCGTGTAGGTTCCGCACCCCGTTTTCCCGAAGAAAATGTTTTTGAAAAAAAATAATAAATCCGTGTAAGGGCCGCACCCGAGCTTTCCATGACCCAGCTCCCGCTGCGAGCAACGGTGCGCTTGATCGCAGAGGCCACGCACGCGCCTCGGCTACAGTACACTGTACCTCGGCCACCTGGATCGGCGCACGCGCAAAGGAGCTTCCAAGTGCCGTCCATTGATGGCGCCGGAGGTCGCAGTCGGAGTACCGAAGATAGCAGAGTTGCGCGTCTGTTTTCAAAACACCGCTCGCGACTCCATTGGTAGAGCGTCATCACGTGGTGTCCAAGCAACCGTGTACTGGGGAGAAAGCAACGCTCGAGACAATTCGGCCGCGGCGGCTGAATTTCGATGGAGGCGAAATTCTGGAGGTCCGTGTACTGTGCGATGCCAGTGCACGTTAAAGAACCTCAGGTAGTGGAAATTTCCGGAGCCCTTCACTACGCCGTCCCTCATAGCCTGAGTCTCTTTGGGACGTTAAACTGCAATAAATCGACGCCACTGCTGCAGCGAACTGGATTGACAGCCGGCCAAGTTCGAAACGTAACCACTATCTAGCCGCTGTTAACGCTGCTGTTCACGTGCGTAGCTCTCGCGTTTTTTTTTTTTTTTTTTTGGCTGAAAGTTGCATTGATGTTTCTTTGCCGAAAACAGGCTGGACTTGCGCCTCTTCGCTTTTTCGTGTACGCTGTTTAAACGCTGAAATAGAGCTCTTCGTTGCGTATTTATTCCTGTTGGCATAAAACCTGAATGGCAAACAATTTTTAAGCGAGGGAAAACATGTTTAGGCATCTGATTGTTTACTTCTGATGCTAACATTCATCCAGTTTCGAGTAAACTGTATTCTGGATTTTATACTGTCATTTAGTCCCAGCTCATAACTTTTTGCAGGAGTTCCGGATTCAATAAAGGGGACTATAAACAGGTTTTTTGACGCAGGTCCGGCGATTAAATGTTGCCGCAAGGATGAATGAATGCTGACGGCGTATTTAGAATATTGAGTCTGCCCTTATAAGTTATCAGGTAAACATTTCGGGGAAGGCGACTGTGGAAATCGGCTGCTGATCGGCTGCACGCTAGAAAGATCAGCGCTTTTTCTTGGATATATTTTTTTACTTGGTTACGCAGTCAGTTGTTTATTTGCCCGTTGTTTGCGATCAAGCGAAAAAATGGTTTACAAACCTCGGAAAGGTGTCCAGAGTCGATCGGTGATGCGCTAGGCATGTCGCCTGCAGAAAGGGAGCGCGGCTTCGCCGCATAACTTCGGTTGCTTGACAGGCAAGATTGCGGATCTACGCGCAACTCTAAAGTCATCATCTTCATCGTCGACGTTTTTTTTTTTCCGCTGCATGAATTTTCAGTTTTCCTTCCTCCATGTCCGCCGCGACCATAAAATTTCTTACCTAGAGGGAAGGCTGGCGTCCGTCTATGGGAGTTTGCATAGAGCTCCCTCAAAACCATTTCAGCCACGGTGGGAGCTCAAAGCATCATGGGCCTACATGGGCCGGTGAGCTACCGACTGCAGAACCACAACTTTGGCCAAAAAATAATGCAAAAATAAACGTTGATCGATAATCAAGAATGCCCTAATATTCAATATCTTCTTGGTGGGTACAGCCGAAATAACAAGACGCAGACACAGAAAGGAACACACAGAACGTAGACGAAGCTGACTGTCAACTAAAATTTTATTGGAAAACCCGCGCTTTTTGTTTCCTTGTCAAAAAGATCTTGCTTTTATCTCCCGTGGGGTTCGTTCAAGAAGGAAATTTCTTTTCTTGATAGAGAGATTGATGGTGTACTAACGCACCGCTGTCCTGTTTCCCGTATCGGCAATGCCTCAAGGATCTCACGTGTCACTTGGTCTGCAAACCTTTTCATGACTTGTGGCAAACAATATATAGGGCACACGGGAAGGTGCCTTAATGATAGGATAAGGGAACATGCATCATCACTATCAGGTGCCCCAAGCAGCAATCTAGCCCTGCATTGCAGAGATTGTAAAGAAAACAAAAAAGGAAAAAAAGTGCGCAAGTGTGAGCCCATGATGTGAGCCCAAGTTGCATGAAGTTCAAGTCATGGAAAGGTTTGCGGACAAAGTGACACGTGAGATCCTTGAGGCATTGGCGATACGGAACTTTCCTTCTTGAACGAACCCCACGGGAGATAAAAGCAAGATCTTTTTGACAAGGAAACAAAAAAGTGCGGGTTTTCCAATAAAATTTTAGTTGACGGTCAGCTTCGTCTACGTTCTACGTGTTCCTTTCTGTGTCTGCGTCTTGTTATTTCGGCTGTACCCACCAAGAAGTATGAACCAACTAGCTCAGTTTTCTACTCATTCAATATCTTCCCAATAAATTGCAACAAACGAGAAGAAAAGCTTGTAAATGCAAAGTTTGCCCAAAATAAGAGATGGCTTACACAAGCTAATATTTTAATAAAAAGAAATGTGTTTTAAAAAAAGTAAAGTCGTTGCTTAAACTCTTGAAGAGGTTTTTAATGGCATTTCGGAAAAGACAAACCTTTTATTGGCGTCGTGTGCTGTTGCATTTTCGCTACTATGGCTTTTTCGCGCCAAAGTCGTCTGCGCGCTGGGCGCGCAATTTGACGGCTTTTTTCGGAAGTAGCACGTATATGCGAGCGCACACGAAGATTGATTGAGTGATTAAGAAAAAAATCAAACATATTGGCGATACGTCGGGCTCCTGCTTGACAGCGGCGATGAACAACGTGTTACGCGAAGCAACTTCCCAAACTAAACGAAAACCTTACTACACACCGAACTAATAAACACGTGAATGACTAGAGCTTCGCTAAACATTCCTTATCACCAATTTTTTTACCGGATCTCCACGGTCAACAAACGAGACGGCGCGGCCGGTGCAATCGTTGAGATAACAGCTTGTTTTGTCTCGTCGCCGCCGCAGACTATGCGAATGTCCCACTTTTCTTGATGAATTCAGGCATATATCCCGAACAAATGTGCCATAATTCTGCCGACCAAATGCCATTTCTGTGCGAAATTTCAGCTGGAACAAATCGCCAGTTTAGCTGAGAGAAGCATTTTTTGGAGCGCGTTTAAGCGCGGAACAGTCTGTACATGTCCCTGTGCGTCCCAACACAAAGAAGAAATATAAAAGTACAAATTAAAATGCTATAAAACAAATAAATCAATATTTTAATGCATGGTTTTATGAAATAGGTAAATTATTTTAGCAAAACGTAATGCCGAATTTTGTAATTTATTGCAACGCTCTTGTTGCGCCTCCTGTTTGAGTGTGTGCATTTGCAGCGCGACTTCGCAGGCCTTGTTTCGGTTTGCGGCCAGTGGCGGGAGCTTACGAAGCGATTCCTTGTCGCCAGCTATCTGCAACGGCGCGCCTGGGAAAGCGTATAAATTAAGCTCGCCGGTCTCGGAATGGCCCCTTTGAGAAATTTTTGTCATCCTTGCTCGTCGCTTCTGTCACCGGTTGATAAGATTTCCACACCGATGCACCGCTGCAGCAGTTTTATTGGTTCTTTCGTTTCCTTCGCTGCGCGGCCAGTGCGAAGCCTTTTCCGGTCGCTTCGCGCTCTTCGTTTGAAGCGCTTAGCTCTTCATTTCAAGATGAGCTTGCGGCATGTGAAGAAATTTTGCTCCGTGGCACTTTGCGACAGCGTAGACTGCACCGTCGGTGTCTTACTACACCGCTTCCCGCTGGACTTTCACAGGTGAGCTCTTGCCATTGTCGTCTGCTCTTGATATGCTTTTATCGGGATTTTCGCGTCTGTTTCGTAGCTTATAACCGCTTCATTCGTACTTGGCTTCATGTTATCGGGAATATTTAAGTACCACAGGGCACACACTCGCAGTCCTAAGGTGTGCGAAAGAGGCCCACCATTTGTCTTATTTATAGTTAGTTTCGTGCAGCCGACTGTCACCAACGTGAACTTGAAACCGGGCTCTCAGGAGCAACCACGTGTCTTCTACTGACCGCAAGGCCAATTTAAAACCAAATGTGCTGCCTAACAGCTCTGAGCATGACATTAATGGGTTTTCCAACACCGTGTAGCCAATTTGAGGATCCCCTCGCAACTGACAGTATCGAAACCCAACCACATGTATGTGCGCCGCCTTGACGGTGCCTTAACTAAATTCGGTCAGCAGTAGTTATTCCCGTTCTACTTATACATGACCGTCAATGTAGCTTTAAATTCATCTCGCTGCTTCGCTCTCGTCACTCTTTGAGCATAGAAAAGCAGCTAGCCGCGTGGTATCAGGGCGAGTGTAATCGCACTCTGAGGCGCGGAGGCTTGGCGCGAGCATTTACTGCCATAGTTAAGATATAATGTCCTGCATTTAGGTGAAGGGAATCGTGGCATACTGAATCATGGCACGGTGTTCATTTTGGGTGCAGTTGTAAAATGTGCATGCTGCATCATGTTCATCTCCGATTACTCTAAATCTCTTATATTGCCGTATACAAACCGGCATTTTTTTTTTTTTTTGTTAGAAAAGCGACCATCCGAAACTGCGGGGTCCACCGATACGCGGAGTGTGCGGGTCAAATGGCGTATTCCAGAACGGCGATATGGAGCAGCTGTCCAAATCCGCGAGGGAACATGATATCCGCCGCGGTCCAATGAGAAGTTAGTAAATTAATAGCAGCTGTCCAAATCCGCGAGGGAACATGATATCCGCCGCGGTCCAATGAGAAGTTAGTAAATTAATCTAAATCAACCATTAAAACACGTTCCTCGGTTTCGCGGAGAGTAGTACGTGCCCCGTGCAGGTTCCCGTTCCCGGCTCATGGAGCTCCATGCGTACCCGCCGCGGTGGCTCAGTGGTAAGGCACTCGTCTACTGAGCCGGAGTACCCGGGTTCGAACCCCACCGCAGCGGCCGCGTTTCGATGTCGGTGCACGCTATGAAGATCTCCAGGTGGTCGAAATTGTTCTGGAGACCTCCACTACGGCGTCTCTTTCTTTCTTCTTTGACTCCCACCTTCCTCCCTTACCTTACGGCGCGGTTCACATGTACGCCGAGATATGTGAGACAGATACTGCGCCATTTCCTTTCCTCAAAAACCAATTTACCAGTTTATTTTAGCTCTATGCGTAAAAAAAAAGATTCCAATTATTGTCCAAATCGATTGAGCTAAAGAAAACTGGAATGGCGCGTCGTTTATCCTGCTCGTCCTCGCTGGCGGTCGTCTCGGACGAACGGTGGGGTCGCGCGGGATAATCTCTGGGGCTAGGGTGCCTCGATGCCCCCGCCGCTTTTTACCCCTATAGCTGGGACATGTTTGGTCCCAAATGGGCATGTTCTACGCAGTAATAGCAAATTTATCATACAAACGGTCCTCCGCAGCACTGACGGGAGCGGTTTCTCCAGCCTGAAAGCGGCGCTGGCCCATTGAGGCACACTACCCTGGGCGTGCCGGAATCCGACACTACTGGACCATTTGCAGTTCGGTTTGCCACTTTCGAGTGGGCAAGACACTGTAGGGCACAGTTTTTAGGTTTTGTTCTCCATTTGCTTCCCACGCGTCTATTGCTTTGAGTTCGCTGCGACTGCGGAAAACTACACGACAAAGTGTGGTGGCGGAACGAGTAGGGGCCGGGGGAAGGGTGTCGACTTTTACGAGAAAGTGTACGGTAATAGAAAGGTTAGTCCAACATAGGTAGCTCGTTCCCTCAATGAAATTTTTCGCCTTGGTCCCATTTGTTTGTTGCGATAATTCCAAATCCGGTAAATTCGAATATTTTTTGCGGTTCCAATGTCTTAGAATTAACGAGGTTTTACTGTAGTGGTTAGGCTTCACCTTATATGCTGTGTTGAACCTGTAGCTTCTCGGTGGATGCCAATCTTTGCTGTCTCTAAGCCTTGGTGAGGTACCGGGCACTTTGAGGGACTTTGATTGCCATCTTTCTGCACAGTGATGTTATCCAACCCAAACTTCAATGCGTTGGAAATAAACAGTTAATTCGCACAAATCCAGTGTTTAATATCCAGGCTAGTTTATTTTCGAACATACAAAGAAAATTGGCTACAAAAAAAAACTCACTGGGAAGGTGTAGAACTGCAATGAATGCAAGTCTTTGGTCACAAGCTGTACTTGAGAATGTAGCGCACAATTACAGTATAGCAGCGAGAACAACCAGAGAAGACAATGGCAAAACCATGGTACATGAACAGCAGCCTGCGCAAAGTTCTACATTTCTTTGACAGCAGAATATTTACATAATTTACACCATCTGAAAGACTAGGAGCTCGACTAGATTTGTTGCACCACAGGGGGGAACACAATGACAGCACTGCTTACTCTACAGACCAACTCAGAACTAGCCGACTCATCCATAAAGCAGGTGCTAATGGGCAGACTGCATAAGCACTAATTATCGACAATAGATACTTCTGCAATAAATTTCAAGACATGCTGACTATCACGCTCTGACTTGCCATGTTCCCGACAGACCCTATGTCGAAGAGACAGGCTTGCATTGACTTAGAACATGTAGGTCCTTCATTCCTCACACTTTGGTGACATTTTTACATACGTAATTATTTGTACAAAGGGCTGCTTGATGCGTCTTCATATAACAGTAACAATCTATATATGTACAAATAAATACAGACACTCTCGGCCGTTTTCACACGTAACTCTCATGGGTGATGGAGTACTGCTGGAAAGAGTCCCAGAGCTCGTTCTTCACAAGTTCTGTGGCTCCGAGATCGCCGAGGTCCCTGTTGCCAGACGAGGAGGCGATCTTGCGCAGCGCAGCCAAGCAGGCCACGAGGACGGAGTTGCTGCTGTTCCGCTCCTTGGGCTCCTTGCACAGCCGGACAAGCCTTTGTACACCTGTAGGGAGAGAATAAATGAACGACTTCAGATTTACGGAGTTCTCGGCACGAACCTTCACTCGCTGAAATAATGTGCGAAAACTGCCGACATCGTTCCACTAATTTTTATCTGATTGTCTAGACAGACTTTTTCCGCATTTCGGGTATGTTGTCTTTCTGCAAGTAATGTAAGATACATTTTCAGCAATGACTGCCCTTATCAGGGAATGCAGTTCCAAGCGTTTCACTCTTATCAAGTATTAGCACGCACTGTGTTCCTACAAGATAAAAAAAAATTGGCAGAATTAACTTGAAAGCGCATCCTCATCTAACGATGTCGGTGCCGTTGGCCGCTCTTGAAACCAAGCACGAAATCTCTCTTCCCTAAGCATTTAGTAGTGACGCCGGGGAAGCTAAAAACGCACCTTGCATCTCCAAGACCGCGCCTGCTGTGCTCGGGCAGGAACACAGGCGGGCGAGGGCGATGGCTGACTTCTGCAGGACGCGTTCGCAAGCGTCGACTTCTCCGCTGCTGTGCAGACTGGAAGGACGCACTTGCAGGTAGCAGATGAGCTGAGTCAGCGCGCCTGACTCGATTATGTCGGCGTGGCAGTACTTGCTGGCAGACGCGTTCGCCAGGATCGTCGCCACCTGTTGGCAGAGAAAAACGACACACATGGTTAGATTCTTTCATTCATACAAGGAAACGTCGTCTCCGTGTATGTGTCTATATGATGAGTGCTCTTGCCAATGTTACTAACCGTCAGCTATAGGGCCCCGTTATCGCAGGCTTGATTAGTGTTTCCTGCTGAGTAATGTTTCTTTTTCCTTTTTACAATAGCCTTGTAGAATTAATGCATTGTCAACACTGTACACGCTCGTTATACCAGTACACGTTTTTTGTGTTTTCCTTTAGAACTTGGTGAACTACGCAGTACAGCCGCATAGGACAGTGCGGGGCGACGAGATGGGCGAGAACATGCACAGAAAGTGCTTGCATTTTGCCGCCTGTTTCGCCGCTCCACTTAACGCCGTTTGTTCGACGCTCGCGTGATAAAGAATTCACCGGGTGCAGAAACGCACGTAGAAACATCGGCATAGAATCGCACCTGATCCTTGGCGAAGATGGAGCCCGCCAGGTCCTTCTGCCTAGCCGCCAGCATGAGAGCCCGCACGGACTTGTGCCTGTGGATGCACTCGAGGGCCACCCGGTCCAGAAACGACAGATTGGCGAGCGCAGCCGCCGACAGCAGGAACACGTCTCCGCTCTGGGCTCGCTCCATCATCTCGGTCAGGGACGAGACGAGGGAGTCCATGTTCGCCGTCATCCGCCTCAGCGTGCCCCCGGTGCAGTCCACCCAGGGCGCCGTGATTTGGGCCAGCAGTCCGACGGCCTCGCACTTCTCCTGTTGGGTGGCGCTGGCGTCGCAAAGGGTCTTCTCGATGCACTCGATGCCGCCCGCCTGTTCCAGCTGCCGGATGGCGACCGAGTGGCAGCAGATGACGGTCAGGGCCCGCACGGCGGCGCATTTCACTTGCCGAAGGTTGGGATCCCGGGCGACTGCGAGGATGGCGCTCACGCCTCCGACGCGCGCAATGAGGTCGCAGGTGTCGGGACTGGTCTCGCCCAGGCTGCTCAAAGCGGCCACGGCTCGCCGGGCGCAGCCCAGTGTAGGGTTCTCTTGGCTGGTCTTGACTATTGTCTGCGACAAAGACAGAACAGAGAAAAGACCCAATGAGCGATCACTTCCACAAAAAACAGACACAGCTATTTTATGCCACCATGTTTAAGCTTAACGACCGCTTTCCTCCCTTATAAAAATGGTCTATAGACAGGCTTCTTATTGACTGTCTATAGAGAATTCTACTAAACGTGTATGGCCATAAGTCTATAGATTGTCTATAGACTGTATATGGCATTTGTATTGCCTGTAGACTGTTCTCTGGGATTTGTCTATATACAGTCTATAGACTTTATAGACAGAAGTCTATAGACACTCTATAGACTGTCTCTTAGCTAAGAGCTGCTAGATTTTTTATTTTGACGCTTGTGGTTTTGCTTTGTTCCGTCTTGGTATACGGCACGAAGGTCCGTGCGTATGCGTGCCTTTGTGTGTGACGTCAGTCGGCAGAAATGAACAAGCTTCTGCTGCATGCCTGCACCGTCTGACTGCACTATGCAATTCACTTGGTGACTCGTAGCTGCTGCTCGATTAGCCGCGGTGATATGGCCCCGCACACGGGAGGTACGGAGTCAAAATCTCGGTGCTCCCGTTGAGCCACAGGTTTGTTAATGTGTACAAGCATGCCCCTGTCATGCTATACGAGTCTCTCGCGATTGCATCGTTCGAGAAAGGTCCTAACTATTCCCTGAACAAGTCATTGCGTCTGGGGGCCGGTGATTCGCTCCGCGGGTGAACTTAAATTTCACTTGTTATATAAATATATTTACATCAACGTACTTTGCACATAGAAATCGACTCACCTCAAGGTCTTTCAAGATGAGGGAGTTGCTGAGCGTTTGCACGGTGTTCCGTATGTCCGCCATCAGCGATCTGATCGACTCCAGCTCGACAGCGCCGGCTGGCTTGCGGTTAGGCCTAGCTCCGATCTCGCGGAGGCTCTGGAGCACCCTATAAAGGTGGCTCTCGACCTTCCGCGAGTAAGGCGACGATCCGTGGATGACCGGCTTGTAGTCTCGCAGCAGGTCGTTTACCTCCGAGCTCAGGCCGGCAGTGCTGCTACAGAACTTGAGCCAGTGGCCCTGCTCCAGCCTCCTGGTCACGTGCGTCACCGTCGCCATGATTGAGTCAACGCGGTCTTGTAGGGCTGTGATGGCGTCTGTAAAGAAATCGACCAACCCTTCAGAATGGGCGTTTCCCCCCGTATGGCATGGCGTAAATAACGCGATTCTGACCTTAAGTGGATTATCGAACACAACCTGCTACACTGTCGTATGCGGAAACAGGTTGTGCTCAGACAGGCGAAGTTGCTGAACAGATGATACACAGTGGTAAAGTTCTATGCTTCCTTAGGCTGTATGGCTACGCATCTTTTTCGAAGGTACGCTGTTGTAACAACACGTAATGTGGGTTCAACTTACCGTGCGCGTCGCCAACCGCAAGGACAGAGGCGAGCGCGGGGTCTTTGGTCAGAGACTTGCTCTGCAAAGCGCTGAGACACTCGTGCTCCACGGAGAGGCGCACTGCCTTGAGCCACTGCTGAACGCTGGGAACAGAACTGAGTCCCGATCTGAAATGGTGGAAAAGACGAGTTAGAGTTGGGAGTAAAAAAAAAAGCATATCAGGGAACGCTATAAGAAGGGCGTCATGAGGGCACAGTAAACTAATGGTGGGTGATATGGCACTTACTGTTCAACTATCCACTGCAGGTAGTGTCCCAGAGGGCTGCTCTCGGGAAGTGCAGCGGGGTTGACGAAGGAACATTCCGGAGTCTCCGGCCCTGCATCTTGGCCTTTCTTTTCTGTCGGCTCTTCCTCGTCGGCAAAGGGAAGCCTCCGACATACATCCCGAAGTTCGGTCGGCACAATGGGACTGACAGTGGCATATATGCTTTCCAGAGCTTCTTCGGCCTTGGCTCTCGAATCGGATGAACATTCGACTTGTGGAGCAGCTCCGCCGTCGGGGGGCGAGCGACGCTCTTCAGGGGTCAGGTCCTCGGTGGAAGCGAAGCGGACGTTCTTTTTCTCCGACGAACGCAACAGGCGGAAGGAGCTGCCTCTGCGGCACCGCTTGATGAACGAGGACGCCCCCTTGGGCGTGCTTGTCTTGGGTGTCCGATGTGGCACCTTGGCATTTTCCGGTGTCTTCAGGTTGTCCACCTTGGCAGGCTTATTGTTTGGAGTCACCATTCCAGGCGGTGGCGATGCCTTACTGGTGGTTTCCGTCGGGAGAGGCACGTCTATCTTGGGCTTTTCTGGAAGTTTGTCCTTCGGCAAGTGGCAGACGTCCTTCTCGCAATCCGCGTCTGAGGACATGTTGACCGTCCTGTACTGCACATTCTTGTACAGGGTCTTGCGGCAGACCTGCTCGATTGAATGGGCCAGCCAATCGTCCTTGGCGGATGTCGGCGAGGGCGCGCCGCCGATGCGAGGTGAGGGCTGCGGCGACACTTTTGAGACCTGGTAGGGAAGCACGCTCTTGTGGAAGAGATCGAAGTTGTCCAGCGACGTGTCGAGGTTAAGCTTCTGGACGACGCTGTCTCTTCTCCCGCTCGCCTGCGAACACAGAAAGCGTGCGGCATTTCGCATGAGGTGACACCCACATGAGTTGTGTCTGTTTATTTAAATCCGTACAAATTCCCCGATGTGCAATGGTGTATGCTGCTGTAAACAAAGACTGATTCGCGAAAGGACTGTAGTGCGTATAAACACAGTTAATAAACACTTGGGAATGCTTGCACGAGTATATGAAAATTTCAGTGTGAACTGCTTTGTGCAATAAAAATTAATGCATGAAAAAAGAAAGAAAACAGGCGTTTCCTGCTATTTTCCGCAGTCTTCTAGCAAGACCTATTCGCAAATGTGCCCTGCTGCCACTTCAAAGTGCAGGCATTAGTTACTGTTTTAAAATTTACCTTGGAAAGAAACCTGGCGCTTGGGTGAGCCAAGCGTTCTCGTGTGACTCGTTGGTGCTTAAAGAGCTGACATGATTTCAAAGTCTTACTGCGGAAACAGTACCGCTAAAATCGAAGGACCTTGCAAGGCGCACCTTTCATAGCACATTTACTCTGCCTCAATATTTCTTGCAGTCCCTTCCCTGCAATTGCGTTTCGTGTTGTCTCCGCAATTTGTTATACCCGGGGTACCCCTTCCGCCTCTGCCTAACGACTTTCAGTCGGCGCCAACTGCTAGACATGTAGACCAGGTGCGGAGCGCGCTTTCAAATACGAAAGGGTCAGGTCGTGACGAGCGTTTTTGAAAAAAAAAAAAAAGAAACACTCGCTCCCCCCTGCCTCTCTCATAATTTGTTCATGTGCCGTCCGGCTCAACACACGCATAGTATATAGCAGGTAAACATGGCATCCCTGATTTCTTTTTGCTGCCATCGGTTGAACTTTGTTCCGAGAGAGATGCTGATTGATGTCGTTCTGAAGGACACACTTTCAAAGTCTGGTCGTCAGCTTCATGCGCGTCGCGAGGCATTTCCCTCTGAACTTGACGTTGCTAAATAATCGGTTGACTGTTTCGCAGTGTTGTTTCCAGTAATATAACGCTGTTTTCTTTCCGTCCTTCGAAGTGCTGTCATCTCTGTCTGCCATGCATCGGCGCCCACGGAAACAGCGTAACGAACACCGTCATGCGGAACAGGAGCGTGAACACGAGTGGCTCTTCCGGTTGAAATGAAGATATACAGGTACTAATTTCGGAGGGAAAGAACTCACGAGGCGTCGAGAACTCAAACCGACGGTCCGCACGGTAAGCGGCAGAGAAACGCACAGATACGAGCTTCGAGAGCAAAGAACTCACCGAAATGTCAATGCCTCCGCGTCCCATTGTGGCGGCTCGGAACTGACGAGTGGATCGATGGATTGGAAATCGAAATCCGGCAGAGGGCGAAGTGCAATCCAGAGGGTACCACCGGCTTTCAACCGTGAACGCGCATCGCAACGCATGCGGCGAGCAACTGGCGTGAGCGATGTGAACCGCGCCTCGATGCCGCGCCGCTTTTTATGCGGTGGGGTGAGAGAGCAAGTGAGAGAGAGAGGCGAGGAGGTTCTCTCTCTCTCCCCTCCCCAGTGCCAGATGGTCCGCCACCACGGGACGCGCAGCTGGCACGCGACGGCGCGTGGCTCGTTTCCGCGCCCGCTCCTCCCCACTCGCGCCCGCTTCCTTCGCGAAGAGGCTGCCCTCCGTCCGAGATGGTGCGCGGCAGCCGGCACGTGTCTCCTCGACCCCCAGCACCAACCCCTCCCCCCCCCCCCCCCCACACACACACACACAACCACGCCTGACCCCTCGTATGCGTTGGCGGGGCCACGGTGGCCGGGCAACAGCTGCACCCTTGCTGGCGCGTGCCGGAAGAACGCCTGAAAAGACGGGGGGGGGGGGGGGGGGGGGGGACCTTCTGCGGGGGCGAGCTCTTGAAGCAGCTGTTTCGCACACCGGGCCTCCCCTCGATCCGCGCCGCCGATCTTGCGGGCTCCTCTTTCCGCCCAGCCTCCACGCACAAAGCTGGAAACCGCGCGCGCGCGCGCAGGCGGGTCGAACTGAAAAGGCTTCCGTTTGCACTAAACAGCGCCCTCCACCTCCCCGCCTCGTGTTTAGTCGAGCAACACTCGGGGGGCTTCCTCGAGGTCGCGTGTGTGCCACGCGTCTGGCGGTGCGCGGCACGTGGCGCCTGTCAGTGCGGCGGGGCCGGCCTTACGGTTTGCTTTTCGCGTCGTCGGAAGACTGAGGAGGAGAATACAAGCGCTTTGTGCAGTTGACCTCCGGTGAGAAGCTCGAGGGAACCCCGCTCGCTCTTGCCTCAGCTATTTGTGAAAAGCTTGATGGAGCTCGAACCAGCAGTTGGCCGAACAACATGCTGCTGCCGCCGCTGCCCCGTATGGAAGAAATGAAGCAGTTAGTACAGGGCCATAAAAGCGCTCCAAAGACGAAGACACAGTGCACTTGCTTGTCCGTACTGTGCGTCTGCCTTTCTGTGTCTTCGTGTTTTGAGCGCTTTTAATTACCACCCTATAATGGGTGCCCAACTATCCCGAGCACTGCCGCTGCTCGAGCAAGCAGCAGAGACATATAATTATTAGCCTCCCCTTCGTATCGGGGTGGTGACAAGTGTCGGCTAGCCGTTAATTCCTAGAGTGCTCAATATCTTCGGATTAGCTGCTAATTTTCTTCCCATTCCTGAACTACTCACTTGCCCTTCTCCACGAATCCTCTAGACGCCTCTCGATTCCGCTTTTTTGAAAATTGAGCATGTTCTATAGCTATTGCGAAACCCTAGTCCTTCGCCGATTCCTACGGCGTCATCGTGCACTAAGGATTGGAGGCTCTTACACTGGATAAGAATATGTTCTATCGTTTCCCTGTCTTTCATGCAGCAACAGCAAACATCGTCCGTGGTGTCAAATTTTTGCGGCTAAAGCTTCGTCCTCAAGCACACAGCCCTATTACACCATAACCCTACAGTCGGATACAACTTAAGTCTGCAGTGAAACTCCTCCCACATTCAGCCTCCGCGCACAGAATTCCTCCCCGACGAAAAAGTAGTCCGCTGCTTAAACGTTTATTGCTACCTAAACAAGAAGCTTATCACAGGAAAAAAATTGTGAGCTCTGGAATTTTGATACATAGATTGTTTGATATAGTCAAACATTAAAAAGCTGATTTTATTTACTGTTGCGATTGGCCAGCGGAGTAATACCAAGACTCCGCGGACCACGGCCCAGTGTTAGCAACTGCTGTTTTTAAGTTGTATTCTACTATAGTAAACCCCTACCTTTGGAATTGTCAAAAAAGTTTTCACTTTTTATTTTCTGCAGCGGGGGGGTGGCAGCGCTTCCCCAGTCTCCAACTGCTTGCACTCAGATCATATTTCTGACGAACGCTTAAATTGTGGGACGCTATTGGTGTAAATAACAGTGGGGCTTAGCTGGTTGCCTTCGAACTAATCATGTCTGACACCCTTTTCATGAGTATGATTAGCAGAATGAAAACAGACTATGCGCAAACTTTTCCAATGCAGCTGATCACTCTTCGTTTGTGCATCTTTGAATCTGCCTTCAATTCAGACTTCATATGCATTTAAAAATACAATCTTGAATAGTGGAAAATTAGAACAAACATAAACGAGTAATGTAAAATTTAATATATAAATAAAACAAGGAGTAAACAACAAAACAAACTCGAAGTCCTGCCCCCACTCAAAGAAAAGTTCCAGTTCCCTGTTAACAAGTGCCCGTAACACGCGCTTAAGTGAAGAGCGAGAACAAGCGAATTAAGGTCATACGTATTTGAACAGTGTATTCTTTATATAGGTGGCACTAACATACGCGGTCTGTTAGAAAAGTATCCGACTTTATTTTTTTTTTGCGAACACCTGATGGATATGAAACAAGCGCGCTTGTACCAGCCGACCTTGAACCTTCGTGCGCATGTACGAATATTTTCCGGCCTGCCGATAGCGTCAGTCGCTGGGACGCAGCGTTTGAGTGAGGCAGTGCAGAGTGCTCTCGTCGGTTTTTTATTACAAGGAAAATGGCGGACCGACAGGAGCAGCGCTACTGCATCAAATTTTGCCAGAAACGGGATGACAACCAAGTGGAAACTGTTCGGAATATTTAGTGCCGCTTTCGGTGAAGATGCTATGAGCAGCACACAAATTAAACAGTGGTACAATTGTTTTAAAGATGGCCGCACATCGGCGGAGACCGAGCCACGCTCCGGTCGGCCATCATCATGCCGAAATGACCAGGTCATTGCCGAAGTGAACGCTGTGGTGATGCGGGACCGTCGTGTGACTATCCTAGAAATTGCGGAAGAGGTGGACATCAGCAATTTTTCTGCACATTCCATTATCGCCGAAGATTTGGCCATGGAGAGAGATGCGGCGAAATTCGCGCCGAAGCTGCTTGGCGGAGCAAAAGCAGCTTCGTGTTGAAGTCTCGCAGGACATGCTAGATTCCACAAACAGTGACCCCGACTTCATAAACACTATAATCACTGGTGACGAGTCTTGGGTGTACGGGTACGACCCGCAAACCAAATTCCAGTCGTCACAGTAGAAGCATTTCATGCCACCGAGACCAAAGAAGGCCCGCCAAGTACGCAGCAATGTCGAAGTGATGGTGACAGCTTTCTTTGACTCCCTCTGTGTGGCACACCACGAGCACGCACCCTACAGGGTCAAACAATGATCTAAGAGTACTATAGGGACGTCTTCCGTCGCCTACGTGGTGCTGTGAGGCGCAAAAGACCGGAGGTGAGGTCAACAGGAAATTGCCGCATCCATCACGACAATGCTCCTGCACATTCCTCGCACTTGATTCAGACTTTTTTTGGCGAAAAACCAGACTCCTGTAGTTCAACAGACTCCTTACTCTCCTGACATGGCCCCCTGCGACTTCTGGCTGTTTCCAAAAATCAAGAGGACATTGAAAGGAGCGCGATTTCAGACAAGAGAGGACATTATGGCTGCAACGACAGCTGAGCTAAACTCCATTCCGAAAGAGGCCTTTTCGGAATACTTCCAACAACGGCAGCACCGCTGGGTGAAGTGTGTGGAGTCCCAAGGAGACTACTTTGAAGGTGATTAGGTTTACAACGCTCCAGTTATGCCAATTTTGTTTCTTCGGCCAAAGGTCGGATACTTTTCTAACAGACCTCGTATTTGTAACTGCTGACAACGAAGCAGCATTTTACTGTAAGGCAAATAAAGCTTTGAGAAATATTTCGCAGTGGTTAGAGATTAGCAAACTTTTTGTGAACATTATTCAAACCAACTACATGGTGTGTACGTCAAACGGCAAGCAATTAACAAACGGAGACACCGTTTCGTTTAATTACACAATGTTAAACAATATTTCTTGGCTATAAACTCTCGGTTGTCATGGAATCCGCACATCCCCGATACAACACCTAAAATGTGCAAGAAAAATAATTGCTCTTCTTCGTAAACTCCGGCCGGTACTTATCCCCGTTTAACATGCTTTTACTGTTCATCACTTGTGTAATGTTTATACACTCGAACGTCGCCTGCGCAGTCACAGTGCATGTTCTAAACCATCCCACAACGTTCAATCCTGTTCGAATAATTCAGAAGACAGCACTGCGCGCAGTTTGTTTTGTCGGCGTCGTAGTAGTAGTTGTCGGCACCGCGCGTCGGAAGAAATTGTATCATGCCAACCGCTTATCGCAGAATGTTCCGGATGGTGTCATACGATTCAGTGTTTCGTTCAGCATAAACTTACTGGTTAAGTTAGAGCCTAGCTTGCGGCAGTAATTCAAACCGGAGACCTATAATCGGAGGCTGCGGGTGTCCACCGAGATATGTGAGACAGTTACTGCGTCATTTCCTTTCCTCGCATAACCACCATAATCATAACCACAGCACCATAACCACTTAGCCACCGCAGTGGCTCCCCCATTGAGCCCCCAATGTCATGCCTTAGTTACTGTGTAGTCGTAACTTACAAACTGATTCATCGCGTTGCATGCTTTAATCGTGGAAGCGCCCAAGAAGACAGGGACACAGAAAGAGACGAACACGCAGTGCGCTGCTTCCAACTGTTTTTATTTCAAGCGTGAAGCGGATATTTAATCTCTTGGCTTTTCACATGCACATGCTCAGAAGGCTTCAACCAGAGAGTGCATGAGTGGTGAATCATTATCGAATAGCCCTGGAGCCCAATGAAAGATAATACATCTCTTTATCCGCCAGCAGAACTGAAGGAGCACTTACGCAATCATCCCCAGCTCGCTCTGTTTCCAAAGTTTCTCTCCATTTCTCCATTTATCGGGTGATTTTGCATTTGCTCGTAAAACGAACTTCAAATTCGTGAAAAACAGGACGGCAACCACTCTTACTTTTACACTTGAGACAAGAATACTCATGTGCGGGCCTTTTCTGTTAGCCACATTGTAGTCGTGACTGTACATTGTACCATAGAGACCTATCATTCAGCAGAGGCGTGTATGGTAGCTGAGCAGTCTCTCAAAACGCACAGCTTCGCTGCTTAATCCATCGGTACGTCTCATCGCGCCTCTGGCTTCTGCACTTCGTTAATTTCCTCCTTTAAATGAGTGCAACTCCTACACAGTAGCCAGTCAGCTGCGGAGCACATGTCAAGGATACTGACATTTTAGGCTAAAACCGTCGAAAATGGAGCTCGCCGTAATTTTTTCGGCTTAAACCAAAATTCCAAACCCTAGTTATAAACTGGAAAGGAGAGACCACGCCCTTGATCTCATTAGTACAGTCACAGAGGAACAGAGCTGCTAAAGGTCACTGGGACGAAGCCACACATGGACGTTGATACTGTTTCCAGTGCAAGTTACGTGCCCAGTGTCCTTGCACCGAACGAAGAGCACTGAGGCTCGTCTGACCAGCACGGCACGGCAGCTTGCTGTTTGTCGAGCAACAGCAAAAGCTTATCTCGAGTGCATGGCTGGTCACGGACGCTGATGGGGTCCTGGACTTGTACAGGGACTCCACCCTGGGCTTTGAGGAATTTAAATAAAGTTGTCTCCACTGCGGCTAAGGATTAGTCAGGCTACCAAACCGTATACGACTAATCTAGAGCGGCTGATTATTCGCTGAGCTGGCATCTCATGCTTGACGCAATCGTTGTCAGGTTGGGGCAGGTGGCCTGCCGCAACAGGACGCCGCCACATTCCCTTGCCCTTTAATTGGCGCTCCTAAAGTTATTCGCTGCGATAAATGCCGAAGAAAGCTGTATGAATGGACTTCGACACACCTACCCCCCCCCCCCCCCCCCCCCCCTCCGTTTTCCATTCCCCCCATGTTCGGGAACAACAAAATCTAGGCTGACTTCAAAGCAGCCAGTTGTCGAAAATGTTTTCGAAGCGAGCATAGAGAGGAATGCCTGGGCGGGTGCCAGAGGTGAACGCTGTAGTCCGCAGCACACGCTGAGTCAGCGCAGGCTTTGTTTGACAACGCACCAGCTCTTGGCACGTATACGGCGCCGCGTAATCGGCTAGTCAACCACTGAGTGTCTCACCTGTTCCTTTTGTACCGAATTTCGTGCGCACTGTTGTTTCATTTCATTTTATTTATTTATCTTAAAGGCCCCTATCGGGGTATTACATAAGGTGTGGGGTAATCAAAACATTTGTTACATATTTTCACGGTGGCATATGGAGTTCAATGTTGGCTTCGAAGAGTGATGGGCAGGTGATAGCAGCAACGGAGTTGGAGAGGCCGTTCCAGCCTGACGCGCCTCGCGGAAAGAAGGAGGTGGAAAAGGTTACGGTTTGGTCGCGTGGACGAGTAACTTGAAGGGGGTGGTGACCAGTTAATTGCATTTTAAACACGCATAGTTAACAACAAATATACGCTCATGTACGTAATTTACGCCACAGCTTTTCTAGGAAACTTTACCTGTTTGTGCCGAATGACCAGCAATGATGGTCTCCCTAACCGTTTACACGAGTTAGAAAGAAGCGCGCGCAGTAGCGAACTGCCCGAAGAGGTGGAGTCATCTCCTCTGCGGCTTTCGGCGAGGATCGGCGCAGCCTGCTCGATACAAAACAACAGCAGTTGCTATGTATAAGACGCCGTCGCTGCACCAGCATCTGTCTCTCTCCCCCCCCCCCCCCCCCCCCCCCCCTTTTCTTTCTCGGCAAGCGGCGTCGTTGGCCCGAAGGGGGGCCGTAATAACGAACGCGGCGGCAGATGTTCGGCGTGGCCGTTGGGGACCAGCCGGCGCGCCCTTTTGTCGACCCACCCCGAGCGCCGGAGCCGAGCGCTTGAACTCCCTCCCTGGGCTCCCTACCCTATTCTCTCGCTGAGGCCCATAATACGAGGTGCAGCCACGGGCATTTGCATTGTGCCCGCACCTTTCTTTCGAACTGCCGCTGTGTCGCAACCCGGGCTGCCTCGAGGCGTGCGTCGCGGGTCTTACAGAAACAGCGGGGAGACCCGTCGCCTCTCCTTCTGCGTGGAGCGATCCGAGCGCCCTCTGGTTTTCTTGGAGCCGGTTTCGCCACCGGGCTTTCGCAGAACACCGCAGAAGGAACCGCCACTTCAATGGCTGCCTCTCGTTTGTCCTTCATGTGGCACCAAGTGTTTCTGCATTACGATGAGCAGTTAATTATCGCAAGAAGCTGCGATTTCTGTAGCAACGCCTGCAATAGTAGTAGTAGTAAGGGTTGTATGAAGAAAGAAGGGGATAGTGCACGGGCCTGTCAGCGCCAGGCAAGGACGCTATTAGTACAGCGCGCGAATAGAAAGGAGTTTACTCACTTGTAAAAAAAAAAAAAAAAAAAAAAACGTTTGCAGCCGCCGTACGTCGGCATTTCAGTGGATGACGTCATGAAGACAGGTACTAATATACATGCCACAGTGTCAGTAAAGGAAAAGTTGAAAGTTTGTGCTTGTGACGTCAGTGACTGTTCTCGTCCTCGTTTGTGTGCGCTGGTTCGTCGCCTGAAGAAAAGTTTTATTCAGTTTTGAGCCTAGTAAGTGATTGTGCATTAGCAATGATTACATCGACGAGCTAAAGAAACTTGTCGGTTTTACTCTCTTGTGTTGCTTTTCATGCTTATTTGCTTGACTGAACACTTTTTTGCATGAAATAAATTCAAAGTAGCTGTTGCTAAGCCTCACACAAATGCGGCTCATTAAAAAAAATGACAACTGCAGGCCAATCCCCGTTCTTCCAACAATGTCTCAGGTGCTTTAGAAACGTCTGTTATTAGCCGTAAGCAAATGTGTGTAAAACACAATCTCATGTCCGAAAATCAGCTTGGTTTCGTCCTCGGGAAAAGGACCCTTACGCTCTAGAAAAAATGTGTCGACGTTATGCTTAGTGATGTCGAGAACAAACGTAGCGGTATATGCTCTTTTTGTGGATGTATGAATACTTTTGATTCTGCGTGGGCCGCAAACATGATAGTGAAGCTTTACTAATTAATCTTCATTGCACCAATAAATTTCAAAGTGTGTTGAGCCGCGCAACATGAATATGATCGTGAATTAGTCTGAAGCCAGCCTTTATGGCGAAAATTTTCAAAAGTCTCCCGTTTTTAAGTTCACTTACTTTTTTACAAATACTGATATCAGTATTTAAAACCTTTACAGGGATGGGTACACACAACTTAAGAACAATTCATGTTGCAAAAACTCACATCATTCCAAGACATTTGCCCAAATGATTAGCAAACCCGTAAAAAAATAGCGAGTTTTATAGTTAGCGTGATAGCGGACCTAAAGCAAATTGCGTTATAGTGTGCCACAAGCAACATATCCCTACAGAGAGTTTTAGTATAGCGTTCCCAAAGCGTTAAACGTGATCTGCTTTACACAGAGGTGAAATGCCGTTTTAAAATCGTCGCCAGTACTAGCAAACTGTTATATATCAGAGCTTTTTGCAGCCAGTTAATACAGTTGACGCCTATTTTTTACCAGCAAAATGTCCAAGCAATGCCTCGGTGATTAAAATTGTGTGAAATGAGAAGCGTAAACACAGTGGTGCCGTCGAGCTTTGGAAATGCTCGGAGCAAACAGCTCGAACAAGAATACTTTCCATCACAGGACAATTAATAAGTGGTCGAAATGCTTCTGTATATTTAAAATAAATTACCGCGTTAATTAGTTGAACTACATGAAACACCATGGCAAAGCGTGAAATCTACTCCTGTTAGAGTTCTGAGCAGTTGCAGACGGTTGCAGCGCGACTGGAAGACCCATTAGTCCTCGTCGTGCCAGAATCTATAGAGGGTATCTCGAATAGTGGAGTGGATTACGGCTTGCGAACTTTGTCGCCGAAGCAAGGCCAAGGCAACAACGCCAGTGATTACAGGTAAAATTGCCGATCTGAACCGCAGCGACTGCTTATTCGGCTGAGGCGGTAGGTTCTCGCTTGAATGGACGCCACCGTGTTTTCACGCTATAAGTACGCAGACGCTGCAACGTTAACTTCGGAAATGCATGCGTCAACGCTATTTCCCTCATTTGTTCAGCAGCAAGAGGCTTTCTGCTATGTTGCATAACATTGTCAAGAGGTAATCCAAGGGGTAATCCACATGCGCACTCCCGTCCCGTTATTTCGCTATGCAATCAGCAAAGCCCGGTATACTAAAACTCAGAGAAAGACAGAAATGCAAAAATATAAGCGCAATACCAAGGTGTAAGGAAACTGTTTTTAATCGTTTGTAGTGAACTTTGTATTAGAATATCATTGATAAGATTATTCCACTCTCTAATTGTTCTAGGAAATAGCAGTTATTACATGTGTCGAATGGTGTTATTGTAAATTCGTTGCCGTGTGTTATATTCAGAGCAGAATATTTTAACGGAGATATATCGTTCATGGCATTGTTACAGTATTATATCGCCACCTGGGGTTCCCAGGTGGCGATATAATGATGGACGTATTACTACTGTATCGACTTTTGATTAATTGAACGAATAACTTTAAACAATAAATGCGGTCTCTGTCAGTGACTGCAAGCCAGCTACTTTGATTAAATATATGAGCGGCTGGTGTACAACTATGTGCATTGCAAATTAGACGCACTATATTCTTTTGGACTCTCTCTCATTTAACAGTATTAGATTTGGTGAAGGGACCTCAGGTTGCGACGGCGCATTCCAACTTGGCTCAAATGTTGGAGTCATGTTCGAAGACACGTGCGTCGAGGTGACGTGGACTTCAAAGCCCACTGAAGAAACAATGGTTTGCACAGAGAGTTAACTGCGAGAGTATATCTATGCACTCTGTTCAGAAGAGATGGTTACAGATGCAAGGACCTATAGAGACTTGTTGCTGGTTAATTCAGAAAGAATATTAGTTTTAACTGTATAGTTTGCCAAGTATAGTTTCTTTTCCTGGGTTATACGCATGAACACTGTTTTTGTCGTAACTAGCGCACATTTGCGAATTGTCGTGAAAGTGTTGTCTGTGTAAAATCATTACTTAACCTAACTTTATACTAAGGAGTACTAAAATCCTCAATCGCCAGCGAACAGTCTCACTGAAACCGATATGCTGGCGACAATGTCGATAATAAAATTAAGACAGAAGCGGTTGTTTTGGTGTTTTCTGTTGTCCTCGTGTTTTCACGCTGCTGAAATATTTATGATTAAGCGGCTTAAGAACAGGTCCCTGGATAATGCCGGAATCAACACGAGGTGGAGGGGAAGGATTGTTTAAAGCAACTAAACTGTGCCAGTTTTTAAGGCAAGGCGCTGCTGTTCTTCTGAGTATATTAATTTTTTATTGGAGAACCTAATTTTTTGACAAGTTTATCGAGCGAAACACTGTAAAAGGCTTTATGAAAGTCTACAAATATTGCCACGTCATTTTTCTTTCGTTCCTTTATTGCTTCTGGAGCACCATGTAGGGTCGAGCGGAGATCAATTCTCGGAGGGGCCAAGTGAGGTACAGCGCCGCGCACCTTCCAAGTTCCGAAGCATGCAGACGGGCCCGAAGCTCCCGCCGAGGGGCAGATGGTTTTGTTGGGGCCAGACGTTCGTTGGTTGCCCTCACAGCGTCGATCGCCGACTGCAGACTGCCCCATTAGCGCGCCGCCTGCAGCTGAAGAACCGTTCCTTCTTCGCTGTACCCGCCGCTGTCTGGACCGCCTTGCATATGCATTCTTGCGCGTTGGATACGCCTCCCCGTCGCATTTCGCTGACATCGATGCTCTTCGTTTCTCCTTATAGGCAGTCGTCTCTTCATCAGTTTGCCTGTAATGCGCAAACTTGCAGGTCGCACGGGGCTGCCTGCGTTTGTAAAGGTAACTCACGCTAGCGATCGGTGCGGGTAGAATTATTGTGTCGTCTGTTTTCTTAGTCACTTGACGCCATATCGTATCGCGCGCAGCGGAATGCTTCGCAAGCGTCGGATTTTCGAGCGACGCTCAGCAATGTGTGCCGAACTTGCCTGCTTTTCCCAGTGCCTGCCCTAACGGTGGTTTGGGCGGTCCATTCATTCCGGTTGCTGCTTCTGTTCGGGTCTGCCCGCTTGTATGTTGCTGCAACGGCGCGGTTCGAAATAGCTGAGTCGAAATGAACGGGTACCTCCAGCACCTAATCTAAAAGAACTGCAAGGTCAACGCAAGGTCAACGCAAGGTCAACGCAAGGTCAACGCAAGGTCAACGCAAGGTCAACGTACGCAAATTTGGATCCCGTATTACGATAAAGGATTGGATCCCAGGTTTGCATCCCTAGTTTGGATCCCATATTCTGCAAGTTTCTGTTGGCTGCCGTCGTAAACAGTCTGACCTCAACTCGATTACACGGAGTGCACGCTTGCGTAACGAAGGCCCCGCTAACGAAGTTTATATAGCGGGGTCTTTTAGCGTGACCCCGCCGTTGCCGTTCTACGCAACTGCGTAGATTTCTTGCCGTCCGACGCGGTCGCGCATAGCTGCAGCCAACTGCTGCATGAACGCGTTTGAGGATGCTGACATCGCGACGCGGGAGTGCGTAGCCACGTGACGGTTTTTTTTTTTAAATCTCGCAGTATTTATTTATGGTGGAAAAAGGAACCGTGTTAAAATTTAATTGTAATAGAACCAGTGAAAAAAAGCACGAGCGCCAGAGAAAGGACACAGGACAGCGCCGGACTAATAAGTGAGCATGTAATGAAAAGGGAGCCCCAGGCAACCACACAACACATGCGTATCAAGCGCACAGAGGAACACATGGAGAGCAACGCATAAAAAAAAAAAAAAACTGAGCAGCCACAAGCCTTGAAGCGCCCAGCCACAGTAATGACAAATAAGTTTACTGAATGGAAAGGCGAGAGGTCGGCCGGAAAGAGGATTATCTGATGTGCTATACTCTGCATATAATCTGCTAGCGCGATAGTGCAGGGAGGGGCTATCCCCTTTCATCTGCCACTCTCTGCATTGCCACGCTAGCAGGGTCATGAGAATCGGCGGACGCCATTGGCTCGAAGAGGGTCCTCTGACGGGGAAAAGCCGCTGCGTTCGTTCTTGAGTTGTGTCCGACTATAACATCAGTATAGTCCACGTCGTCGTTGGGCTTGTTGGCTCATTATGCGAGAGCATAGAGTTAATATAGAGAAAACAGAGCAGTAGCGCAAACCCAAGACAAGAACGCAGAGAAGACATCACGTTCTCTGCGTCTTCGATTCGCGCCCAATTCTTGGCTCGATGAACAGGAGCTGCGTTTATACGAGGGAAATACAGAAACTTGTCGGCCATCTTATTAGCACGTCACGGATGTGCGAATCGGGATACTGCGCGAGGAAGACTTGGCCCCGAGGAGCCACTGGCCGCCTGTATAGCGAATCTGCACGGTTCACGCAATGCCCCGAGACCGGCTCAAAGGCGGTGCTTCACTGTAAAACACGAACACAAATACACAATATACAAAACACAATACAAACACGCATAGTGCGCAGCTTTTGGAATCGTGGCTATAGCGTGTAGGCTGTTGTGTTGTTTCTCCCTCCGTTGTTATTCTCGTTGAAAATAGGCGTGCTTCCTGAGCTTACCATACGTCGAAATGTAAACGTTGCTCCTAGCGTGATCGACCCCATGAGGGCCAGGCCGTTGACAGCAATGCACGAGCGCAATGACTTCCAAGCACGTAAAGTGTTGGTATCCTGCAGAAAAACCACTAATTCCTTTGAATGAGCTCATTTAGCATATACGAAACGCTGAGATGTCCTGTGACAAGGCCGCGAGCGCTCAGTGCGTCGTCTGCTTGTAGGGATCGTCGGAGCGTAGTGTGTTCCACGAAAAGCTTTCGTCTGATTTCTCTCTTCAGACTTGCGACTTTCTGTTAGCTCGAAGCTAACACAGACGGTACTGTTGTCCCGTGAGCGTGATCTGCAGGCTCAGCAGGGTGCAAAGACTGCCTGGAAGCACGAGTCGCCGACCGTTCCGAACCGGAAGAACCGCAGGATGTTCCGAAATAGCTTCCCGCACCAACAGCAGAGCGCATGGAAGAAGGGGCGCAATGCAATGGCGCCTCATCCGTCCGGTCACCACCACTCTCCCCTCGTTTCCGCCGCTTCTGATTCAACCGCGAGCTTTTCCTCTGTTTTAAAATTTTCTTTTCCTATCTTCTCGGTGTCTGAACTCTCTGCCAGTGCGCTCCAATTCTCGAGCCGCGGTTCGTAGTGTCTCCTTTTGCGCAGGTCCTCGCGCGGAGACAGCAGCTGTTCTGACTGAGGCCCTCCACGGTGCGCTTTTATTTTCGCTATTTTTTCCTGTTCCGAACCTCCTTCCGGTCATGTCCCCACCGTGCATCGCGGTTGACATCTGCGTAGAGCCCCCTGCACGTGCGTGACTTTAAAATAGGAACGGAAGCGCCTGCCTCTGAGAGCTCAGAGCGAGCGGCAGGGATATTTCGTGCACTCTCAAGATCCACTGGCTAGCACAAAAACCGCTGCATGGACTACGGTGTTTCACTGCCTAACCTAGGGAATCCCCTAGGGTGGAATATGTTTCAGTTCGGGAGTAATTATTACTTACCATCCACATAAGCGCAACCAGATAGCTGCAAAGGAAAACTATGTACAGCTTACTTCTGAGCAGCTTCGCAAGACTAGCCCTCTTGTAGAGCGTTGATTTTCAAACTGTGTCCCCCACCCCCTCCATAAATATTATTAAAAGAATACATACTCTAACTGCTCCATTCTAAAGTACATATGTTCTGTGGCTTTTTGTTAACTGGTAATTACATAGTAATCATTTAACGCATGTTCTGCCCCGTTCGTTGTTGCAAGCGCGTGCACTAAGCTTGTCAGTGGGACAAGGAAGGCCTATAGTATTATTATGTTCAGAATTTTTGGATGTTTTAACTCCAGCGGAGCTATAAGTAAATAACATAGTGCTGATGGTTCCCTCGCGGCACTCCCGCACGAATTACGAGGATTTGCGTTAACCGCGCCCTTTGTGAAGTCTTGGAGTGAGCACTTGTCACCTCTCTAATAAATGTGTGTCGTTCGAAGCTCCAGCGTTACCTGGTTCATGCAGACATATGCATTGTGCGTGGTTGCAGAAGCCGGTCACCACCGGTCGGATATCTGCGTTACCAGGGAATCGGGACAAGCGCATTTATATTCTGATACAAGTGCCTCCATGGTCAGGGACTATCCCCTTTCGTCTGCCACTGCCTGCATTGTCACGCTGGCAGGGTCATGAGGATCGGCCGAGACCGTTGTCTGGGTGTGAGGGTCCTTTGATGAGGAAAAGCTGCTTCGTACTTGAGTTGTGTTCGACTAAAGTAACCTTAGCTATCACCGCGTGGCACATGGCGTTGAACATTCAAAAATAGCGCGTTCACATCATCCGTGGTGTAAGAAAGAAAGAGAAGGATCGAATTTATTTCTTCAATAAACCCCTAAAGACCCTCAATCGAGGGTATTACATAGGGGGGGGCAATGACACACAACGCAAAATAAGAATGATCAAGCACCAAGGTACAATACATAAATACAAAAAGCACACGTAGAAAACAAAACAAGAAACAAACAAAAACCTGTAGTATACATTGCAATTTACACGAAAAAAGAACAGATAGCGCTTTAGAGGCAATAACAATCGCAGGAACAAAACAAAATAATAAAACAGCTCAATGCAGCAAGTGGTACAATCAATTAGTAAAGCTAAGCAGACATTTGGGTTAGAATGTCCTGAAACTTGTTAAGATCCCTTTCAGAAGCGATGTGAGATGGTAGATTATTCTAGTCGACTATAGCACGTGGTACGAAAGAGTTAGCAAAAGAAGTGTGGCATGATATGCGTTTAACATTCAGCGGGTGGTCGCGACGTGAAAAAAAAAAAATGAAAGGAGCCCCGCACTCTTCGGGCTAGTTGGTATTGCTTACCAACACAAAGGATGAAGTGCGTAGTGGATGTTATCAACACGGACGCTTGTTAGACTTCGTCCTTGATCGTCGTCCGAACTGCGCTAGGAACCCATTGTGCCCAAAAGAGAGGACACTTTACTAAAGCCTTAGCATTCACTGAAGCTCACTGAAGCTCTCATCATCTGCAGGATGTGACCAAATAAACAGTAAACTACTTAAAAACACTCTATCATTATCAAGCCAGATACTACACCTAATATTTACCCAATCTTTAGACACCGGAATCATTCCTGACGATTGGAAGATAGCCCAAATTGTTCCCATTTTCAAAACAGGTGATCGCGCATGCCCAGCTAACTATCGTCCAATATCCCTTACTAGCATATCTTCTAAACTTCTAGAGCACATTATATCATCAAGCTTAATTGATTCAATTAATTTCTTTTATCCTCATCAACATGGCTTCAGGAAATCATTTTCATGCGAAACCCAGCTGGCAGAGTTCACCCAAGACATCCTTAAGGCCATAGACATCCTTAAGGCCATCTGCCCCGTTCGTTGTTGCAAGCGCGTGCACTAAGCTTGTCAGTGGGACAAGGAAGGCCTATAGTATTATTATGTTCAGAATTTTTGGATGTTTTAACTCCAGCGGAGCTATAAGTAAATAACATAGTGCTGATGGTTCCCTCGCGGCACTCCCGCACGAATTACGAGGATTTGCGTTAACCGCGCCCTTTGTGAAGTCTTGGAGTGAGCACTTGTCACCTCTCTAATAAATGTGTGTCGTTCGAAGCTCCAGCGTTACCTGGTTCATGCAGACATATGCATTGTGCGTGGTTGCAGAAGCCGGTCACCACCGGTCGGATATCTGCGTTACCAGGGAATCGGGACAAGCGCATTTATATTCTGATACAAGTGCCTCCATGGTCAGGGACTATCCCCTTTCGTCTGCCACTGCCTGCATTGTCACGCTGGCAGGGTCATGAGGATCGGCCGAGACCGTTGTCTGGGTGTGAGGGTCCTTTGATGAGGAAAAGCTGCTTCGTACTTGAGTTGTGTTCGACTAAAGTAACCTTAGCTATCACCGCGTGGCACATGGCGTTGAACATTCAAAAATAGCGCGTTCACATCATCCGTGGTGTAAGAAAGAAAGAGAAGGATCGAATTTATTTCTTCAATAAACCCCTAAAGACCCTCAATCGAGGGTATTACATAGGGGGGGGCAATGACACACAACGCAAAATAAGAATGATCAAGCACCAAGGTACAATACATAAATACAAAAAGCACACGTAGAAAACAAAACAAGAAACAAACAAAAACCTGTAGTATACATTGCAATTTACACGAAAAAAGAACAGATAGCGCTTTAGAGGCAATAACAATCGCAGGAACAAAACAAAATAATAAAACAGCTCAATGCAGCAAGTGGTACAATCAATTAGTAAAGCTAAGCAGACATTTGGGTTAGAATGTCCTGAAACTTGTTAAGATCCCTTTCAGAAGCGATGTGAGATGGTAGATTATTCTAGTCGACTATAGCACGTGGTACGAAAGAGTTAGCAAAAGAAGTGTGGCATGATATGCGTTTAACATTCAGCGGGTGGTCGCGACGTGAAAAAAAAAAAATGAAAGGAGCCCCGCACTCTTCGGGCTAGTTGGTATTGCTTACCAACACAAAGGATGAAGTGCGTAGTGGATGTTATCAACACGGACGCTTGTTAGACTTCGTCCTTGATCGTCGTCCGAACTGCGCTAGGAACCCATTGTGCCCAAAAGAGAGGACACTTTACTAAAGCCTTAGCATTCACTGAAGCTCACTGAAGCTCTCATCATCTGCAGGATGTGACCAAATAAACAGTAAACTACTTAAAAACACTCTATCATTATCAAGCCAGATACTACACCTAATATTTACCCAATCTTTAGACACCGGAATCATTCCTGACGATTGGAAGATAGCCCAAATTGTTCCCATTTTCAAAACAGGTGATCGCGCATGCCCAGCTAACTATCGTCCAATATCCCTTACTAGCATATCTTCTAAACTTCTAGAGCACATTATATCATCAAGCTTAATTGATTCAATTAATTTCTTTTATCCTCATCAACATGGCTTCAGGAAATCATTTTCATGCGAAACCCAGCTGGCAGAGTTCACCCAAGACATCCTTAAGGCCATAGACGATAACCTCCAAATAGATGCAATCTTCTTAGACTTCTCGAAGGCATTTGATCGCGTACCTCACAACCATCTGCTTGCGAAACTTTCGTTCCTGGGAATTCCTGCTAATCTGATATGCTGGCTCGAACATTTTCTAAAAGGACGCTCGCAGTTCACATCCGCCAATAACATCCAGTCACCCTTAACAGATGTAACATCTGGTGTCCCTCAAGGGGCCGGGTTATCACCATTACTCTTCTTAATATACATCAACGACCTGCCCTCTAATATTCAATGCAAACTGCGACTCTTTGCGGACGATTGTGTCATCTATAATGCAATAAGTAGCCCAACCGATAACCTCACTTTGCAACAGGACCTTGACGTTATTGCATCATGGTGTGAAAAGTGGCAGATGCCTTTAAATCTTACTAAGTGCAAATCGTTGTCCTTCACTCACAAACACACCTTGACGAATCACACTTACAGCATTTCATCAGTCCCTATAACCGTTGCAAAATCTTACAAATATCTAGGTGTACATCTCACATCAACACTTTCTTGGGTCGCCCACATTAGAACCATTTGCTCCGACACTTCACGCACACTTGGCTACCTGAGAAGGAATCTGAAATCTGCATCCCCTAACATAAAACAACTCGCGTATGAAACATTTGTGCGGCCAAAATTAGAGTATGCATCATCCATCTGGCACCCATGGCAATCGTATCTCACCATCGAATTGGAATCAATCCAAAATCGTGCAGCTCGGTTCATCACTTCATGTTACTCAAGAGAAGCCAGTGTCACCGCCCTCAAGCAGTCCCCCCGTCTCTCAACACTGGAATCACGCCGCGTCGTTTCCCGCCTATGCTTACTTCATACATTTTATCATAACACAAGATCACGGCACGCTCTATTAACCGCCCCACTACGAACGTCCTCCCGGCTTAGTCACGGTAACCCGATAGCACGCATCAATGGCCACACGTCAGCTTACAACTCATTTTTCCCCAACGCAATAGCACTATGGAATTCACTGCCTAACGACATCGCTGCATGCACTGATCACAAAACATTCCGCGAGAAAATAAAAATTCACCTCACATAAATCTTGATCACTTCTGCGCTCTTTGTAGCGAGTATTGCTTGACATATCTTTATTAAATGATGTATCACCTGCTGGGAAACCCTGATATGACTGCAACCCCTTTTATGTTTGTTTGTATGTTTGTTCTTTTTATTGTTATGCATGTTCCCATCATCGCCGTTGGAAACCAATATGCCCCCCCTTATGTAATGCCTTCGGGCCTTTAAGGGATCAATAAATGAAATGAAATTAAATAAGGGGACAAAGGTCTCCAGCCCTCGCGCGTGCCAGCTAGGCTGTCGGGGCTGAACATAGTGAGCCCGTTTCGTGCTTGCGTATATATAAGCAGCTTAACGCAGCTTAAATCGGCCCAACCCTCATGTAATGTCCCGCAAGGGTCCTTTGAGGACTAATAAATAAATTATACCGACAAGTAAACAGACGGACGGACGGAAGAGGGGTATCGGCACTTTTGTCGTGTCCTGTCTGTCGTGTGTTGTGCGGTTTCCGCTAAAGGGTTGAATCGTGCGCCAATTTTCGCCGCACCTACAATATGCGTCCGTGCCGCCCGTTCAAGGGTAGAAGCGCAGCGCATTCGCTTCCAGCCGCACGTGTGCTGAAACCAAACCCAAGCGCGCGTGAGTCATGAGCACGGTTCGGGAAAGGGGGCGCCAGCGTCGTGTCAAAAGTGGTGCTTGGCGGTTGACACCGGCAGTCGCGGCCAGCTGCGAAGTAAAGCTGCGCGCACGCAGCTCGCGGAAAGGTCAATGCATCTCCGCGTGCAACGGTCCACCCGCTCATCAGCGGGCGAACAATGCTGTCGAAAGTGAGAGCGTCCCTGGCGATCAACCGTTGCTCACAAGAACAGCCTCTCGCTTAAAGAACTTCGCCCTCGCCTCGACGCCAAATAAGTTTGGAGACGTCGTTCAACCTCGACCTTATCTGCTTAGTTTTTTGTCCCTATTATATAGCCGTACTTACAAATTTATTATTTTCGTTTACTGCAGTACATTCACCGTAACAGATTGTATGCCACTCTACCTGACAGGCCTGCCATAATGTACCATTTGAGAACCCGAAAAAAACTTGTACCCATCACTCGGACTAACTACGGGAAACAGAAATTAACTTTCCAGGTGCCATTTGTCATCAACCAAACTTCACTAGAACGAGAATTCTCGTCATCAACCAAGGTATTCAAAAAATGTATAAAAACATATTTGGAAGAGAATCCTGTATAGTTTTGTGGCCTATACTCGCTATAATACATGTTTTTGACTGTTGGCTTTGTTTCCATGAAAACGTCCTGCGGCATAAAATTTGTCACTGATGCATATGCATTACTGTCTTCACTCTAACAGTCCATGGTAGAGAGAGGGTGTGGTAGATGGTCCTTGGCGATCACAAAATCAACAAGGGAGGGGAAAACCTCAGGCTGTTTGAGCCAACGTTTCGACAAGGGGACTTGTCTTCGTCTGGGCAAACCGTTCATCATTGGCAGGGATTAAATAGGACCTTCGCTCCCAGGAGGAAGGCCCCGGGGGCGGGGAAGGGAAGTGGTGTGAGAGGGAATGCGTGTCAGGAAGGGGAGGGAGGTGAACCTTGATTCGTTAAGCTGCAATAGTGGAAAAACTTATATCCAGGGGGTGTGTAATGAACAAAGGCTTTGAAGGGGCTGCGACAGGAGGGAGGCGCTGGGTGGACCTGGAAAATTCAGATATATCTATTGCTACTTTATTTGTTAATTGGCTTATAAGGTTTAACGTCCCAAAGCGACTAAGGCTATGAGAGACGCCGTAGTGGAGGGCTCCGGAAATTTCGACCACCTCGGGTTCGTTAACGTGCACTGACATCGCACAGTACACAGGCCTCGAATTTCTCCTCCAAAGAAATTCTAGCCGCCGCGGCCGGGATCGAACCCGCGTCTTTCGGGCCAGCAGCCGAGCACCATAGCCATTGAGCCACCGCGGCGGCGCTACTTTATTTGTATTTTCTGATTGAGGGTATCAGGTGATGTATCCGATTCATGCTTGTTTGTGTCATATTGTTGTTATATTATTTGGTGTCATTGATGTATTCAATTCATGCTTGTTTGTGTCATATTGTTGTTATATTATTTAGTTTCTTTGTTTGTCCTGCATAGGCGCTAAAGGTGTGTGCTGCCGCCTGTATCAGGGAGCCAAGGCCTAGACAGGCCTACCGCCTTTTGCTTTTGCTTCCCTTTTCATTTTGAAAGAAAATAAACACCAAAACAAACCAACCACCAAACCTCATAATCTGGGGTTGAGGGCGGCCTCTCGCCTTCGAAAAATAAACACTTTGCGCATGAGTTAGCTGTTTAATTAGGAATCCATGTGGCGCAGGCTAAAATTACTAGTGACAGCTAATGAGATGCAGGTGTACATTATCATCCAGTATGTACTGCGCATATACTATTCAGTACATACACAGTGTATACTACAAAAATGGCATTCCGGCATGAGAGCTGAGTGTTGTTGTTTATGATCCGCACACGCAAGACCTTGCTTTTAAATTGATCGTCTTGAAGCGCAGCTAGCTTTAGCCAGCTTGGCAGTGTAGTGCCGTCTGGCCTTATGCCAAGCTGATGTGTGCGGCAGGTTGCCATGTAGGCATTAGATGTAAAAATACTAGCTGCGCAAGTTGTGCGCAAGCAGCTGACAGATGCTTTGGAGACGAGGAGTGGCATCCCTGTCATATTAGAGAGAGAGAAAACTTTGTCAAAGGTGGTGATCATCTTCGGTTTCCTAAACCGCTCCATGTGGCCGGCAGTTTAAGCCTGTCTAAGCCGGCAGTTTAAGACCCCCCCTCTCCAATCTCCAACCACCCCTATAGGAGTGACCCCTAAATCCGCCCATATGCAGATATACATCATCATGATCAGCTTGTTTTGTTTTTCTGGCTATCGAGAAGAGGTAGCACAGATGGAAATTTTGCTCACGTGCAAAGACTTCTATGCCACCGTTCTGCTGCTTTGAATGATCTTTTTTTTAAAAAAAAAAAGATAATATATGGTGCTGAGAGAAGCGCGTTTTATTTCTGCGAGTGAGCCGGCGGTTTTTTAGGCTGTGTGGTCTTGTTTTCCTTGGTTTTCTGCGTCACTGATTAATGCTTGCCTTTTTTAAGAAACCTGATATACTGGAGTGTTGCAAGCCGCAGAAGTCATGTAATGTACAGCACAAGACATGACTGTCGACCGAAGTTTAAGCTGACCAACGTACTTTCGTGTGCGCATGACAGAACAGCGATATCGGAGGCAGCGCAGATTCGCCAGGGAAAAAACATATGCATAAATAAATACCCCTTCAGTCGCCCTGATAAAGCCAGGGCTAAGAGTTTTGAGAATGTTCGTTATATTTAAAAAAAAAAAAGTTTCCGCGTAATCGCTTGCGCGAAACGTCGGGCTGCTAATAAATATTGGTTGGTGTCAGCTTCTTTAAACCCTGTGTTCAGAAAAGAAAAAAACAGCGCTAAATTCTACACAAACCACACAGAAAGACGGTGTGGTTTGTGTAGAATTTAGCGCTGTTTTTTTCTTTTCTGAACACAATGTCACACCAACTAGCCCAGCAAAAGGTACTGTTAAACGAACTTTCTTTAAACCCCGCCGCGGTGGCTCAGTGGTTATGGCGCTCGGCTGCTGGCCCGAAAGACGCGGGTTCGATCCCGGCCGCGGCGGCTGAATTTTGATAAAGGCGAAATTCTAGAGGCCCGTGTGCTGTGCGATGTCAGTGCACATTAAAGTACCCCAGGTGGTCGAAATTTACGAAGCCCTCCACTACGGCGTCCCTCATAGCCTGAGTCGCTTTGGGATGTTAAACCCAATAAACCAATCAGCTTCTTTAACTTTTGTAGTAGCACTTTTGTCGCATTGTCCGCTCGTATTCGATGTAAAAACTACGCTCTAAATCCAACCAAGCCATTCACCCTCCTTCCACGTTCGGATGCTGTATTCTTACCACTATAGCGCCTGCAGGAGGGGTTGGATCCATGTTCTTTTTTTGTTGTTGTTGTCGAAATAACTCGCTGTGTCACGCCCGACGAGCAACAACGAACCCCCCTCCCCCCCCCCCCCCCCCCTCGTCTTCGGGCGGAATCCGGGGGAGGGGGGGGGGGGGGGCACAAGCTGTCGACTTGCCTTCAGCTAGCTCCCTCTTCGAAAACAGCTGCCCCCACCGGAGGAGGGGCCACTGATAGCCCCGTCTGCTGCCACGCGACCGCTGTCGTCTGCCACGTGGCACGCCATCCAGCCGGACGGCGGCGCCTTCTCCATCTGCCGCTGCATTGCGTCTCTCTGTGGCCCCCGAGCCCGAACATCTGCCGCCGTTCGACTGCGCCGCTCCCTCCGGCGCAAAAGCCGTCATTTTCGCTTTCACGATCCGTCTTTTGGCGGTGCATTTGCTTTTGTTCGTAAGGAAAGCGGGCCCTCGCAAAACCTCGCCGAAATGTTGTGCATCGCGAGATTCTCGTAACGCCGAATGCATTGGAAAAGCCCCGGCACCTTTGTCCTCTTGATCGACCGGTCGGCCTTGTGTAAACTACTTTCTGCCATTAGACACTGTCGGTCACACCACGATATGATATCAGCCGGGAGCTCTTTTCCATACCCACAATTTCTGGAGAAGCGAAATTTTGTCTTTCTTTCCTTCCTTCCTTCTTTCTCTCTTTCTTTCTTTCTTTCTTTCTTTCTTTCTTTCTTTCTTTCTTTCTTTCTTTCTTTCTTTCTTTCTTTCTTTCTTTCTTTCTTTCTTTGTTTCTTCTTTTCTTTTTTCTTTTTCTTCTTTTTCCTTTTTTCTTTTTCCTTTCTTTCTTTTCTGCCGCCGCGGAGGCTCAGCGGTTATGGTGCTCGGCTGCTGACCCAAAAGACGCGGGTTCGATCTCGGCCGCGGCGGCAAGAATTTCTTTGGAGGAGAAATCCTAGAGGCCCGTGTACTGTGCGATGTCAGTGCACGTTAAAGAACCCCAGGTGGTCGAAATTTCCGGAGCCCTCCACTACGGCGTCTCTCATAGTCTTAGTCGCTTTGGGACGTTAAACCAGGGTGTCGAACCGGCATTTTTTCGGGTTCGGTTCGGGTTCGGGTTCACGCCTTTCGGGTTCAGTTCCGGGTTCGGCTCCAGAGGGCCATTCCGTTCCGGTTCGAACCGGTTCGGACCGTCTCGAACCGGTTCAAACGGGTTCAAACGGGTTCAGGACAAAAAAATTATAACGCCGAGGGGTTTCAGTAAACCTTGCTATGCGTTTTCATTGTTCTTGCACATCACGGTACAAAATAAAAAATCTAAAGATTTGTTTACAAGAACATAAAACTGGGCTAGTTGATAAGGGTTCGTGAAAAAGGACAAAAGGAAGTCTGGAGACTACACAGACGCTGACTAACAACTGTTTACTACATTCTCGGACACTTATATGAAGGCGCAGGACACCGTGAACAATCCAAAAAACAGAAGAGCAAAGATTAAAACAAGAATAAAACATACTGCGCATGCACATCATAGTCGAGTCATGATATCTTTTTCAACGAAATTGGAAGACTATATTCTATAGTAGACGGCGCTCCCCTATTTCCTGGAGCTCACACAGTTGCCAAGAAAGCCTGGCTCCTTATCAATGAAATTGATGTATGGTTGAGCAACACGCTCATCTGCTTCCTTCCTGATCATAAAGGCCTCGACCATCTCCCTACAAATTCGATCAGGGTGATTAAACAGGAGACTTGTCTTCCTAATTGGGGTAGCAATGAGCAATTGTTCGAACATCACAGATGGGTGAAAAAAGTAGCGGTGTCGTACAACTTGGCTTTGCATTGCAGCGAGTGAAACGATTGCTTCCCCCAGTAGATAAGACAAGTGTCCTGTTTAATAACCCAGTTTGCATTTGTAGGGGGTTGGTTGAGGCCAATGGGATCTGGAAGGAAGCCGATGAGTGTGTTGCTTCACCATCTATCAATTTGGTAGATAAGGAGTCAGGCTTTCTTGGTGTTGTGTGAAGTCCAGGATATAGGGGAGTGCCGTCTGCTGTGGAAGATACTCATCGAATTTCGTTAAAAAGACGTCAGGATGTGATGTGCATGCGCCACATGGTTTTTAAGTTTTAACCTTTGTTCTGCTTTTTGGGGTTGTTCCCTGTGTCCTGCGCGTTTATATACTTTTCCCAGAATAAAATAACCAGTTGTTAGTCTGCGCTCGTGTCGTCTCCCGTCTTCCTTTTGTCGTGTTTACTGCGTTACTTGAGCATGAAAAAATTGTTTAATGTGAGATGTTCTCACTTTACCTATTTTATTTATTGTCCGCAGCAAAAAGACGAATTTACGGCAAGAGCCGCAAAATGAAATGAACTCGAAATTAATGGAAATCGGCTATGTATATACGCTATAATCCACCTTATGAGGTGAGGAACGAAAACCCGATGGACTTTGCATCTACAAGACCCTCCTGTTGGGAGACCCCGTAGCGCGAGTAATAGGTTTGAAGCTTTAGTTAGTTGGTACTGTCTCGTACGCAGTGTACTTACGGGGCACCAGAATTTCCGCCGCACGTGGCCTCTACGTTCCCGCGCACTACTGAGAAACGAAACTGTCATGTGTTGGCACGTATACATATACAGGCAGATACCTTTCCGTCACCCCGAAACCGACTTGCCAGTTCCCCCCCCCCCCCCCCCCCCCCCCCTCCTTTACTACATAGTAAGAATATGTCGGAGAATCCCTCCACCGCCCATCCCCCACCCAACGAGAGCCTCGAGGGAGCACTGGCTCTCCCTAACATGCAGAACTTACCAAACATATTTTATTTAAATCACCTATTCGACATCGCCTTTGTGACTCACGTTATATATCCCAAGACCCTATAGCTCAGTAGCTTCAAAAACTCGGCTAATCGTGGCTTCTCACTATAGTAAAGTAAGAAATTTGTTTGTGATAGCATGTTTTGGACTTTTACTGGGGCGCTATGAAAGGCAATCTTTTCGTCAACAGAATTTTTTGCGCCCTTGATAGAGTGATAAAGAGCAGTTAATCTGGCGTGCACCATTTGTCCACCAACTTGTTTCAGGCATTTATTTTCAAAACTACAAACAACCCCTTTCTGGCCAGCTGTGCTTAATAGGTGACTAAGGGCTCGCCTGTCTTTTCTGGACATGCTCGCGAGTGCTGATTCATTCGGTTTTCCCACTCTTCGCTTTTACTTACCTGTACGGCCTCTCCACAAGGCAGATGACAAATGTTGCGATCGGGCATTACTTCCTATACCCATACATATACAGCCTTACCTAGACTTTCTTGATACTGGTGTATTAAAGCAAAGTCAGCGGATGTACAGTGGAGCCCACTTTAATGGCCGCAGATATAACGAACGCTCGCTTATTGCGAGCGGGTGTGGTGCTACTATGAAAATATGCATAAGGGCAACGGAAATTCGTCGCACATACAGCGAGCAACTCTGGCCACACCACTCGGTTATAGCGAACAAGGTGGCGTGGTGAACTACCCTGAGGTTGTAGAGGTCGTCCTTCCGCTAAGCACGCAAATGAAAAAGCGCCCGTCAACCTTCACGACGCCGCCCCGGAAAGAACATGTCAACCCAGAAATGGAATTAAAAGGCGGCACTGCTGTGCGCAGCGCTAACCGTTAAGTCCGGCGTCCGGTAGCACTGTAAACGCTAAAAAAGGCACGGTTCAAATAGTAAGTACTATTCAAATAGTACGTAACCGCCGGCCAAACCCGCGTCGATGACTGGAATGACCTTCCATCCGAAGTGGCGACCATCATCAATCGTGTTCTATTCAAAACCGCCATTGAAGACCAATAAATAAATAACAACGAGGGTAATCATTGCCTACGTGTTCGCCGGCTCGGCAAAGCATCCCGAATGGAAGAAGCGCGGTGCGCGTGAGAAAGGGCATCGTCAAAAGCGAAGCTACTGACCATGGTCGCGGATCAACTCACAACAGCGATTAGATAATTCTGAAATCCTTGCTGGCCATGCTAGTCGCGTGGTATGCATATGCATAGCATGTGCGGGCGGAGGCAGGGAGTTATGGTGGCACGCCTTATGCCGAGATCGCTGAAATCGACGCGGTCAAGCAAGGCATGAGGAGGGTCAGAGAGGTTCCAAATGTTCCATGCAACAACCATAAAAAAAGCCTACAAGATAGCCGAATAGCTTAAAGCATCTGTAAACAAAGTTTTCTGTTGCGCCGCCATTAGTACGAATCCCGCTCGGAGTCAGAGGTTAGACTGTGCATACTCTTTTAGTTATTCATTTTACTGCGTTAGCAGTATAGCCTGCTTTCCCAAAAATAACTTCGCTGCGTGCGTGCAGCCTCCATCCTTGATTCACACTCCGGTGGGCGTACATCAGAGCATTCACTGGTAAAAATGCACCTTCAAAAACTCACCCATCTCTCCACCCCTCATCACCCACCTGCACCCGATATAGCTGAGGCAGATTGTTGCGAAGGCTCAACGTATTAAGTCGCCCAAGCGTTCTACGCAAAAAATGCCAAAAAAGCATAAGCCTGTCGTGTCAGACACTATGAACGGCAATTATGACTGCGAGAAGTAGATATAAGTCGCCAGACAGAGAATTCAAGATCGAGCAGTGCGAGAACAGCGGATGGAGCCGCGCGCTGGCGACTGGCAGCAATTCTTTCTTAGAAGCAGAACGATTTCAGCGAATCGGCATAACGAAATCACTTCATCGTAGTTACATTTCCTCGCAGCAGTATCTTTCTGGGCGGAATAACTATCGCATGCCAGCGAGCGCATGTATTTCCGCATTGTCCTTTTGTGTAATCGGTATTTATTTTTTTTTCTTATTAGTACATCTCCACCGTTGCCAAGAACCCGCCTTTCGTTGCTTATTTCCGTCGCGTGCAAACAAGAACATGCGGATTCTAAAGGAAAAAGAAGCTGCACCAATTTATACATCCTTCTTTTGGTAATACTAGTTGTCGTGTCCGGTCGCTGTGTTGAATGCAGCGAAAGACGCACACGGTACTTTAAGACTTCGTTTATTTAAAGCCGATGAGGGTGCGACCAGCGTCGACCGAGGCAGGAGCCGAACTGGCCGCCCGAAGAAAGGAGGGAGCGGAGAAGCGTCCACGGGAGGGAGTGGCTTCCCAAAACAGGAGGAGGATGCGAGTGGTCGTTAGGAGGAGGATGCGAGTGGTCGTTAGGAGGAGGATGCGGGGGCGCACACACACAAAAGCAATAAGGGGACACAACACTTCCTTCCCCCTTAGAAAGTTGCCTGGTATCGTGCAGGGGGTCGGCGCTCACGCGTGGAGGCGCGCTGGCTTTGTGCGCTCGGGGGAGAAACACTTGTAGGCTGGCTGTTGTTCGCTGTGTCTCCTAGGTCTGTCCTGGGCGAAGTCTCTTCTTCCGGGAAGAGGTGCCAGGCTATGTGGGAAGATGGTGCACGTGTTCTCTCCGCTGGCGGACAGCTCTCAGACGGCGTCGTAAATCTACGCAGCTGGTTGAGATGTCGGCGTGCTACTGTGCCATGTATGTTGACGAGCCAAGAGCGCAGGCCTATGCGTCTGACAATTGTAGCTTCCTCCCAGCGTGGCTTTTTCAGAAACTGTCGGGCGAGGACGCGCTGCCCCTCATTAAGCGTGCCGCAGCGCGGAATTGCTTTTTCTTCCCGGAACGTCTCTGCCTTTGGCTCGGGGAGGATGGCTGTGAGCTGGGTTCGCATTTCACGCTCGAACATCATTTTCGAGGGGGTCTCGCCTGTTGTGCTCTGAACCGTCGTGTGCTGCTTGAAGAGAAAGCGCGCAAGGCGGCGCTGCAGCGAGCCTGTCTGATCTCTTTCAAGGGCGCGTTTTAGCTCGGCTACGTAGCGCTCGGCTTGTCCGTTTGTCGCTGGGTGGTAGGGGGCCGATGTAACTGATGAGATCCCGTTGTCGCGATAAAACTTGAGGATCTCCGCAGACACAAACGGTGTTCCGTTGTCCGACACTACCTTGCGCGGCAGGCCGAACGTTGCAAATAGTGATCGGAGGTTGTCAATGACTGCTGCCGAAGTCGTCTGTCCCATTTGCCTTATCTCAAGCCACTTTGTGTAGGCATCTACGACCACAAGGAAAGTGCAGCCCTCAATTGGTCCTGCAAAATCAATGTGCAGTGTGTGCCATGGTGTGTCTGGCTTTTCCCATTCTGGGACAGGAGCTTTCGGCGGGGCGCTCCGGCTGCTCTGGCAAGGCTTGCATTCTCGCACCACTGTTTCGATGTCGTTGTCAATGCCAGGCCACCACATGTAGCTTCTGGCACACTTTTTCATTGCAACGATGCCCCGATGTCCGGCGTGGATGAGAGACATAGCTTGTGCGCGTAGTTCTCTCGGCATCACAACTCGGGACCCAAATATGATGCAGCCGCGATGGGTGCTCAACTCTGTAGCTCGCCTGCGGTAAGCGTCGAAGTTGTCCCCTTTGAGTTTATGCACGTTGCCTTGTTGAACAGCTGTGTAAACTAGCCGGAGAGCTGCGCACTTCTGCGTAGATGCTGCAACTGTGCCTGCTGTAAGCGGAGGTTCTGGCAGTGCTTCGAACATCAGAACGTCTCCTGGTGGAAATGGTTCGTCAACAGTTGCGTCTAGTGGCAGACGGCTTAGCGCATCGGCGTTTTGATGTTTACTCCCATTGCGGTAGACCAGAGCGTAGTCGTACGCTGAGAGTTTGATGCACCAACGTGTCATTCGCGGAGACAAAGTTGGTGGCATAGGCTTTTGTGGTCCCAGAATGCCCAATAGCGGTCGGTGATCGGTTATAAAGGTCACCTTCCGGCCGGCAATGTACTGGTGAAAATGTGTCGCCGCGTAGACGATGGCTAGCCCTTCTTTGTCAAGTTGCGCGTAGTTGCGTTCTGCTTGCGACAACGTACGTGAGGCGAAGGCGATGGGAGCTTCCCTTCCTTGCTCGTCAGTTTGCGATAGAACCGCGCCGACTCCGTACGGTGATGCGTCGCAAGCCAAAAGCAGAGGCTTCCTTTCGTCGTAGTGGCGGAGGACTGTACATCTTCGAATCAGGTCTTTCAGGGCATCGAATGACTGCTGATGGCGTGGCGACCATGTCCATGTCACATCTTTCCGAAGGAGTTGGTATAAGTCGTTGGCCACGGTAGCTCTTTGTTCCAAGAACCGGTCGTAGAACGTCAAGAGTCCGAGAAAAGCCTGTAGCTCCTGCTTGTTTGTTGGAGCTCGTGCTCCTGTGATCGCTCGCACTTTGTCCTCGGTAGGGTGAATGCCTTCCGCATCAATTCGGTGTCCCAGAAATTGCACCTCTGGCACCGCAAAACAGCACTTCGATTTGCTTATGCACAAATTAGCGTTTGCTAGCCTTTCGAGAACGAGCTCTAGGCGCACTGCATGCTCTTCAGTGGAAGTGCCACTGATGATGACATCGTCAAGGTAGACACAAACTCCTGGGATGCCCTGAAGCACTGTCTCCATGAATTTTTGAAATATGGCCGGGGCTGCAGCTACGCCAAAAGGCAGTCGCTTGACTTTGTACAAGCCTTTCAGTGTGTTAATTGCCAATAATTCAGCAGTTGACTCGCTCACCTTCAGCTGCTGATACGCCTGGGTGAGGTCCAATGTGCTGAAGACTCTTGCGCCACGTAGTACACTGAATACTTCTTCAGGTGTCGGTAGCGGGTAAGAGGACGCTTTAGTCGCAAGATTGACGGTGCTCCGGTAGTCTCCGCAGAGGCGTATGGTTCCGTTCTTCTTGCGAACTACGACAAGTGGTGTGGCCCATTCTGAATGCTGCGTCGGCTCGATGACACCTTGCTGCTCCAGTTTGTCCAACTCTTTTTCAACTGAAGCTCGGAGAGCAAAGGGCACCGGCCTGGCCTTCAGAAATTTGGGTTGCGCGCTGTCCAACAACTCCAGTGTGACCGGGGGCCCTTCGTTTCCTGGAATCTCTTCCGAGAATACTCTTTCGTATTTCTCTTGCAGTTGCTCAACCATGTTCTGGCTCGGCGTCTGGTGTATGCCGCATATCATCACGCCTAGTGGAGAAAACCAGTTTCTCCCTAGAAGGCTTGATCCTGTGCCCTTCACAACAAGCAGAGGTAGCGTATGGGTCTGGCCGTTGTAGTTAACCTGCACGTTGGCAGAGCCCAATAGTGGCAGATTCTGTCCTGACCACGTTCGCAGGTGCGTGTCGTCTTGTTGCAGGGCGGGTGCGTCAGATGGCCATGAAGTTCGGAACGTGTCCTCACTGATCAGAGTACAGGCTGCGCCGGAGTCCACCTCGAACTTAATCAGCTGGTGATGTACGCTTACTTCTGTAAAAATCTTCGGTCGCGTGCCGAGATTCATGGTGTTCAGGTCGTACAACACAGATGGTGTTGCTGATGTTGTTCCATGGAGATCAGATAGCGGCGTATTCTCTGAGGCGTTGACGCTGTGATTAGGCTGGGAAGGTGACTTTATCTTGGCAAGTCTCCGTTTCGTAATGCATGCTCTTTCGATATGCCCTCGCTTGTGGCAAAAATTACACGTGGCTGACTGGAATCGACATCCCTGGGGGTTGTGTTGGTCGTCACACCGCCAGCAGCGTTGTGCCTTTTTGACCGATTTTACAACAACAGAAGGCTTGCGCACCTGGTTGCTTGTCTGGTGTACCGGCTCGGTGTTCCGGCGAATCCCTCTCTGCTGGTGACCGGCGCTCTCCGCTCGAACGGCGATGTCGTAAGCTTTGCTGAATGTGAGGTCCTTCTCAGCGAACAGGCGCTGCTGCAGTGACTCGTCACTCAGTCCGCACACAAATCTGTCGCGTAACATCACGTCCAAGGGAAGCATGGTGGTGTTAGCAGAAGAAGCTGCGTCTCCCTCCTGCCCGGTAGCTGTTGTCGACAGCGTTCCAAAATTGCAGTCGGCAGCGAGCTTCTTGAGCGCGGCTACGTAGGCGCTCACAGTTTCTCCTCCCAGTTGATCTCGTCGTTGGAAGCGAGCCCGGCTGTAGACCTCGGATGGCCTTGGGTCGTAGTGCTTTTGCAGCGCTTTTACGATGTCGTCGTAAGACACTGCCGCTGGTGTGCTTGGCTGAATAAGGGCGCAGACAGTATCGTAGGTCTGCTCCCCGCACAGCGTCAGCAGGTTGGCCCTCTTCAAGGCTGGGTCTGTGATGTTGTTAGCTTCAAAGTAGAACTGAAGGCGTCCAACCCACGATGACCACGATGAGCCGTTGAACTCTGGTATCTGATTGGGAAACCCTCGCGTAGCCATGGCTTGTCAATAGCGTTGCGTAGCGCGGGTCGAATCCACTTTCTCGTCGCCACTGTCGTGTCCGGTCGCTGTGTTGAATGCAGCGAAAGACGCACACGGTACTTTAAGACTTCGTTTATTTAAAGCCGATGAGGGTGCGACCAGCGTCGACCGAGGCAGGAGCCGAACTGGCCGCCCGAAGAAAGGAGGGAGCGGAGAAGCGTCCACGGGAGGGAGTGGCTTCCCAAAACAGGAGGAGGATGCGAGTGGTCGTTAGGAGGAGGATGCGAGTGGTCGTTAGGAGGAGGATGCGGGGGCGCACACACACAAAAGCAATAAGGGGACACAACACTAGTAGTAATATCTCGGGTTTGACGTGTCGAGTAGACATTGGGGCTACATGACAGACGGTGTAGTGGAGGGCTCCAGATTAACGGAGACCAGCTGGGGATTTTCGACGTCACGCTGGTTTTTATATTTTTGGAATCAGCAGCCGAGCTCCACAGCTATTGAGCCATTTTTTTTTTCTTTATTGCCCTACAGACCCATCGTGAGGGGTTCTATTTAGAACTTGCTGTCTCAGACAATGAGCGCCTACAAAAGTAGATGTTGCACTACCCACTGCGGTTTCTCAGTGGTTAGGGCGCTCGGTGTACCCGGGCTCGAACTCGGCTCCGGCGACGTGCACGTTTTGTTGGAGGCGAAACGCAAAAGGCACCGTGGGCTGCGCGATGTCAATGCACGTTAAAGGGCAACTGCGCCACTTTTTGAGAATTTCGCGATACTCAAGGATTCAAATCTATATAGGCTGTAGGTAACGCATGCTAAGTTTTTTGCACTACCATTTTAAAAAGTGACGTAATCGACGATTAAATTTTGCACTTCTCCTCAAAGCAACAGTGGAGTGCGGTCAAGTTCAATGTGATGTCACGGAAGGTATGATTTCAAATTACTGCTGCCGTCAGCCACGCCCTGCCGTGCCTCGTTGGACGCTGCCAAACAACGTTCGGCGGGCTTTGACTTCGGTGGCGTTGGTTTTTTTTTCTTTCAAAGGCGTTTATGCGTTGGAAATGTACGGATACTTTCGATGACGTCATCATGCGCCCCCCCCCCCCCCCCCTCTTAGCGTTGTGCGCTGCGGAGAAGCTTGAAGGCCGTCGCAATTTTAATTGATGATTACGACACCGTTTCAAATGCTAGGCCAAAAGGACTTCGCATACTTTACCTGGAAGTTTCACAAATTGACCCTTTTAATCTCGTCGATTTCTAAAGCCTATGCAGTTGCCCTTTAAGGATTCGCAGCTGGTAGAAATTATTCCGGAGCCCACCCCTACTGCGCCTGTTTCTCTTTTTTCTTTCATCCCCACCTTCCTCCCTCTTACGACGCGGTTCAGGTGTCCATCAAGAAGTGAGACAGACTGCGCCATTTCCTTTTCTCAAAAACCACCATCACAACATTGTTGGGTCCTCGCGCTAATATTTCGTCTATTTGTGGGAAATGACGCAAAGAAAAGGAAGGCATTCTCAATCGGTACTAAAATGCCTATAGACACCCAGTTTAATTGCGTGTTTTCTCCTTTCAGATGACGCCATAGATATTAGAATGCATGGATCACCGTGTGGTATTCGGCTACTGCCGCTAAATAATTTAGAAAAGAATTTATTCTTCCATGCTGTTTCGGTTTCACAAACCGAATTATGGCTGTTACGTGAGTTCAACATTAGGTCACGTGAGGCACGGGAAAACTAATACAAACGCTGATGCGTTGTTTTCACTCACTGTACCACTTAAATCAGCCGGCTTCAAGACCTATCACTACAACGAACGACATATCAGAAGTTATATTGCCGTGGTATAGCCCCTCACGTGACCAAATTTCCACTACACGTCACACCCATCGTTATGTTGGTGAAACCGAAACAGGGTCAAGAAGAAATTAAAATATAAATTGTTTATTATGTGTTGGAGAACACCACGCGGTGCTCTATGTACCCCAATGCCTAACGCATTGTTTGAAAGAAGAAAGCACGCAAGCGAAAGTTTGGTGGCTATAGTACTTTATTGATTGGTTTATGGTTTATGGGGTTTAACGTCCCAAAGCGACTAAGGCTACGAGAGACGCCGCAGTGGAGGGCTTCGGAAATTTCGACCACCTGGGGTTCTTTAACGAGCACTGACTTCGCACAGTACACGGGCCTCTAGAATTTTTCCTCCAAAGAAATTCAACCGCCGCGGCCGGGATCGAACCCGCGTCTTTCGGGTCAGCAGCCGAGCACCATAACAACTGAGCCACCGCGGCGGCAGTTGTACTTTATTGAGTTAGAGCAGTCCTAACAATTCGATTAAAGATTTACGCAAATATGTAAAAGGGGAGGAATACTAACTCAAGATTTCACATTAACCTGTCGTACAGTACGGTCCATTGTTAAAGGGAACATGCGATCGCGTGTGCTCTGCGCTTCAGGAAGCCCTGCCGCCTGGATGCGGCGAGAATAGGCGGCATCAGGCGCATGCGCGGAGTCACCAGCCGTCATGCTTACTGCGCATGCGTCTTGTGCCGAGAATTCCCACAAGTTCTCGGCGGCAGCGCTACGCGAAGCGCGGAGGCCACGCGATCGCATGTTCCCTTTAACAGTGGACCGTACTGTACAAGTGTTTAGAATTGGCGGTAGTACATTACAGAAGGGTCAATTAGGCTTCTTCCCAGGCACCACATCTCCTGTAAGTTTGCTGTCGCATATACTGGGTACAATTTTCTCACTTCCCAGCGCAGACAGCTACGGGTGGGTAAATCTATGCCATAGATCATCTCATTTTGTCGGAAAACAAGACGTATGCCGGAATGCAAAAAAACTGGGGCTGAACCGGGTCCCGAACCGGTTCGGAACGGTTCCTTTGAATCGTTCCGGTTCGGGTTCAGTTCCAAGATGGCGAAAAAATTATGGGTTCGGTTCGGTTCCGGTTCCGGGCGAAAATTCGGGTTCGGTTCCGGTTTCGGGTTCGGGTTCAGTTCCGGTTCGACACCCTGCGTTAAACCCCATAAACCTAAACCTCTTTCTTTCCTTCTTTCTTTCTTTCTTTTTTTCTTTCTTTTCTTCTTCCTTTATTTTTTCTTTCTTTCTTTCTTGCTTTTTTTCTTTCCTTCTTTTTTTCTTCCTTTCCTTCTCTCTTTCTTTTTTTCTTTCTTTCTTTTTTTCCTTTGTTTCTTTCTTTGTTTTTTCTTTCTTCTTTTCTTTCTTTCTTTTTTTCTTTACTTTCTCTATTTCTTTTTTTCTTTCATCTCTCTTTCTTTTTTCTTTCCTCTCTCCTTCTTTCTTTCTTTCTTTCTTTCTTTCTTTCTCTCTTTTCATTTTCTCACAACAGATAAAAATGGAGCAGGAGCTAAAGGCTCATAGCCTGACAGAGGCTTCTGCCCCAGATAGCACAATTGGGCATTTCAGTGCGTACTTATTAAAAAGCAAAGATAAACAGGGAACAGCTATTTTTTGGCATATCGTAAGATTTCATCACAACCATCAATATATCTGCAGGTCCCTCCACGGAACGCTTGTAGTTTTCCGCTGTTCATTGTAAGAAACGCATCCTATTGATTTTCTGCGGCAGTCGTAAGTACTGAAAGCGCTTGGCAAACTTTCAAAGCAAGATTTTGCTACGCATCGCAAGGTTAGACCATTGCCGTCTGTATGTCTGTAACAGTACCTTACAATATTTCACTTGCCTCAAAATAAAAGGGATGGCCAAGAAAGCTGGACTTGCATACTTTGTTGTCATTTGAATCGTCGGCTGTTTTCGGCCCGTTGATTTAACGGGATAGAGTTAAGGTCCTGTGTCGCTGGAAAGGCGACGTCGTCGTCGGCATCGTTGGCCGTGAGTGAAAAAAAACAAACAAACTCGAGAAAAACATAGCAGGTGGGCCACCTAGGTCACGCCACCTTGTGACATCATCATAGCCTGCCCACCGGAATGTGAGCGAACTGCACGCCGATGTAGGCGGCAGCTGAATTAATGATTGGTCGCGACATAGAGTTTCTTACTATTACCTAGAGGGAAAGCTGGCGGCGCTGCACTTCAGCCACCATGGACGCCCAAAGCATCATGGGGCGGTGAGCTACTTGTTGCGGCACAGTCGTAATTTTTTCGGGAACACGAAGTGGCACTACTGAGATGTTTCATTTCGAAAACGCTGTTCGTGTGCGCCTTGGAGGAAGGAAAAACTCCATGTGTGCGCAGACGACTTTGGCACGAACGCAGTGTGCAAAAGCCATAGTAGTGACAAGGCAACAGCACACGACGCCAATAAAAGGTTTCACTTTTCCGAAACGCCATTAAAAAACTTCTTAAAGTGTCTAAGCAACAACATTTTTTTAAAAACAAATTTCCTTTTAAAAGTGCGTCTGTTAAGCACAAAATATTAGTTTTTGTAGTGCTCATTACTTGGCGAATAGGAAAGCTAGCCATCTCTTATTTTGGGCAAACTTTGCATTTACATGCTTTTCTGATCGTTTGTTGCAATTTACAGACAGGATATTGAATGTGAGGACATTCGTATTTATCCAACAGCTTCATTTTTGCATTATTTTTTGGCCAAAAGTTGCAGTTCTGCAACAAGTAGCTTCACCGCCCCATGATGCTTTTGAGCGCCCATGGTGGCTGAAGTGGTCTCGAGGGGCCTCCATGCAAACTCCCATAGACGGGCTGTCAGCTTTCCCTGTAGGTAATAGTAAGAAACTCTATGGGCCGCGAGGGGCAGCTCGGGAAGGGCAGCCTGGGTCCCACAAGCCCCACCGGGGGGCAGCACCTGCCATCTCTGCAGGGCAGTGGCGCATCGCTGCTCCACAGCGCCAGGAATCGTACGAGGACTTCCAGACATCTGTGAGCATAAAATGACCAAATCCGCATATATGGGCACATCAGTTCAGTGACGCTGTCGCGCCATTCCCTTTAGGCGGATCTTAAGTGCGTCCCCTCCGGTTTCTTTACTTCTGCGCATCTTCGTTTACTGCACATGGAGTCTGGTCTTTTTGTTGCTCAGCATTACGGTATTATCTATTGTGTGCGGTTGTTTCAGTGTGTGCTTGATGCAGCGTTCTTCAATTTTTTTTGATGTGCTCTTGATTGCCTCAGGGCATAAAACGGTATGTAATGATAAATGAGGATGTCTAAATAAATGAGTAAAGGTTCGCTGACCTTATGAAATCGAGCAGTGACCGATGATGAGGTCCTTGTGTCCAAGCGGTGTATGAAGCACTATTGTCGGGCGAAAGACCCGCTGCCGCCATGCGCCGAATTCTTGTCGCCTTCAGCGCTGGGTAAACCCACAGCAGGTGGTGAATGTTGGCCGCAAGATTTCTTCTTTAATTAACCATTACATTTTGTGCCTGTTTCTATACGTTGTTCTTCAGTCATGTTTTGTGCTTTTGTTGTATCTGGAGCATTTTGATTTACCCCACCCGTCATGTAATGCTTCACTTCTGAGACTCGCGAGATGTGCAAATAAAAACATAAATATAAATTCTCGCTAAATGCCTTCACCAGGCCAGAAGAAGAAAAAAAAACATGAGTTTTAAAACGCGGATTAAATCGGAGTCGACAAAAGCTGCCTAGCAAGCGGTATCTATGACGGTTTCGGGTGCTTTGTTCGTCAAGCGCTACTCGCGTATTTAAAAGCCACGTACTTGGGCGGCCGCTTAATATATGCGTGTGATTAAACTGTCCGAATTTTTCTTTATCACCCAAGACAGACCCAGACAGACAGACAGACCCAAGACAGAGTCACGAAGAACGGACATGACAGGCTAAATGTCTTTTTATAATTAGTAACTAATTCATTTTCTTCCTTTTTTCATTTTAAACCGTTTCTTTCATGCCGATCAGCTGTATGTTTTTCGTGCCATGGACAGATTCGATGGCATAGTGCGTACATCTAATCAAAATGCATTTAGGACTCCCTCATTACAGGGTGGATTGAAGGGCATAGGAAAGTGACTTGTGAGAACTTTGAAGAAACAGGTGAAAACAGTCTGAACATTCTGAACATTATAGAAAGAATACAGAGCAGGTGGTCCTCCCCCTCGAGGTCTGTTCTTTTTCAAGCACCGCGCAAGGTTCTCCTCAATGTCTTATGACTTATCCGCTTAGCCGCTGAGCCAATATCTTGCGTGAAATGAGCATCACCGCTGCCGCGGTGTCCATCGCTTGCGTGGACGTTCGCGTTTTGAGTGGGATTTTTCGGTGTTTAGTGCCCCTCGACTATGGCGCAGTCAAAAGTTTCTTGTCGTCGAGTGTTCGTTGCATGCCAAGGTGCCCGATATACAGGGTGTCCAGGCTAACTTTAGCCAAGGGTTAAAAGATAAAATATTTGAGGTAGGTCAGGGAAACCACTTACATACACCTACCATCCGGCTTGCGCATCATAGGCAATTTTATTGCGAAAGCAATACTGCTTGCACTTTCACGCCTTTGCCGTGCCGCGGCGGTGACCACCATTGACCTTCATTTGACCTTGATTGCATTGGATTAGATTAGATTAGATTAGATTAAATTAGATTAGATAAGATTAGTTTAGATTAGATTGGATTGTATAACCGATGCATCACCACAAGTCTAACCACAAGCACCACCACCAGCTACACTACCAGCTGTACCATGGCGTACGTACGGATATTGCTTTCGCAATTACCGGGCTTAACCAAGCTAAGCCACAGCGAATTTTTTTCGTTTCGCAACTAATTAATTAGCAATTAAGATAATTTTCCTAAATGCGTAAATATTGACTTTAGACAGCAAATGTGAATAGCAAAGTTGGAGAGCACCTTCAGAAACCCCCATCCCATTTATCTGCGAGAAAAAAGTGTCACGTGTATCTTTTTCTGAGCTCCAAAGAAAGCCCTCGAAATACAAAATAAATCACGTGACTAGCGCATTCGCGCGCCACGATTGGGCTGCTCTCAATCCTGGCTTGAGTGAACGAAGTCAGCTGCTGGTGTGGCGCGACGACCGCACTGCTCCGGCAGGCCGATATGTCGACGGTGTTTGCACCGTCACGCTTACAGAGTGGCTCGCGCGGGCGAATGCGCTAGTCACGTGATTTTTTTTTGTATTTTGCAGACTTTCTTTGGAGCTCGGAAAAAAGATACACACGAGACTTCCCTTCCTTTATAGCAAATAAATGGAATGGGGGTTTCTGAAGGTGCTCTCCAACTTTGCTATTCACATCTGCCGTCTAAAGTCAATATTTACGCATTTAGGAAATTATCTTAATTGCTAATTAATTATTTGCAAAACAAAAAGTTGCCTATGATGCGCAAACCAGTTGGTAGGAGTATGTAAGTGGTTTCCCTGGCCTACCTCAAATATCTTATTTTTTAACCCTTGGCTAAAGTTAGCCTGGACACCCTGTATATGCTGCTTTCACGAAACAGGCTGGAGAACCATCGAAGCAGTCAGAGTGAGAGCGCAGTGTGACGCTTTTGTTAGGGGAGGAAGTGAACCGCTCTATTCGCAGTTTATATGGGATACAAGGCGTCGCGAGAGTTTTTGTGGGGATTAGTGACGGTGTGATGCGGGTTATGACAAGAGTTCTTTCTAGGGGAAACAAATCATGTGGGGATATTGGCCGCCGAGATTTCGGCACCCGGAGAAATGGCACATGGCACTGCAGACTGCCCCCCGAGCGGAGTTGTAATTGATTACTTGTAATAAATTACATTTTCTTGTAGTATTGGAATTGATAACTGTTTCAAACCATAACGTTCTGAGTAATTCAATTATTTTTTGCTGTAATCTATTACGATATTCGCAAGGCTTTAAAAACGTCTCTTTGCCTCGAAAAACCTGTTTATAAAAATTAGTGCCATGCTTCCCTGAGTATAAGTCACTTTTATTTGGGATAAATGCCGTCAGAGCCGCAAGGGAGAGCTGTTGCGCCAGTGTACACCACCTCGTGGCCACCCTAGCATTCGAGAGGGGTCGCGAGTGCGCTCTCGCTTCTTCGAAGAGACCGACACATTCTTGCAGCTCCTCGCCTCGCGCGGTCACTCTTTCCCGGTCCGTATTTCGGGTAGCAGGACAGGCATGGTGGTCAACCAGAAGGTTCCGACTGGCCGCACTGGGGGATGGGATCTGAGCGCATTTCGCCCTGGCCGCAGTCCTCTCTTCAGGCCGTAAAGCGTCTTTGAATGCGCGCCATGGCGCTAACTTGCTCGGGCGTCCAACCCGTGGACAATGGAGGCGCCCTCGTTACGGCCATCCGGTGTGCCCTGTGGAGAGCCCTGCGGAACGGCCTTGAACGCGAACAATGCCAGCTCCTAATGATCTTGCGCGCCTAAAGGAATCTTCATCCATAGAATTACTCGCTCCGGCTCTTGTTTCTCCAAGTGGAAACTGCGGACTTGAACGGACGACTGTATGTGCGTATTTTGTGAGGTATCAGACCTCCCGCTTTATACATACGGATAGGCGTCGTCTCCAGCCAATTTATTTGTGAAGAATTGTGCCTGATAGCTTAAAGCTGACAACGGAGTACTTTTGTTGCGAAAGCATTACTGCGCGAGTCGCCGAGCCATTTCGCGGAGCTGACGAAAGGCCATACTGCGCATGCGCGAGGAGCAGTGACGTCGCACGGCGCACCGCTGGCGCGCCGCCGCGTCGCTCCGCGGGTGACTCAGAGGTGCCACCGCCGCGCTCGCCAGTTGCGCATGCGCAGTAGCTAGCGTGCCGGGGCCGCCGCCGCTGCCGCGCGCTCTCCATCGCCTCTCTCTCTCTCCTCGTTGCTTTAGCAATCCACCAGGTTTAACCAGAGCTAAACCACTGTCAATTTTTTTACTCAGGTATCCGGAGTGAAGCTGCCGTTGTTTCGAATGGCTTTAGCTGAAATAGTCCCTGACCAACAGAGCGCCACCGAAGTCAAACCCAAATCAACCTTAAATTATCTCGTACCCTTTCAGATAGTGCACTCCTTTTGTCTTCTCCCAAAATCGAATAATCTTCTGAGCGGCCATAGCGTTCTTCTGAGCGGCCATAGCGTTCTTCTGGCGGTAGTCGGGCTGAACAGTGGTTTTTTTTTTCTCTCTCTTACAAAGTTTATATTCGCAGTGATTTCTCTATATTTTTCTTTTGATTTAAGCCCGTTATACCTCGTGGCACGGGCCGGGGCATTTTATTTTCCATCGTTTCCCAGTCCCAACACAGCACTTGTGTGGAGACCAGCGGGAAATCAAAACTCGCACACAGTTTCCCTAACTCGCTCGAATGGGAAAATGCTCGAATTTATAATATCGATGCCATTCTACACCCATCTTGGAGTAACGGAATTTTTTTTTCTCAGTCAACGTGACTTCCGGCAAAGCCTTTCAACTGTAACGCAACTACTAAGAGGCAGTTAACGACTTTGCAGCGGAAGAACCTTGCGAAAATTCATGAAATATCCCCGAACTGAAATAATGATTTCGACAGAGCCCGTCACAGCGATTTAATTACAAATTAGTACTAATGTAAATTATCAGTTCGCCTACTGGATAACAGAATACCTAATCGGCAGAGAGCAGCTGCCGAAATAAGTGGTTGCAATAATAAAGGAGCAATTGCTCATGAGTATCTACCCGAGCACAGCTGCCGTACAGCTACACAGAAAGCTGCATAGCTAACCTGAACCAGGACGAATTTTTCTTCATGCGAGGCCTTCTTAAAAGCTTTACAGTTTTCCTTTGTAACTGTATGGCTGCGCTTGGATGGATTCTGATGAGTAATCATTCCCTTAATACAAATTCAGTGCACCGTTGTGGACTGCCCCTAAACGCTCCGACTAAATGGTTATAAATTAGGATGATTAAGCTTAAAAGCAGCGGTGTACTACAGCAGTATATATTGGGTCCCATTTCGTTTTTTTTATATTGGTGATATTGCTTTCAGTATCGATCAGTAAAGGTGCTGAAATATCTTTATCAACCAATCCTTATTTCTGGTGTCCAGGAACAACCCTGAGGCCTTGGTACTGGTACACCACACACTAAACACTGTAGATACATCAAAGAAAAATTCCCGCGGACACCCAGTTACGTTTCCTGTTGGCGATGCGATAGCATTAGAATTTGTCGCCTGTATACATCGGGTTTGTGTCATTCTTTCATGGTTGTGTTTGCGGACCCCTACACAACTGTTTGCACAAGCAGACATCTCTTCGGGCCCTCTAGCTGGCGGTTAGATGTTTCCCCGAAGGTGCCTATAATGGTGGCTACATGGAAGCAATGAACATACATTGAAACGCGTAGCTGTCACTTTCCGTCTGGTGACGTCGCATCCGGTCCTGGTTACTATGTGACCGACGGCCCATTTTCTCCCCAGTGAAGCTCCGTACGCTATCGCACCAAAAACAATGAGGGCAATCCATGTTTGAAGACGATAAAGAACGTTATCTGTCGGCGAAGCTCAGAGATCAAGACAAAATCGTGAGAAACAATCACAAAGCACGACTAAAATGCGCAGTGCCGACTTGAGCATCGCTCAAAGCGCGAGGAAAAGAAAGAGGACGAAAACAAAAAAAATAGCGATCATTGCACACGTGAAAGGCATGGCTTTCAATTCGTCCAAGTATACAAAAGGACCAGGAGCTTGGAGTTATGTCTGTATGGTGGAAGTAAATAGTGTGTGACTAGACTGTAGTCTGTCAATACAGTGTCGACTGTGCAAGTGTCGACTGTGCAAGTGTCGACTGTGCAAGTGTCGACTGTGCAAGTGTCGACTGTGCAAGGGTCGACTGTGCAAGGGTCGACTGTGCAAGGGTCGACTGTGCAAGGGTCGACTGTGCAAGGGTCGACTGTGCAAGTGTCGAGTGTCGACTGTGCAAGGCATCTGTTATGAAAGGGTGATGAGACCGGGCAGTTCTGCTCCGGCATGCAGACGTTCACAGCCCTAAGCACGTCATTGCACCATGGAGAGTTTCTAGAGGACTACCCGCAGTTGTCGACACCGCAGAGAGGAGGTGAAAAATGGGGTCAGAATCGAAAAATGCAGGGAAAAGAGGAATAAGCCGTGGTTCTATATACGGGACACAAAGCACCTAACGCGATTATAATTTCGAATCGATAAAGCAAATGGTGTCGGCACCTCTTCGCAATCTACAGTGAAGACAAATATCTTAGCCCCAGCTCTTAAGGCGGAAAGAGCATGTCTAGCAAATTTGTCTAGCCGATGAAAAGAAACTATTGTTTTTCCGCTGAACGTTAAAGCTTGCCTCTCAACCTGCCAAGCTGCCTGCCTACTTTGCGCATAAAAATGCACTAGCATTACATGGGACCCGATTGGAGGTGCATTACTTAAACGTAGATAAGCGGATGCAAAGAAGAGCTATTCCCTCCCTCGCTCTGCCACAAGGACTTTGCGTATATGCGGAATCCTCAGTGTAGCCGAACGTTAGTGCCGGGCCAGGTTAAAATTGCTGCTCTAACTTTCAGGAAATTCAACGCAGATCAGTTGGCAAGGATTCAATCTATAAAGAAAACAGTCCAATAAGAACGGAACAGGTCATAATGTCCCGCGTGTGTTCTTTCTTGTGGCTAGTCGCGTTCTTGCGCTGTTTTGTTTTTGTTACACGCCATCGTCAGTTAGTTCCGAAACAAGTTAATAAACTAAAATCAAGCAGTGAATATACCGAGTGTTTCAGGGAAGACTGTCATTTTCAAAAATAGGCTTTTTGGGGTAAAAATAAGGCTTTCGCGGCATAGTATTACCAATGTTGGCGGACACCAGAAAGCCGGTGAATCGTTTTAAGTATAGTAAGCTGGTTAAAGTTGGTTTTGTTTGGTTTATGGGGTTTAACGTCCCAAAGCGACTAATACCCGTGCCACACGCTCACAAGAAATGGCAGTAAATGCTTAAGGTCTTAAGTTTGCTAATGCCATTATTTTCTGAGTTGGTGCTACACGTCCACTTTTAATGCCATTATCGAAAGTGACGATGACGATAACGCTTGCAAGGTAGTCAAAAGTTTCATCTGAATATAAACATTGCTAATGAGCACAATATATGGGAAATGTTCAAATGTAGTATAAAAACGATTTTTCAGAAAATACGGCTGTTCCTGCTTTACAAGTCGAATAAGTAGCCATAAACTCGCATGTCAGCACCCAAGGCGAGAGTACCTGTCAATAAAGCTGGTTAAAAAGGCGCTCTTCACGTCGAAAATGAGGTATAGATGCCTCATCTGCCTGAAAGTTAAGAATTAACCATTTTCTACTGGTTAGGAAGTTGTTACTAACAAAGCTGCATGCTTTTCTGCGTGTGGAATGGGAACGAGAGTACGCATTGCACGGGCGAATGAGTTGTGGCGAACTCAGTAGGTCGCGAATGGCAGTAAGGCTAATGCCATTAAATTTATGCGTGTGGCACCGCACGAATGCCATTAAAACTTAAGGTAGTAAGCACTTAATGGCATTAAGTCTGTCCGTGTGGCACGGGTATAATGCTATGAGAGACGCCGTAGTGGAGGGCTCCGGAAATTTCGACCACCTGGGGTTCTTTAACGTGCACTGACTTTCACAGTACACGGGCCTCTAGAATTTCTCCTCCAAAGAAATTCAACCGCCGCGGTCGGCATCGAACCCGCGTCTTTCGGGTCAGCAGCCGAGCACCATAACCACTGAGCCACCGCGGCGGCATGTAAGCTGGTTAACTTATTTCTGATAATGATCTTTTTTGACTAGCACCTAAGCAACTGTTTGCAATTAGAAATTTGTAACTGGTCGTTAGTAATAGCCATATCAGTTTTTTTATAATTTCGAGAGCGCGATTACCCTCGCCGCTGTGGCTCGGCAAAATTTGGCTGTTTTGTGCGAAAACACACCCGCTTTCGAAAAGCATGCAGGCAAAACAACCTTTCCACTGCACGTAGCTAGTCAAAAAAGCCAAATTTTGTCGAGCCACAGCGCCAAGGGCAATCGCGTTTTCTAAATTATAAAAACTGATATCGCTATAACTAACGACCAGCTACAAATCTCTAATCGCACTAGGTGCCTAAGTCTAATAGTTTAAAAGTTGATTATTAAAAATTAGTTAATCAGCTAACTACTTAGAAGGATTTACCGGTTTTCCTGTGTTCGCTGGTAATAATGTGCCGAAAAATACATTTTTACCTAAAAAAAAAACTATTTTTGAAAATAGTTGGTCTTTCCTGAAACACTTGGTATTATTACCGTACGCGCAAATACTTTCTTCCCAAGAATTGTAAGAGAACGAGCATAGTCCAGTTCTTCAACAATTTTAAAGAATAAGCTCTCGTCCCGTCCTCGAACTCCGTCCGTTTCTCTGGTTTGCGCTCCTGTGTCCTTCTGAAAGAACAGTTCGGACTTATTCTATAGAAGTGCTTCGATTCGCATCGTGCGTTTGTGCTCACATTTTCATTGATTTCTAGTTATACTGGAATTACAGTTTAGACTAGGAATGTATTTTATATTTTCTTCTGCTGATCATTATTGGACCTTCGTTTTGTGAACTAAACTCGGATCGTACGTTTTTTTTTGCATTTGTGTATCTTTTGTTTGTAGAGTCGATGTTTATATCATCCTTCTTGTGTAGTGTACCCTTCCTGTAATGGCCCCGCGGCCAGCATAAAAAAATATCAAAGTGAATCTGGAGGGAGCGATGTGTGCGATTGTTTTAAATAAAAATATCAAACATCTCTTCAAAGGCAGTAGTGCTAATAACTCCATTAGAACGCGAACTTAAAGAAAACTACCGTGTATTTAAACAAGTGCACAGCATCCGGTTTTCCTTACTATCAGAAACAAAAGCAAGGTCAGTTTAATTCGTGTATTGCCCGATCTGACGTTTTTGCTGAAGGCCAATGCTTCATTTTGCCTTCTAGTATACTCATATGTGCTCTTCGTAGAACTAATATGCTAAATGCAGTGGCATGATCTATGTACGTGATGGTGATGAATCTTTACCTGTGGACAAAGAGGGCCATGCCGCAAGGTTTTTTTTTCTTCTACTCAAGCTGGGTTCTAAAGACCCATTTCCCCAGCACTTCACCCTGACTAAGCCGAGCACCAGGCCAGGGGAAAGCTTGCACCCATCGTATCACCGTTGGGTATACCCGGCGGCACTGGGGATCGAACCCCGCATCTCCTGCATGCGAGGCGGATGCTCAACCACAAGGCCACAGCTACGGTGGCATGGTCTCTGTTATCTGCTGTGTAGTACGTAACAAGGCGTGAAAAAAAATCCTGACGGTGCTATGCGGAGGAAGCGGACTGATCGCTGGTCACCCCGTCGGCTTCCACTGAAAAGCTCGGGGGTCTGACACGCACCACGAAATGCGTGGCCCCTCGTTAAGTTCACGGCTGCAGCCAAGCGTCGAGGCGGGCCCAAGCGGTATACCGGGAAAGCTAGCGGAGCTACCGGTGCCACTCAACCACGCCCACACAATGAACGCTTGACTGCGGTCGCGAGCGGCACGTCCGCTTTTTTGTCCACAGCAGATGCTCCGGCATTCGCCTGCATGGTTCCTCCTGTTCGTCATTCGTTGCCCCCGTTGTCCGGAGATGACGTCATTTCATGCGACAGCATGAAAATCCTCATCGGGTAAAGAAATGTGCGGCTCATAAAATTCGCCCACTGAGTGGAGGAAAGTGGTGCCCCCAGAACGGATAATTTCCACTGGCTGGAAAGGCTGGAAGTACCGTCACTTCCGGCAAAGGCATCGACAGCTTTTAATGCACTGCCGACACATAAGATGCCCCCGTGCTGTGAATAAGAACTGGCCATACTATATACACGACAACTGCACACACGTGCTGGAATGTGGGAGTGGCTGGTGATGGCTCAAGCTGCTTTCGCACTCTGTTGGCATTTATTGGGTATATGTGCAGTGGTGAATTAACGTTCGGATCTGTGCATGTGATATGAAATCAAAACTTGCCGGTAACATCAATGTTGGGGTGCAGTTTACAGTCAAGTCCGGTGAGCGCCAATTTTGCCCTGAAATGCGGTTTCAAACTCTCATGTTCAGGAAGAGATCCCAATTCTAATCCGGGCTTAAATCAGGCGCTAGGTCTTTCGGCTGTAGACGCAGCCTTATAACTATTATAAACCTCTTTTGGTTATGGTTTGGCGAGCCAAAGAATTTATTTGTGAAGTCTTTCCAATAAACGCGCTGTTGAAAGTCAACACTTGTAGTGTCTGTCCCTGTTTCCTTCTCCGTGTTTTCCTTAATCACGGCGGAACGGTATACGACCTCCGCGTGTAGGGGCCCTTCTAGATTTTGCTCTCTCTCCACAGACATTGAGAGCTCGCGGCAGGTTGTTTAGGATTTCTCTCTCCACCTGTGTTGAATTTTTATTTTTATTCCATTTATTGTTGTTATTATTCTGAATTTGAGTTCATGCTGCATTTTTAACAGCATGAACCCAAATTCTGAATAATAACAATGATAAATAGAATAAAAAAAGTAAATACATTTTTGTTCTGTCTTCAGGTGTGGTTGGAACTTTGGACGTTCTGAAACCGTATGCAAACCACACAGATGACAGAGCAATCTTGAGAGAGATTTGGAACCCTGTGAATTGCCAGAGGTCAATCATTCATTTGCATTTTCCCGCAGTGGCTCGGACAGTACAGTACAATTGTGGAAAACGCTCACAACACCTGTGCGCGTATATCGAGGGCAAATTTATGCGCCTAAATTTATGCATGTATCCTCCTGGCCGCAGTGACAAAGCATGCCGCAGGAGCACGAGTGCGCAGTTGTGGACCAATGCGAAGTCTGTGCGCAATCCCATCTGTACAGTGGGTCTTCAAAGTTATAGAGTTCCCTCACCTATTGCCGCGTCTCCTTAATTGTCATTCGAGCTCGGCCAGTGATCAAAGCATCTTAGTGAAGCAAGCGCTCTTGTGCACTGGACCTTAGAGCTGGCCTTACATGAAGCTTTTGCCTCCTCATTTGTATTGCCAGGTCTGTAATTTTTTTTTTATTTCGCCTCCATCGGAAAGCGGCTGTCGAGATCAAACCCGCAAGCTGCTGCTCCTGCCGAGCGCAACAGCCGGGGTTGGAACAGGCCGTCCGCACAAGTCACCGACGCAAAGCAGCTCGCCGTTCTGCTTCCGCTATCCCACTTCCGCCCAGAGGGGCCGTCTCGTAGACCGGAAGCGGGCCTCCGTATGTCAACTTGGCCCGTTCTGTGCAGTGCGCGTTCTCTCTATGGGCTCCGTAATGGATTTCTAAGGTGCACGGGGGGAAATCACGCGTGAATATTTTTATCGTTCGGCCGTTGTTTCTGCGAGCAGCACCAGCCGTTCTCACTTTTACCCGCCGCGTTGGCTCAGTAGCTATGGCGCTCGGCTACTGCGCCGTAGGAGGCCGCGGGTTCAATCCCGACCGCGTTTCGACGGAAGTGAAACGCAAAAGGCGCCCGTGTGCTGTGCAATGTGAACGCTCGCCAAAAGGACCCAAGGTGGTTGAAATTATTGCGAACGGTGCCTCTTTTTCTCTTATTTCTCCACTACCTCCTTCATCCCTTTCATATCGCCTCGGTGTGCACCGAGAAGGGAGACTGTTACTGCGCCTTTCCTTCCCTAGGTCCGACGTCAATCGTCCATTGGCACCTCTCGAAGTTGTATCCACGCTATTCAACTGGAATAGCGTTAAACATTTCCATCGTATACGTAATGTGAGGCTAATCCCACTTGCTCTTCAACGCCAGAAGGCATTAATCCACAGCTCTCGGAACAAGGCACTCTACAGGGCGCGCACTCGCCTTCAGCGCTGCTGAACAGAATAACTGCGGCGACGGACATGCAGTCGGCTTCCCCCTCCGCCGCTGATGTCGCCACGTGCTCAGGCGCGCGTGTAAAAGCCACCGATGTGCTTCCCGTACCTTGTGCGACAGGATGCGACGCGGTTTAGTGAGCTGTGGCGGGCATCCTGCGCCGAAGGGGGGGCATTGGTCGCAGCAATGCGCGAATACGGCTCCGGGGCGCAGCCCCGGAAGGAAGCGGCGTCTGTGGAAGCTCTGTCTTCGATACAGCGGAGTCATAGCCCAGGTTCACGCCGCAGGTTTACGGTGCCGCGGTACTTACCAACGCGCGTGGCGTTGCAATTGGTGTCGTTTTCGGGTGTGAACTGGCCGCTGTGCTATTGCAGACTCGACGTCCAGGCCGTTAAACATCAGAAAACGAGTACCACTCGCCTCTTTTTATAAATTTAGGAGATGTTTTTCTTTCCCGTTGACAGCCGTTATTGACGAGGAACCCCAGTCGACGCGCTTTTGTTAAATTGGTTATGAGGAAACGAAAGGCGCGGTAACTTCCTGCATGCTCTACACCTCAACTGCGCCGGGGGGGGGGTGATGAAATAGGGAATGAAAGAAGGAAGGCAGGAAGAGGTGCCGCAGTGGAGGGCTCTGGAATGATTTCGTAGAGCGCACCTTTTCAGTTTTGCCTCCATCCGCGTCCTGAATATAACCTGCCCCCTCCGGTTGAGCTGCCGAGCGCGCTAACCATCGAGCCTCCGCAATTTCTGGGCGTATCCACCATTAGTAGCCACACTCATTATGCCACAAAACAACTATATTTAATAAGGTTGCAGTATGTGATTGTTGGTAGCACATGACATGTTACACAAAACAGGTCTTCACCTTGTTGTCATGGGAACGTAGCACTTGATGTGGTTTAACAAATTTTAAAGCGAATCATCTAACCGAATGACGTCACCAATAGAGAAGGTAGAGCTCCCAGGGTAGAGGGTTTTGGTAGGGGCGGAGGAAGCAAGGTCTCGTGGTTTAGCGGCGAGTAAGAGCGAATGATTGTATGATTTCTCGCGTCCGGTATGCAGCGTGTTCGTGACAGGAAGGAGTGTTGCGTTGTTGCCCGCTGTAGTAGCTAAAGAGCTCTCAAAAATACCCTCATTCCCTCCAACCACTTCAACAAACGCAAAGACTGCACACTCCGTGACTACAAACATGCACACTGATGACAACACAACTCCTCCACAAGAAAGAATGTCTTCCCAACAGGACGTCTTTACTGCGGGGAGGACCCAGACACATCCTACCACGTGCTATCGGCTTGCCAAAATAGCCCCACTATCATCCCCCGCATCCCCAAGCGAACCATGGACCAGTAGGAGGCCGCCCTCTCCGCATCCGACCTCGACCATGCACCTCAAGTGGCTGGTCGACCGTGCCACAAGGGAAGCCCTGGCCAACGACTTCCCGAAATTGGAACCCGCTCGCTGAATAGAGAAGTTTTTACTCTCGGAAATGCCACCAAAGCGTATCCTCACCCAGGAAGAATTGGAAGAACGCCGTCGTTCACGTGTCGAGAAAGCGCCCAACGCTATATAGTTGTTTTATTGGGGTTTAACGTCCGAAAGCAACTCGGGCTATGAGAGACGCCGCGTAGTGACGGGCTCCGGAAATTTCGACCACCTGGGGTTCTTTAACGTGCACTGACATCGCACAGTACATGGGCCTCTAGAATTTCGCTTTCATCGAAATTCGACCGCCGTGGCCGGGATCGAACCCGCGTCTTTCGGGTCAGCAGCCTAGCGCCGTAACCACTGAGTCACCGCGGCGGGTCCCCAACACTATATACTGTATAAGTTGCGCAGAGTGCTGAACAAAGAGAACATCGTGTACAGCATATTAGTGTGACATCGTTGATTGCCCAGACAAAATATTTGCTTTACTTGTCCAAAAAATCTCGCAAGGAAGTCATGGATGCATCATCCAACATCGTCTAAATCTTGAGCTGGATATCTACGGAGTACTGCTGGTACTTTTGTTGGATTTCGGTGTTCGACGGACATGCACGGCTAATTCAGCGGGATACGCTAGCTGTTAGAGGCCTTTGGGTTGTCCGGCTCATTCAGACCCGCAGGTCCCGAATCGATACGATGGCGTCGGACTCGAGAGAGCAGGACAGTTACGGAGAAAATTAATTGTACAGTAGATTTATTTTACTTTTTTTTTTCAAACGAGGGAGGAGCACATCGATATAAGTATTCCCCAGACTAGCGCTGCTCAGCGTTGCCAGCAAAGACTTTCATTGGACTTGCTTTCCTTCAAGACCTCTGGTGGCGACAAGTTTATGGTGATTCTTGAAGGAGGCAATGCATTTCGCGGGATGGCTGTCCACCCCCCTTAAATTTGCCACTGATCAGTGGATGTATTGGGGGGAGAGTGTGCACAGTGCATATCCTGAAATTCAATTAAATGGGTGAATTTCTGTGAAAGCTGTCCAATCAGGCGGTCAGTTGTGGACACTGGGGGCACGCCCACGGCAGGAGGCAGTGTTGACGCACTCTCGCAGCTCTGTTAAAGTGAGAATAGCTCTGTCGATGGCAAGGGGTGAAGGTCGAGTCATCGAACGCTGTATTGTTGGAGATTTCACCAAGTCTTCCGTTCGAAGCCCCTGTGGGAACGGAATTTCCACCCGTCTCTCAGCTGGTGATGATGACTGACCTCGTCCTCCATGTCGGAAAAAGGAGATCCGTGCCACTTCTTTTGAGGCCGCGGCCGCCTTTCAGTCTAACCCTCCATCTTGAGTTTCCAAATGGAGGAAGGGAGCGGCCATGCAGCTCCGTCCGGCGAACCGAGAGCAGACTCAGCCATTTGATGCCGCCATTGCCGGCGACGCGCCGTTGCCACCGTCGCCGGCTGTCCTTGACGCCTCGTTGCCTCTTCATGAATCACCCGCGAGGAATTTTTCCCATGCCTGAGTTCGCCGATCATCGCTTACTATAGATATTCATCTTCGATGGTTTCTGCATGATTTTTGTTCCTGTGGTACAAAACCCTTCGAACTGAATTTCAGGACCTGCGCTTAGTCTTCCCCCAGTCCATCCACTGAACAGTGGTCGATTTAAAGGGAGTGGATAGCCATGCACTTTTCCAACTGCATTGTCCCCCTTCAAGAGTGATTTTTAAACACGTCGCCGCCATTGGTTTTGAAGGAAAGCAAGTCCAGTGAAAGGTTTTGCTGGCAAGTTTCAGCAACGCTAGTTCCGAAAAGCATTTAGGGTTATTTAGAGTATATATGGCTTGGAAGCGGTTTTTAGGCATTTCCTTGTGAAGTGCCTACCCCTCCCCCCCATCCCAACTCCCTCGAAGAGCCCTTGCTGACCGCTTTCTGTCAACGTCGAAAACTCGCCTTCACTTACTTGGCCTCCTTTTCACGGCCAACTCTGCCTGTGCAGAAACATCTCATTTCGCCGACAAACGCGCACGTTCCTTCTACGGTATACACCAAGGCTCTGTTCCTCCAAAAAAGTGGTAGCGATGTGCCTTTCTGGAAAGAAAACTGTCGTTTGCGTCCTTCTAAGCGAGAACCTTTGGTGCGAGCTTTCAGTTCGCAGTAGTCCACGCTTGGTAAGGGCGAATCGCATTGTCATGCCCCTACTCAGGTATACTGATCACTGAACGCAGACTTACACGTAGTTTACGGAGAACACTCGGTAACGCAGAAGAGCCGCAGATGCGGCAAATGCAGGCCACGAACTCGAAGGTAAAATGTTTCTGAACTATTATTCACTGGCTGAAAAGTTAGCGTAATTTCATTCGTCTGAAAAGCATACCCTCTACACTCGCGCCATTGGTTAATATCTGAGCTGAGAGCTAGTTTTATTTTTATTATATTTGGAACGTTGCTCCACATCTCTCTGCAGATGTTTGCTCATGCCCCGGCACCCATTATTCTGCATAGTTGATCGTGTGTAGATTTGTCATGCTTATGCGGGTTTTCTGTTATTTTCGCGCAGCCTGCTCTAAAATCGGGCGATTTTTTTTTAGTTCCAATTCGGGCACAAATCGGTTTATTCAGCAAAATTTTTCGAAATTCGGGTATTCTCGTTTTTTTTTTCAGCAAAAAGACAAAATCCTGTAAGCGCTCGTTTTTGAGAGTGACACAAAATGCCCAATTTTTTGACCAATACATATTTCGCCAAAGTAGTTTTTTTTTTAGCTATTGCAGTTATATCGTCGCATAAACTGTCCATCTCCTATAAGATGCGATTGGCGAGCATGCAATGCCTGCCTCTTGCACACTGTAAAAACAGCCATTAAACATCGCAAAGGCTATTGTTGACGCTGCCACCAGTTGTTGGCGAAGATGGGTCGGTTCGGGGTCGTTGCTAGCTCGCTGCTGCTGCTGCTGCTCGCTTGACGGAACCGTGGTCAAGCTTCGACACCCGTTCCCACCACCACCAGGACATGAGTGCCCTCAAGTCGAAGAGTTAAGGTGATGGGAGGAAGATTACAAGAGGGTTTATTTACATCTTTTTACAAGCATAAGAGACTGAAGTGAGGCTCCAAAAGAGGGTTGAAGTGAGCTCAAAATGAGGCGAAGTGAGCTCTAGTGAGTTCTGAAGTGAGCTGCTCTGCCGCATTCGTTCTCGACATTTATACTGTTCGCCTTCCCTAAATTCCCTAGGTTGAGGACGCCCACGCCGGGGTGGGAGGGGCCCAGATCACAAACAACACAAACTTGTGCGCACAAACACACCACTGCACTTAGGGCCACGCCCCCGTCACATGTGGAGTCTGAGGGAAAGAAGGTTGTCGAGGTAGCATTGACTGCGGTAGGTGATGGCCTCCGGCCAGTCGAAGGTTTCTGCGGGTCACCGACATCTGCTGATAATCAAATGCCACCCGCCGCTCGTGGCCGGACGCGAGGTCCCGAAAACGCCGTAAGTGGTTCCTCGTGCTTGGGTCGGAGATGATGTCCGCCAGCTTGTCGCGGTGCTTGGCACGCCTCAGAGCCACAGAAAACGATGCCCTTTGTTCCCCGGCATGGCTACGGCAAATGGGGAAGATAACGTTCGTCTCCCCGAGGCGGCGGCGGCGTTCTACACGTGCAGGCACTTCAAAAAGGGGGTCTGGTTTTGGTCCTGCATTCCAACCGGGCAAACTCCGTAATTGAAGCCAGCTGTCACCTGGGTCCTCTCAGTGCGTGCGGTCCATGGCGGCAGGCCCGAAAGTAATCACGTTGAAGTCGCTCGCAGCCATATACAGTGGAAACAGGTGTGCTGGCTGGTTCCAAACGAGACCCGCTGGCGTCGATCTTAATAGCTCCTCCGCGGCCCGGAAAATCTCGAATGGCCAGCGTTCCCCACCGCTGGGCAGGAAGAGATGGGCTCGCGTCCACGTTGATATCTTGGCTTGCAACATCAACTCCCAAGGCAAACACAAAACACCAAACCACCAACAAAGGAAAGCACAGATGGGACGTTCCAAACAACAAAGCACCGCTCCACGCGCAAGCGCTTGGAATTCACTCAAGACCCACCAGGCTTCCTTTTAGTTCCAAACAAAATCCTGCTCCAGAATGCTGACCCCTCAATTTTGCACGAATTTAGGGTCAAAGCGAGCGTCCGCGTCACATCTGAGGTCGCCAAAGACAGACTGCCACGTTGTACGATAAGCGGTGGTGTGTCAAAGCCTACAAATTTTGAATAGAAACTCCATTCTTTATCAATCAAGCTCTGATCCCTAATACCACCCGAATATCGAAAGTCTGCTTAAAATTTGGCCCACGCTCAGTTTAATCCTCTGGCTCTTCTCAAAGAACCTTGATCGCTCGAGACTGAGAATCAACTGCTCCAGTTAAACTCACAAAAATGCGACTGCTCATCAGAATCCGTACTCCTTCCAGTACTGACGCAAAACTTCTCTTAAACTCATTGTGTCAGGCACCATAACCTATACACAAAGCTGCTACAGCTGTTCTCCACAAAACTGTGCACTTTCAGTTCATTCGGTTAATCTCCGAATACCACAATCGGATAACTAACCACGCGCCATTAAACAAGAGTACGCAGATATGCACAGCTATGCGCACTTTCTTTGCCTTCGCAAGGCATTAGCTACTCTGCCGTTAATGTAGCAACAACATCTTGGTATCTCAACCAAGTCGGACACGTCTGAGTCTACTATCGATACAAAAGAAACCTGTGCCAACCTTCAAACACAGCAAAACTTAAATGCTCTGAACGGTTCCAACTATCCAAACAGCACATGGTCTACTCAGGAATCTTCGCTACACTCCTTTAAGTGCCCTTATTTCTCGGTAGCACGGCAAACTGCCACTAATTTCTAATTCAGAATTTAATCTTTCTCAATTTTAAGAGAAAACACAGTAACGTCCAATCACTCTAAATCTTTAGCTCAAAACAAAGTAGCCTTTCCCTTTATGATTTCGCACACCCAAAAAAAAAAAAAGGAACAAAAAACCAGCTACTTCGAATGGCTCCGCGGGGGGGTGAAAGCTGACTCACCTCCGCCGCGTTGAAGTGATTAGCCCTTCAGACGCGCCCGCTGGGGTCGCGCTTTGACTGATGACACTGCTGTCATGTCGCTACAAAAGGCCACTGAAAAAAGCCATCTACGACTCCCTCTGTCGTCTCCGCTCCCCCTCGACACGCTCAGAAAGCCTTGGTAGGGCATGCAAAGTCGAGAACCGGCTCTTGGCGACGCACAGCGACCAGCGCGAGAAGCTGTTCTTTGTTCTCGCCCCCAGCACGAAGCTCGGCTACCTTTTCGCCCTGCGCGCTTCCCGGAATCCAGTGCCGAAAGTGAAGGACGCATCCTTCTTTTCAATTGCGCGTGGTGAACCCGCCTGCGTGCGTGGCCTCTGTTGCTAAATCCCTGTGTTCGCACGCGCTGAGGGTCGCGCAACCTAGCGCCCTCCGGTCTCTCGGGCCGCTTTGCCTTTTCCCTTTCCGCCTTCTTGTCAGGTACGGGTTGTCTGGGTTTTCCCGCAGGCCGATGCCCTTTGAAAAACCTCCCTCCTACTCTGCTTGGAAGATGCGGTCTTCCCTTTCTGTTACTGCGGTCCGGTTTACAACAATCCACGCGTGTCGCCTGACCAGCAACTTTAGCCGTAAGCTTGCGAACTCTAATGCGGGAAGGCTTCTCTTTCCCTTCTGCCGCATTTTCATCTGTGCTAACACTAGCACCTGTCCGCACACGTGAATTTAGGGCCTGACATTTCATCCGTTTCCTTTTTGTCCTCGCCCTCTTCCTTTTTCGCTTTGGACTTTCCGCGTGCACCGCATGAGCCAAGACTGTTTCCTCCAGCCCTTGACATGCATCGCGTGACCCTTCCTTAGTCACATAATTGACCTCTTTGCCTTCGCAACAGATGTTCATCTCCACAGAGCTGACAGACGGTCCTTCAGCTGCCCCGGAAATGAGCAGTTCGCTCCCCTGAAGGTAGTCCTCTGCAGCTGGCTTATCGCTCTCAGTGCTTTCCTCTGAAACGCACTGCTCATCTATAATCGGGCTCTCGTCCTTTGTCTCAGCATGGCGTTCAATACTGCGTTTTAACCCAACAGCAGCTTCACACTGTTTATACGCCAGCTTCGCCGAGGTAGCCACAACATTGGCTTGTTCACTGACGCCGCAGTGACGCTTTAACTCACAGTTGCCACGATTCTCAATCACTAAAGGGCTTCCCTTTGTTTCCTTTTCGAAACCTCTACCTTTAGGGAAGTTGTCCCTTTTACATCCGTGCCGGTTAGTCGCCTTTACAGGCCCCTTTCTAGCGTCCTCGCGCTTAACCAAATCGGCCACGGTTCCTACTCTCACTGCACAGCCTCTCTTCGGAGCTCTCTCTTTTCTAAACCGCGGGTGCCGGTTAGACTCTATTTCTCGGCCCTTATTCGCAGGTTTGCGACTACCTGACTGGGCGACGGTCTGTTTAGCTAGCTTGGAAAGTCTCTCTTGGCTCGGCTTTGTCCGACGCCATCCATGCCCTCTCCACACGTTTTCTGAACGAGCTCTCACGGAGTTACACTTAGCTAACTCGGAGACGGTCTCTGTAGCCTCTCTATTTTGGCCGTGCTCTGTCGTGTGCCATCCATGCCGGTTTTGCGCCATTTCGCAATCCTGTATTATGGCGTCATGTCTCTCTAACTCGGCGATGGACTGGAACATTGAAGGCCATGTCTGGACGGAGATAGCGTTACTCATTGCTACTTCGTTCCCATTAAGACCACTGAGCATTGCGAGCCGCCTTTTCTCAGCCTCGAGTTTAAGCTCTTCTAGCTCCGCTGCTAGCTTCTCCATACGCTCCTGGTGCTGTGCCTCTCGATCCTCTCTTTCCGCTTCCTCAGCTCTTTTACGCTCCTGTTCTTTTGCCCACCTGTGCGTATTATCCCAAGCAATTTCAAAATCATCTTCTTCTTCTGTTTCAAAACTTTTGATTGCCTGGATAATATCCGAATCTTTCGCTCTTTCCTCCACATCCACACTTAACTCGTCGCACAAGAACAACAGTTCTGTCCTCGACAACCTCGTCAGGTCCACGGTCGCTGCTTTTAAATATTGGTTTTGCTCGCTCATGGTGATTCTGTGCAATTACCCCTGTGCTACAGACATACAAACACCCGATCAACCAGCAGTTCAAATTATTAACCCAGAATTTGAAGCCTGGAGGATCCAAAGCAAAAGCCAAACACTCACCCGCATATGCAGGACCATGTCACCAGGTTCATCACACCGCTGCCAACCAGTTGTTGGCGCTGGGGGAAGTTGGGGCTTCTATCCCACCGCTGCCACCAGTTGTTGACGCTGCCACCAGTTGTTGGCGAAGATGGGTCGGTTCGGGGTCGTTGCTAGCTCGCTGCTGCTGCTGCTGCTCGCTTGACGGAACCGTGGTCAAGCTTCGACACCCGTTCCCACCACCACCAGGACATGAGTGCCCTCAAGTCGAAGAGTTAAGGTGATGGGAGGAAGATTACAAGAGGGTTTATTTACATCTTTTTACAAGCATAAGAGACTGAAGTGAGGCTCCAAAAGAGGGTTGAAGTGAGCTCAAAATGAGGCGAAGTGAGCTCTAGTGAGTTCTGAAGTGAGCTGCTCTGCCGCATTCGTTCTCGACATTTATACTGTTCGCCTTCCCTAAATTCCCTAGGTTGAGGACGCCCACGCCGGGGTGGGAGGGGCCCAGATCACAAACAACACAAACTTGTGCGCACAAACACACCACTGCACTTAGGGCCACGCCCCCGTCACATGTGGAGTCTGAGGGAAAGAAGGTTGTCGAGGTAGCATTGACTGCGGTAGGTGATGGCCTCCGGCCAGTCGAAGGTTTCTGCGGGTCACCGACATCTGCTGATAATCAAATGCCACCCGCCGCTCGTGGCCGGACGCGAGGTCCCGAAAACGCCGTAAGTGGTTCCTCGTGCTTGGGTCGGAGATGATGTCCGCCAGCTTGTCGCGGTGCTTGGCACGCCTCAGAGCCACAGAAAACGATGCCCTTTGTTCCCCGGCATGGCTACGGCAAATGGGGAAGATAACGTTCGTCTCCCCGAGGCGGCGGCGGCGTTCTACACGTGCAGGCACTTCAAAAAGGGGGTCTGGTTTTGGTCCTGCATTCCAACCGGGCAAACTCCGTAATTGAAGCCAGCTGTCACCTGGGTCCTCTCAGTGCGTGCGGTCCATGGCGGCAGGCCCGAAAGTAATCACGTTGAAGTCGCTCGCAGCCATATACAGTGGAAACAGGTGTGCTGGCTGGTTCCAAACGAGACCCGCTGGCGTCGATCTTAATACTATTTTTAAACGGACAAGAGCCTGGAGCAGGGTAGCGTGAGTGAAGTTCGCGGTGCCGTATGTTGTTTGCTGCATCCGGTCGCTTTATGGGAATGCCCATTAAGTCCCTTTTTCTTGGGCCCTCCGCACAACCACACAGGAAGGGGTCAGTCAACCCGGCGGGAGAAGAGGGGGCGCCGAATGGCGGGGGATTACAGGAGACGTCAAACTCCCCTCATGGACTCAGTCGTTAGGCGGCATCCTGTGTGCACGTGTGTACGGCGAGGCTGACCCGCGCCACAGTGCGTGGCTCTTTGTACCATGTCTGCAGCGGCATGCTTTGACATATTGTCACGCTAGCTGCAGGCATGAGGAGCGACGACGAGAAACAGATGAGTTGAAATGGCGTTCCTCGAACTTGGCGGCAACCGGACGTTGGGAAAGCGAGTGTTCGCGAAGCTCGCAGCGGGAAAGCATAATTATCCGAAATTGTGATGGTGGAAAGTGTGTATATGTGTACAGTGTCGCGTTGAGTTACCTTCTTTCCCCAATCATTCATTGGTTGTGTTATTCTTTCCCCAATTGCTGATTGGTGGTATTTTCCTTTCCCCAGTAAGTTATTGGGTGGATGTTTGTATAGTACTTGATTGGTTATTCTCCCACCGAGGGCGGGGACATTGGTTTTAAAACCAGCTGCTTCGGCAGGACCGAGGGCTGGTTTCGTCACCTAGAACTGCGAGCCAGTCAAGTGTAAATATGTTCTCTCCTTGCTTGTATCTTCCTTTGTGCTTTTAATTGTTATAAAAAGTTAACCTCTCCTAAAGTGTCCTCTTGCAATGTGATTGAGCAAAACGAATCTGCAAGACGTCAAGAATCCTACAACAATCATCATTAACTAAATTTCCCTCTACGAGATCAACAGAGGGAATCCAACTGGCGCAGTCGCGACAGGATTTGCTACGTCTTCCTGCTCGAGGTATCTGACGCAGGGGCGGAGGATCAAGTCGGTGGACAAGCTGCAGAGCGGTACGTCCTAAAGGAGGAACGTCAGCGTCATAGAGCGACGTTGAAAGCTTCATGAGACTGCTGGTTAATGTCAACGGGACGTAGGAGGCTCAAGTCAGCGAGGAGCTGAAAGAGCCAGGCGACCGACGTGTCGTGGAGGTGCCAAATCCGTGAGCTGCGGAAGGAACCAGGCGTCCGCGTTGAGGTTCAAGAGAAGAACCAGGCGACCAGCAAGTCAAACGAGGCAGGACAAGTCAGCGAGCTGCTGTGAAAGCCGGGGCTCAACTCATCCGCATCAAGGAGCCCACTGTCGTCACTCAGGGCGACGAGATTGCCGTGGCAGAGGAAAGCAACCTGCGAGGTAGGAGACCTTTCTGCTTCCTCCGAATTCACCATGTCGGTGTAGTGTTTTCGTGCTATAAACGATAGCACGGAAAAGGGAGATGGCTGCCGTACGGTATAATCGGGAGGGCATTATGCGACGCGTTGAGGTTGAGCAGAAGGCAGAGCAGCTGCTGGAGATTGAGAAGCTGAAACTTCTCATTGAGCAGGAAAAGTTAAAGCTTGCGCAGATGCAATCGGAATTAAAGCAGGGACCGAAAATTGCTAGCGCGATCCAATTTGCTGCAATTCAATGCTTTGATTGCATGAAATTTGGGCATCTAATGATTAACTGCCCGAACTCGAAGCGAGAACAAAGTGTTCCGGTTGTAAGGAGAGAGGTGCGCAAACTAGTAGCCCATGTGGAAATGCTGGTGCCTGAGAGGCTGTGTTCCCAATCGGAGATGATTGGTGAGAAGGCCAGTCAATCAGATAAGACAGAGGACCAGGCATGCGGCGATTTGCGTGCCAAAGGTAAGCGTTCTGAAACCTGTGTCGCCTCAGGGACCGAAATAGCGGTTAGGCAGCAGGACCCAACCGTGTGTGCCGTGCCAGGAGAGATGGCTGAGGGCATAGGGGCGTTGTTCACGCCTGTGAAGCTCTGCCTGTCAGAGCAAACTGAGATAGAGCAGACCCAGAAGGCACATGAGTGCATTGTGTGTGAACAGGTGTTCAGCACTGGGCCAGAACAGGTTGACGCAAACTCTGGGGCAGCCGTAATGCTCGACGAAGAGGTAGAGCACGCGCGAATAGAGGCAACACCATTCGCAGGCAAGTGTAAGCTAGCTGCCAAAGATGAGGTCGGTAGCCAGCCGGAGCGGACACTCTGCGCAGTGACCGCAGATACTATAGCTGAAGGTGTAGGGAAGTTGGCAACACCTGAGACACACTCGCTGCGAGAGCAGCCAGACAGGGAGCAGCTATATGTAGCCAATGAGAGCGCATATTTTGAAGATTTCAAAACTGCGCGGGAGTCTCTTCAAGACAAACCTGAGGCTCCGGTGGAGCTTGAGGCAGATCCGAAAGCTGCCAATGTTATTGCAGATGATCATAGGCTAACCAGGAAAGATGAGCATGCATTTGATGCCGAGGATAAGAGAAATGCGCATTTGATCGCTGTAACGCTGTTCGAAGCAGGTAGGGAACTGGAGGACTTGGGTAATGCGCCCATTCCTGTAGGTTTCAATATGGCACAACATACATCATTACCAGAAGTGCGGAAGCAAGCTGGTGAAGGTAGTTGTCAGAAAAGAAGGCGTGACAGCACGATTTTCTTTGAAGCGAACGTCGGTGGGCACCTGTACGAAGAGCTAGCGCTGCATGAGTCTCAATGCAAAACTGCATGTGAAGTAGCCGATGAGAGGCCTGAGCATACTGTAAAATTCAAAGAAGTGGAGAATGCAGACGCGAGGGCAGTAGCAATCTTCGTGGCCCGCGAGGAGCAGGTGTGCTCTATTGATCCGACGGCGGCGGCAGCCTTTAGAACCCGTGTTTTCCCGGATAATTCGGAAGTTGGGTCCAGTCTTCTGGGCAAGGCTCAAAAGAAACAAGTGTTGTTTCGAGATGTAGGTGGCTAGAATTTATTTCTGCCAGTTTGGGGCACCGATCTGACATGGTGAATTCTGGAATGTGCAGATTGGTCTCCAGCCTTGTGTGTGCGGGTTGAAATATCCGCTGTGTGCGCGCATGTGTGCGTGCTGGTGTACTGACCGGACAGCCGGCGCATGTGTGCGTGTTGGTGGACTGACCGGACAGCCGACGTACGCGTGTGTGCGTGTGTATGTACTTTTGTTGTTGGACACCGTGGCTGAACTTTAATGTCCCACTGACAACAAGTGTCTGTGTGACATTCTTGGTTGGGAGGAGTGAAGTTCGCGGTGCCGTATGTTGTTTGCTGCATCCGGTCGCTTTATGGGAATGCCCATTAAGTCCCTTTTTCTTGGGCCCTCCGCACAACCACACAGGAAGGGGTCAGTCAACCCGGCGGGAGAAGAGGGGGCGCCGAATGGCGGGGGATTACAGGAGACGTCAAACTCCCCTCATGGACTCAGTCGTTAGGCGGCATCCTGTGTGCACGTGTGTACGGCGAGGCTGACCCGCGCCACAGTGCGTGGCTCTTTGTACCATGTCTGCAGCGGCATGCTTTGACATATTGTCACGCTAGCTGCAGGCATGAGGAGCGACGACGAGAAACAGATGAGTTGAAATGGCGTTCCTCGAACTTGGCGGCAACCGGACGTTGGGAAAGCGAGTGTTCGCGAAGCTCGCAGCGGGAAAGCATAATTATCCGAAATTGTGATGGTGGAAAGTGTGTATATGTGTACAGTGTCGCGTTGAGTTACCTTCTTTCCCCAATCATTCATTGGTTGTGTTATTCTTTCCCCAATTGCTGATTGGTGGTATTTTCCTTTCCCCAGTAAGTTATTGGGTGGATGTTTGTATAGTACTTGATTGGTTATTCTCCCACCGAGGGCGGGGACATTGGTTTTAAAACCAGCTGCTTCGGCAGGACCGAGGGCTGGTTTCGTCACCTAGAACTGCGAGCCAGTCAAGTGTAAATATGTTCTCTCCTTGCTTGTATCTTCCTTTGTGCTTTTAATTGTTATAAAAAGTTAACCTCTCCTAAAGTGTCCTCTTGCAATGTGATTGAGCAAAACGAATCTGCAAGACGTCAAGAATCCTACAACAATCATCATTAACTAAATTTCCCTCTACAAGATCAAGAGTGGGAATCCAACTGCGTGGATAGCGCATGATACATACGTTACCGAATATGGTCGATACCCGTATTTTGGCGTTTCGCTTCTAAAAGTTACTTTTAGAAAATCATCCTCATTAAGTCACGTCATGAATACCAAGCGTTAAGAGAGGTTCAAGATCACCAGTTGAACAAACACTCGTCTAACGAGCACGAGTACTCAATAATTTTCCTGTGGTGTCTCCAGCTTTGTTCAGGAAAATGTACGTTCTGTGTGCTCTCTCACATAATACGTAGTCCCTCAAACCCTTGCCCTGGTCTGTACTCTAGAAGGGGCATTTTCGGGGTTGAAATTGGGTTTAACCCGAAAACGAAGGGCCACAAGTATAGCATTCATATTGGTGTTCAAGCTTACGCTGTATCTATTCGACTACCGTGCGTTATAGCTGTAGTGACTGCGTGCGTTATTTAGAACATCCTTTTATCAGTTCTTACATGCTTTTATCTGTGCATGTGGTGCCACTATTAACCACCAAGCTGTCCTAATTGGCAGTCTTAGCACACTGGATGCAACCATAATAATTTACCTACCCAACGAAAGAAAACTGTATGTCCGATCCTGAGGGGATACCTGCCGCAGAGATTAAAACTCCTCTGGACGTCCTGCTGACGTCCAAGGAAGTGCTTAGCTACGCTGGGTAATCGCTATAGTGAAACGCTGGCTTACCGACACACGATCCCACTGTGCCGCGTTTTGGCCACAACACTTGCTAAGTAGGCAGATAGCTTTCATGTTGCGCCGCTTGTCCACAATCTTAGGTCACCGTCAGAAGCCGCCGCGGTAGTGCGCCAAACATTGCGCATCCCGGCCGCGGTAGAACACAGGCACACCACCGATGGAGAATTCCCCGAGCGAACGACACAATGCGCCCTGCACGGCGTCGCTCTATTGTGAGCGATTTTTATTCTTTTCCTCGCGTCAGGAAGAGCGTCATCCGACTACGCAGATAGATCACTCCCCAACAGCCGCCGCCGCTCGCTTGACGTCGGCGCCACCCGCGATCTTCGTGAGAGCAGAATGCTGGGGCAACGGCCGAAAAGGTAGCTCGGCGAAATGCTTAATTGCTTAGAGGTTATCGCAGCAGTGGTGGCGCTTACAAGTTAGTTGCTATTCGTGCATTTTATGCGTCAAGTCCCTGATCCAATCGCCATTCACTTTAATGTCGTTCTAATGGCACCCTCAACTCCTTTATTCCGGAAAACCTTCACTCGACCCGTATTTGAATGCGCATATCTGCTGTGGAGCCCATAAACCCAGCGAAATGTTGAAAATTTGAAAACGTCCGAAGAAATTCGTCTAGTTGGGCCGGTGCTCACTGCTGTAGTGGTGCGTGTGGCCTGGTGTGGCGCATTGCATATGGGCGGTTGCGCCGCCTGTCAGCAAGCACGCGAAGCGTAAACAGACCGCATGATCGCTCTGTCCCCGTCAGTCATGCGCCGTCAGTAAACGTAGTGGAGAGCTCCGGAACAACTTCGCCCACCGGGGGCCTTGCACGTGCACTGCCATCGCCCAGCACACGGGCCCCTTTTGCGTTTCGCCTCGCATCGATACGCGGCCGCCATGCGACTGCCTGCAATGGTGGTTTTGCCGGCGGCTTGACCCCCGCGCGTGCGACCCGCGGCCATCGCGAGGGCGCTCTCGCCTGGCCCGCTTTTTACCTGCTCCGCTGACGAAGGTGTAAGGCAAATCAACTATTTGTTATTGTGTTGGCGGTAACTGGCAACGAGGTTATAACTTTTATGGCAAACAGTGCGCTAATTTCGAGGCATCTTCCCCTGTGGGTTCAGTGCCCAGTACGGCATGGATCCGGCTAGCGTAACTTAAAGATGGCCGCCAGTTTAGTACCAATGTTGCCAGACTGCGTGCGTCCGAAAGTGCCGACGAGTTTGACGACCACAGTGTTGCTCTCAGCGACCGCGCGGCGTCCACACCCCTACTTCCTCCTCTCCACCTTCCTCCTCATATACCGTGTTGGAGACTACGTAATGGGCGCGCCCGCTCTCTCCGTTCCCTTTCGGATACCCCGTTGGGCCAGTTGGTTGGGCGCCCTTGCTCTCTCCGTCCCCTTTGAGATATCGTGTTGTTCGCTACGTAATGGGCGCGCCCGACTCACGGCCGTGTCCGGCTGGCGTTGCATAATTCTAGAACGCTTCCGACCGCCTTGGGAGCTCAGAATTTCGGCTCAACTGCTTTGCCACGACTGAAGCACTGCCTAGTCGCGGCCAGTATAGTCGGCATGCACACGTGTCCGGCTGGCGTTTCATAATTCTAGAACGCTTCCGACCGCCTTGGGAGCTCAGATTTTCGGCTCAACTGCTCTGCCACGACAGAAACACTGCCTATTCGCGGTCAGTATAGTTGGCTTGCATATGTGGAATGAGCAACACAGACCACGCATGCAGGCGTGTTCAGCGCGCGTCATGTTGGGACTGGGGCATCCCACCGCTGCCACCACTGTTGGGACAGGGGCATCCCACCGCTGCTACCACTGTTGGGACTGGGAGTCCGAGCCAGGAAACGGTCGAGGCGACGGTGAGTAAAAGGACGTTTATGTACAGTATGTACAAGGGCTTTTACATGATACAAGGGTCAAGAGCACCACGGGCAGGCACACAGAAGAAGGGCGGCCCCGGCGGCGAGCGTAGCTCCGGCGTGATGGCTCTTCTGCTGCCCGTCTGCTGCTCGGGTTCAGCGCGGCTCCGTTTTTATAGCCGCTGGTAACGGTTACGGAAGCCAGCCGTTCAAATCCTCCAATCACTGGCCACCGTTCAAATTAGACCAATGGTCGAGAGCCGGCGAGCGTCGGAGGAGTTCGCACCGACGGAGAGGAGGAAGGGTCCGTGTCGGCGCCGCGGCGGCGGGATGAGTCACGCTGCATGTCGCGACTTGTCCGAGAAAGTCTGGGCCTGCTTTGAGCGCCGGCGGGCGCGCAGCGCTGGTTTAGACAGGCCCGCCAGCGAAATGTGGGCTCCGGCACTACAGCACCACCGCCGCCAGACAATGCGCCACGAAGACGAGCTACTTCCGCGTGGCTCGGATGCGGGGCGCGCTCGTACGCCAGGCTCCTCCAAGTTCTCGTTCGGTGTTCAGCCGCAGGTAGCTCCAGGCTCCTTTCCGAGAACGGGTCCCGCTCGCCAGGACACGATCACTACTCCGCAGCTTTGTCGCCCAGGTGACTGGATCAGCCTCGCTCGGTCCTTCGGAAGAGCTTGCTTCTCAGCATCGGCCGTTGATCGTTCTGCATGTTGCCAAGAACCGACCGACAACAGGCAACACCCAACACGAGCAAGTGCCCTCCGTCACCCGTCAAAACGCCAGACTTAAAGGTCATAAAAACTCCGCTAGCATTAGTTCAGTCCCCTTTTTGTTCCTTCTTCTACAGGAGACACATGTGGGAGACGAGAACTCCAAAGCAATAAACTCAAAGTGTCAAACACATGAAATACTCGGAATGAAATGAATGCAAAGCAAATTCGCTCTCTTGAGATCACTCGGCCAGAAGAACACTCAGCTGAGGCCACAAATGAGGATATCAATTTTTCCCCGATCTACGAGCGAACTTAACAGCTGTTCGCGAAGAGACAAAATGTAGGTCACGTGGAGGCGAAGCCAGCCTTGCTTAGAACACACTGCTTAGTGCGTCTACGTTCGCGTTTTCCTCGCTTCTAACGGACGGTAAACGACACCCGCTACAGCGGAAACTAGTGACTCTGCCTCTTTCGCTGTGCTGCGCTTTTCTCTCTCTCTCTCTACTACCGTGGTAGCTAAGGTCTCTGCCTCTTTCGCAGTAGACGCGCTTTTCTTTCTCTCTCTACTATCGTGGTAGCTAATGTCTCTGCATCTTTCGCGGTATACGCGCTTTTCTAGTTTCTACGGGAGCTACAGTACGAGAGCGATTCGCTTTCATAGACTGGCAACTTGTCCCTTTCTTTGCGCTTCGCGCGCTAGTCGCGACGTCCCATAGCGGGTGCGCAACGCTTCCGATGGGACCGTTCTTTCTTTCTCTCTGTTCGTGGGGGCAAGTCAGATCTTGCACGAGTCTTGACTTTCTCGCGCATCCGTTTGCCTTTCCGCTCGGTGTGTAGTTCGCCTCTACACGGCCTTTTGATTTTACGCCTACTAAGTGGCGTCATTTCGAACCGCGGCTTTCTATCGCGATAACTGTGCTTGGCTGAGCGCTTAGACGGTTTCTTCTTGGCAATTTTCTTGCCCCTGTCACTGCGGCCTCGTACAATCTTTCGCTCTTTGAGGCGTACACGCGCTTTCCTTCCGCGCGCGTGCCGCTTTCTATGGGAGCGCGGTTTCTCCAGCGAATGCAGCGGAAAGCGAGAGCCCGCATGAGAGCACGTGCCTTTGCGCGTCTCGCTCTTTCTGTGCTGGCGGCAAGATTCACACTTGTCCCGCTCCTTAATTTTTCGCCTCCCGGGCAGCGCTCTCTTGAATCTCGGTTTGGTGCCTTGGTGCACTTTTCCGTGCGAATGTTTGCACGATTTCTTTTTGCAGTTTATTCTACTGCCCAGACCTATGTGCCCCGACACACTTATGCGCTTCGCTTTGCGCGATAGTAATGCCTCGCACATTTCTTTAGCTCTGGTTCTGACGCTAGTTTCAGGGCTGACAACGTGACTGACTTTACTGAAGTCATTTTGCCGGCGACGCTGGCGCTTCCGATGGTGGAAACCCGTTTTCGCGCGTTTGCCCTTTCTCTCTTTTCGGCGGCGCCTGTCTTTCTTATGCCTGCCTTTCATCTTTCGGCGGCACCACTCTTTCTTTTGCCTGCCTTCCATCGTCTTTCGGTGACAGCTCTCTCTCTTGAGTTTGCCTTTCCTCTCCTTTCGACGGCAGCACTGTTTCTCTTGTTTCGCTATCACCTTGTGGCGATAGCTCGCATTCCTGAACTGGCGGTGCCTTTCCTTCCGGTTGCAGCTTTCTATCGTGAGCTTTCCTTTCATTTTTCGATGACAATACTGTTTCACTAGCTGGTTCTTCGAAAGCACATGCTGCTTCCGTAGCCTAGGTTCCTGCTGTCTGACAATACCGCTCTGATTGTCAGCCGATTCACATGTGCTACCTAGATCAGGACTGTCTTTAGCGCCTGTACTAGCGTCCTCCAAACTGCGTTCTTCCTCGTCAGCCTCTACGAGTGCAGATTCGTCCTCATCTTTCTTGGATGGAACGACGTCTGCAGCTCCCATGTCGTCTGGGAGGTTCTGTACTCCACTGTCGTCCAGCACCTTAGCTTCTACAGGCGCGGACAAACCAGTGTTTTCTACTGACCATAGTGCTGACACGCAGCTCGCGTCGTGCTCCTGACGGGTTTCAGCCGATTGCGGATGAGGGTCGGCTCTGCACTCAGTCGCGATGTTCCCGCTACTGCAGCTGCTTTCTGGAATGTCGCAAAGCTCAGAGCAGTGCGAAAGCACGGGACTCGTTTCGCATTCCTCGCCAGAGACACTAACGCACAACTCAGCGTCCGCAAATTCACCATGCGCCTCCCAGGCAACCACAGATATCCGTCGGACGTACGAGCTAGATCCGAACGTCCTTTGCCGAGATCGGACGTCCATCGGACGTACGAACACAATCCGATTTCGGATATCCGTATTCGTACATCCGCCGGACGTACGGACAGTGTCCACTTTTGTATATCCGCATGAGAGACGAGGTGGACGTCCGAAGGATGTAAGGTCGAGTATTTTCCCAGGCCATGAGTATGGACGTTTTTTATTTAACAGAAAATTTGAGTCTTTCGTGTATGTATACTGTTTTATTTGCATCAGTTGTAGGGTTTGACGCGAAGACCTCTGTAAATTGGTACGATTCCACTCCTACCTGCAGTGCAAGAGCCCCCAACAAGCTAAATTTATCTAAGTGGAGAAGCAGAAGTTGCAGAATTTTGCAAGAACTCAATGAGTAGTTTTATATTTTAAAATTTATCCAAATTAGAGGAGTTGCGCGACATGTCCACTGTTTTGCTAGCTAAACTTGCCATTGAAACCATTCGTAAGCATCAAAACTCCCGCGCATTCTGCTATCACCATCATCATAGACGTCAGTTCGCGGTCAGACCAATCCAATCCATCAGTACGGCTCCGTAGCGCTGTTGTTGATATGTCGCGTAGTGTTGTCGCGCAGATCTTTATAGCTCTGTTATTATAAAATGTGGCTTTGTTCGGTCTGTGGACGAAAGTTGTATGTAACTTAAGCAATTCGAAAGGTACGGGAAGCGCCTGAAGCTCTTCTGGAACACCGGAATCCCGTACTGCGTCGACCTTGGTGTAAAGAAGGCTTAGTGCACATGTGATTGCCTACGAAGGTATGTATCCAGTACACTTCTTGGAACTTTGCTTCTAGGACAATGCAGCATGCTGATATAACATTCGTTCACAGGACAGTGGGAGCAGTAAGCGCGAGGAGATGGCTTCCCCAAGTGTGTGCTGTTCTCACACTTTCGGGAGCCTACATCACACAGCTGCGGGAGCCCTCAACTCGCGCGACTAATTCCCACTCCTCTTCAAAGTTGCGGGACGGAGTGTTTTCGCATCTTGTTAATTTTTAAGGCATCGCTATGTTCACTCGCGCGAAAGGCAGACCATAGGAAGCACGTGAGGTCGCAGTGGTTCGCAACGGGAGCTTTGCGGCTTTCTGTGCACAGTCGCGTACAGTGCTGCGCAGGTTAGTGCCCTAAGGCCCATGAAAATACATAAACAGATACATTGTCAAATATGGTGTGGAAAAGTGAGAGCTGTTATTGCCTTATATTTATTGAGGTCTTTGTTAAAGTGCATTGTCTGTTATGCTTGCAGCATTAAACACTTCTATTAATTGGTTCCAATGTTTTTACTTGGGCTACTGCATTGTGCCATTTGCTTCACATGACTGATGTTTGCCGCGTTCTTTTTTATTTCAGAAATCCTGTGGGTGGGAAGATTACGGATGTGTGTCCCAAGCTTGCCACATTTGAAGAGTCACTTTTAAGAAATTTTCCGAATGTAACCCATTGCTCTGCTGATGTATCATCAACCACAATAAAATATGCGTGCTATGCGTCAAATTGTTTTTGGTTTTATTGCATTGCGCGGAGTGAAAAAAGCACGCATGCACCATATATGCGAATATTCGAGAAAGATCCGCCAATGGACGTACTCAACTGGACGTCCGTCGTCGGGCGAACCGTATACCTTTGGCCACCTTTCGGACGGCCGACGGACGTCTACCGGCTGTTTGCGGATGTTCAGCGGACGTACAGAACATCCGAAATAGACCTCTGTCGGCCGTCCGAAGGATATCGGTGGTTGCTTGGGCTGCTTCCGTTGATCGTAAGTTTCGGGTTTCTGCATCTCTGCCGAACGCGCTGCACAACACGGTGTGCCGTCCTCATCTACTTCGCTTGCGTCGGCGCAAGCGTTTTCATTAATGTTCAGACGGACGTCTTCTCTGCCCTGTTCGGCAACTTCTCCTGCTTTCGACACGCTAGGAGATTCGCTTTCCGGTAACTCCGCCACAATTTCAATGGGCGAGACCTCTGTAAGTGCATCGTCCGATGCTGTGACTACCTTATCCGATGGTATAGAGGCTTTCTCAGTTGGCGAATGCGGGCCAATTCCCACTGTTACAGCAGCAGCTACATCTGCCACGTACGGACTACCTTCCTCTGTGCCGCACTGGCAGGGCTGCTCTACAGCGACGCACTCTACCTCTGTGTCACGATCTTCCGACCCTTCAGCATTTTCGAGCCACTCTAAAATGTCGGCTTTAAACTGGTAGGGAAAATCGTTAAACGATGGGGTGCTATTCTCTCGCAGGTATCTTTGGCGAAGGTCCAGCGGTGACACGTTATATCTCGCCAGTAAGAAGCTTTTCAGCTCATCGTAGTCCGCCAAGCCGCCGTCCAACAGGCGCTTGACAACGTCATACGCTTCGCTGGAAAGCAGGGCTACCAACTTCTGTGCCCAACCATTCCGCTCAACGCGCTTTCTCTCGCAGACGCGCTCGAACTCCGCCAAATATTTCGCCATATCTTCGGCGATCACCAAGGGCTGCGGCCTGTCTCTCAGCTGATGACCGTTGGTCTTACGCAGAGCGAACAATGTTCTATCTCTCTCATAAAAGATCTCGTGTGCTTCAAACTCCAGGTCCATCAGTTTCTTAGCGCGAGCACGTCGTTTATTCTGAAGCTGCTTTTGTTTTTCTGCCTCCTCGCGCTCACGGCGTTCTGTGATCTCTTCACAGGCCTCATTGGCTTCCTCAGCCGTTACATCCTCTTTCCGCATGATCTCAAGAATCGCATGCTTTTGTTTTGCGGGGCCCATATCAATGCCCAACTCTTCACAAATTTCGATGAGTTCCTTCACTTTGAAGTTCTCCATCGCGCACAATAGCCTCTTGTAGTTTGCCCTTTTCTTAGAATTCCCTTGCCGTTCACTACTATAGCGCTACTAGTGTGACACGCGCAAGTAATTCTTTCCAACAACGCCTCGTTTACTCCCTCTGCACCAGCTTTCGTTTCAAAGCGCTCAGACTTGGCTCGAAACAGCAAAGCTCTCTCCAGTGCAACACACAGCCCTACTCTAAACTACAATCACGTGTGCTAGAGCAGTCTGGCGAATTGAGGGGAAAACATCAGGCACTCACCGCGCCGAGGTAGCTGACGCCGGTCGATCCCGCAGCTGCCATCCACTGTTGGGGTTTTGGCATCCCACCGCTAACACCACTGTTGGGACTGGGGCATCCCACCGCTGCTACCACTGTTGGGACTGGGAGTCCGAGCCAGGAAACGGTCGAGGCGACGGTGAGTAAAAGGACGTTTATGTACAGTATGTACAAGGGCTTTTACATGATACAAGGGTCAAGAGCACCACGGGCAGGCACACAGAAGAAGGGCGGCCCCGGCGGCGAGCGTAGCTCCGGCGTGATGGCTCTTCTGCTGCCCGTCTGCTGCTCGGGTTGTTGTTGTTGTGACTGAGAGAAGGATGAAAAGGAAATTGCACGGGCCTGCTACTGGCTCTAGCCAAGCCACCACCGCTGCCAACGTGCAGATAGAGGAGAGGTAAGAGATCAGAGGAAAGAGAAAAAGGCAAGAAAAGACGCGCGTCGCAGCAACAACTGCGTCCGCCGGAGCGGACGCTGCTGAAAAAAATCAGATAAGCGGCCGAAGCCGCGCTCGCCGAAGCGAGATCAGATACTCTTTTGAGCGCGGCTCCGTTTTTATAGCCGCTGGTAACGGTTACGGCAGCCAGCCGTTCAAATCCTCCAATCACTGGCCACCGTTCAAATTAGACCAATGGTCGAGAGCCGGCGAGCGTCGGAGGAGTTCGCACCGACGGAGAGGAGGAGAGGAGGAAGGGTCCGTGTCGGCGCCGCGGCGGCGGGATGAGTCACGCTGCATGTCGCGACTTGTCCGAGAAAGTCTGGGCCTGCTTTGAGCGCCGGCGGGCGCGCAGCGCTGGTTTAGACAGGCCCGCCAGCGAAATGTGGGCTCCGGCACTACAGCCATTGACAAAAAGAATGCGTTCTTCACTTTCGGCACTGTATTTCAGGAAACTCGCAAGGCGAAAGGGTAGTGAGCTTCGTAGGTGCTGGGGGCGAGAACAAAGAGCAGGGCAGTTGAGCCGAAATTCCGAGCTCCCAAGGCGGTCGGAAGCGTTCTAGAATTATGCAACGCCGACTATACTGGCCGCGACTAGGCAGTGTTTCAGCCGTGGCAAAGCAGTTGAGCCGAAATTCTGAGCTCCCAAGGCGGTCGGAAGCGTTCTAGAATTATGCAACGCCAGCCGGACACGTGTGCATGCCGACTATACTGGCCGCGACTAGCCAGTGTTTCAGTCGTGGCAAAGCAGTTGAGCCGAAATTCTGAGCTCCCAAGGCGGTCGGAAGCGTTCTAGAATTATGCAACGCCAGCCGGACACGGCCTTGAGTTGGGCGCGCCCATTACGTAGCGAACAACACGATATCTGAAAGGGAACGGAGAGAGCGGGCGCGCCCATTCGGTGTTGCCCATTACGTAGTCTCCAACACGGTATATGAGGAGGAAGGTGGAGAGGAGGAAGTAGGGATGGACGCCGCCAACACCCTGAGAGCAACGTCGTCAAACTCGTCTGCACTTTCGGACGCACTCAGTCTGGCAACATTGGTACTGAACTGGCGGCCATCTTTAAGCTACGCTAGCCGGATCCATGCCCACCGACAAAGGTGTTAACTGCCGAGCAAGTTATTATTTCATCTCCTTTCGCGCAATTAAAGGACAGGATTGGTGCCCGTGCTAGTCTTCCTTTCTGCTGTCCTGCCCTTTGCGATGATTGTGGTGCAGGCCTAGCAACACGGAACGAACGGTGCTGCCGCCGCAGAAAGTGGGCGCACTCGACTAGCCTTGCCTTTGTGCTCTGGGCGGACATTATTTTTTTTTCTTATATCGTGGAATGCCTGTAGTAGGATGCAACGAAAAAAAAAAACGGCAATTGGTAACAATGGTAATAATTTGTCAGGGGGGCATAGCCTAGTCAGGCCCCATCTGGGCCTTTTGCTATTGCCTCCTGAGCCAATTTGTAGTAAATTGTCTCAAATAAAAAAGAAAGAAAGAAAATGGGCCACGGTCCGCGGCGCCCTGTATTACTCCGCTGACCAATCAAAACATGAAACAAGCCAGAGGCACCAAAATTATTCAACATAATTTCGTCTCGTGATTACAGTCTTGTTTAGGCAACAAGAAAAGCTTTAATAACGGTCTACCTTTCGTCAAGGAGGAATTCTGTTCGGCAGTCCTGAATGGGGTCAGAGCTTCACTGCAAGCTTGAGCTGTATCCGACACAGTGGGGTGACAGCAGCATGGCACTGCCACACATTGCAGAATGTCTTCGAAGAACCAATTTCGCAGCGTATGTGATTCCACTCACCACGCATTCACGGGAGCGCACACGCATCTCATCGACGCCGAAATGCCTCCAAGGAGCTGGGTCCCAATACAAATGTTTGAGAGTCGAAAACGAGTGCATGGGGAAAAAAAAATTAAGCGCTTCAACAGCCGGAGTGGCGGGTGCATTTATTATGCGAATCCGTCCATTATGTGAGATCTTCGATTTTATGACACACGTATTATACGACGGCTTCATGCGGTCCCCTGAAGGCCATGTAATCAGTGTTCTGCTCTATTACCCGATGTTTCCTGCCCTTTGTGCTCACAAATCTTGTCAATTCCACTCTTCTACTTGAGGCGTGCAGCATGAAACCTCTGTGCACTCTCTCGCGTCCTTCGTTGCTTGTGACAGTGCGACAATGCGCATCATGCATGTCCACCTTTCGTCCTACTTCTGCCCCAGTTTTCATCGTGCCATCCTCAACTGATTATTTTCAAACACTGCAGGCATAACACGCCCAAGCAGGAGAGGTCAGTGCAACAAAAATAATTGCAGAATTACAAACGGCGACGACGCATCTTCTGTTCCAGCTCAATAGTTCACCTTTCCCCCCTGAAAACTTTCCCTCACTCTAATCTAGGCTATCCCAAACCTTACGCTACTCTTACATCATATTGCACTCACTTTGTCAAACACTATTTTGCACTGCACACCTGCAAGGTTTGCCAATTGGTGACAAATGTTGTACAGTAAGTAGGTCCTACAGGCTACTACTGTGCCCCCAGGAATGGCCTAGAATTACTAGACATGCGAAATAGTGATACCCTTTTTGTGTGACAAGTGTTATTCCATGCTGTAATACGAAAATTCCCTCAAATAGACCCAGAAATCTGTTTCAGGCCATTTTTTTACCTGCAGCAGCTTGAAAACTGTTTATATCGGAAAAGCGAAGCAATGTCGGTTCTCGAAATTGCCCAACAACCCATAAAAGCTCCCTTTTCACCAGACACCACCCTTCAAGGGAGAATTCCCTAAATGCAGCATCACTATGCATGACAAGAGCTCTATGGGGGATTTTTTCCCCTAAGGCTTATTAAGTTGTCACCATTGACTGCTTTTTATCCAGCGGAAAATGGCTGTGATCCACACAGGCGGGCCTACTGCACCTTCTAGCAATGCCACTACTTTTACATCTTTGCCCGAAGGGAGGATGACAAGTCTGGCAATTTTCTTGGCCTATTCAAACATTTCTTAAGGCACTGCGTCCTTTAATGTGCATAAGAGTTGAAGAAAGAAAAGGAACAAAGTGGCACACATCACAGAAGTTGGATGCACTTGCAGAGCGAAAGTAACCATCCACATAATTTACACCCATGTCTCGCTTTCCCCCCCCAGAACTGGGCTTCACAGCAACAGCTGCATATGGCACATTTGTTGAAATCAATTTTTTTGGCAGCGGTAGCACGTTTTCCCTGTGCCATGAAGGAGTGACCATGACGCACACCTAGCCCACAACCCATGGTTGGTCACTGCAGCTGGCTACTCCAACACTCTAAATTATTAAACTGACCACAACGCAAGGCTTATTCAAACATCCTGCACCAATACTCAGAGTTACAGCGTACCACCCTATGTGTCATTGAAGTCTGCATTGCTGGAGAGGTGATGTGTCCATTTAGAAAGTCACCAGGCGTTTATTTTCAAGAATATGAGTTATCCTGTCAGGCTAGTAACAGCAACCATATTGAATATGTTGGAATGCAACTAGGTTTTCTTTGAATGTTACCATAGAGGGAGACTCGAGGAAGTCGAAATCATATCTGCGAGAGAGCATGCAAAAATTCATGCAGGATATTCTGGTTTCCTATAAACTTCATTTTTGCTGGGCTGGGCTTCCCGGCACAGCCTTACCATTTGAGTACAAAATGGGAGTTTTTTTTTTTGCACTGCACCTGCATATAATATCGAACACAGGAAACTTCACAAAAACACTGAAACCTTGTTGATGAAATCCTACAAAAACTTGTAACAGTCGAAAGAAATAAGATCAATACATGAATATTTTGTACAGTAGGGCAATTCAATCTCAAGTGTCCCAAGTACGGCACTTGATCATTTTAGATTTGCCCAACAAGATTCATGCTCTTCTGATGATAGACCAATAATTTTTTGCTAAAATATTTCTGGACAAAAGTTTTTTTGAGCGCTTGTTCAGTCACCTCCTGGCAAAACAAGTATGTTTTTTTCTCCAGCAAAAACATTGCGTGGTGAGGCGAGACATTTGTTGTATTGTTTTTCAATTAGCCACTAATTCTGATATGTGCTTATGTGGTCAAAAATTTTATTCCCCCAAAATATTGTGGCACAGTAAAACTTCCATAAGCCAAAAGGAAATGAAATTTTCAGGTGGATCCGAGATGAATGAAAGCCATGCTTGGGACATTCGTTGTGATGGAGGGACCCCGTAACGAAATACATGAAGCTATGTACAAGCAAGCAAATGCATTGCTGCATGTTACGCTTGAAGTGAACACAGACGTCGGCGAAGAAATGTTTTCCTGCTACAAAATAGCCCTTCCTTGAGAGGAACGCATGAAGGGAGGCTTCACTGAACACAAGATGTGCACCTGGGGCAGGTATGAGAGCCTGTTAGTCTAGTCCAATAGATAATTACTGCACAGAGCTGGGCTACTTGGTTACAGCCAAGCTTCACATTCCTAGAGTAAATTTTTCTCTCACCCATGTCTTCCTGAATGCTAGGAGGAAAAAAAACCTGTTCGGCCTAAGGTTACCTACTTGATGCTTGCAGAGAAGCAGCAATGTGTAGAATATTTTGTCTCAAGTGCCATGCATGGTGAGGGCACTTTTATTCACGGAATGCTGCCAGCTATGCTACAACTGATAAGACCAAGTGAAAATTCAAGAACCTGGCTTTCTCTGCTGGTAATTCTGCGAGTGACCTACCTACACATTTAGCTAAGCATTTTTAGGGCTGGCTCTGCATTCTAAATCAACATGGCAAGAAACACTGTTAAACAAACATGGTACTACAAAGATGTGTTAACATTGTATTCTACTTCTGCAAGGAAAGTAATACACAGCGCAAGGACAAAGAGGGACAGCAGAGAAGACACAAACAACAGGACTTCTCTGGTGTCTTCTCTGCTGTCCCTCTTTTTTGTGCTGCATATTATACTTTTCTTAAAGGGACAGTGAGGAGAGCACTATTGTAATGACCAACACTGAGACGCGCTGAGCTGAGCGTCCGCTCGAATGCCGAGCCTTTCTTTTATCCCACTTCCTCGTCTTCCTCCGCCTGCTTCTTTCATCACGACTTCGTCTTTGCTGTCTCGGCATCACACTCGGCCACGACTGCGGACGCCCTGTTGATTGTAGGCCGCGTCGCACCCAGACCTCGTTGTACACGCGGCCACTCGTCTCGCCCCGCTTCAGCAGCCGCTCCTTCATGGTCTCGTCCTTCACTTCGACGTAGAGCAGGTTGGTGCACTTGCACACCTCAGCCTCGAAGCGGTCACCCTGCTCGGTGTTCCTGGGGTAACCGTCAATCAGGAACCTTTGGCTGTCGCCACGCTCTTCCTCATTGCTCCTTTCAGCAGCTGCAAGACCGTGACCAGTGGGACGAGCTCACCCTTCGTCATGATCTCGTTCATCTCCTTGCCCAGGTCGCTGCCGGACTGCACCTCCGCCCGCTGCAGGTCACCGGAAGAGATGTGCGTGAAGCCGTAGTTGGCCGCTATCTACTCGCATTGGGTACCCTTGCCGCAGCCGGGGCCGCCGAAGACAAACACGACGGGAAGCTTGAGTTTTAGAGGCCCGTCCACAGGCGTCGAAGTAGGGGGAGGAGCAGGGGAGCAGGCCTGGCTGGAGGCGGAACTTCCTCACCCTTCTTATCTGGTTCTTTTCTCCTCCACTTTCTTTTCTTCTTCTTTCTCTTCTTCCTTCTCTTCCTTCTTTTCCTCTTGGCCTTTCTGATCATGAACAGGCCGTCCATATCATCGTCGGCATCCCTGACATAGGCGCCGCGAAGTCGTCCGCTGGTGGATCGGCGTGGAGGGCCGCGGCAGACCAGGAGAGTACCCGGACAGTTGCAGGCTCTCGACCGTGTCCCTGCGAGGTCGTCATGCAAGGTGGTGTGTTCGAAGCTGCGTCGACGCATCAAGGGCGACGCCGGTGGTGGACTATCTTCTCGATTCTCATCAAGCTGCCTGCCCTGATGCAGCCTCTCTCTAACGGGAGGGGACGTGGGAGCATCCAATTCTCGTTCGATGTGGAACATTAGGAGGCGCGATACTGATGGCCCGCTGCCGACCCTGGAACCCGGAGAAGGCGGCAGCCGCGAACGGCCTACTGGTAGCCTGCGTCCGGAGCGGGACCCGGAAGTTGCTGGCTGCCGAGCAGGTGGCACTGGAGGGGTCCGCTTTCCGCTGAGGGCCTCGTAACCCTCGTCGATGCGGTCCTCTTCGCGGAAGTCCACGCTGGAAACAGGCTGACGCCGGATTTTGTTGTCTGGGAAAATTGGCTCATGAAACTGACGTCCCGGCAGCAGGGGACGCGGTTGTCCTGGAGTGGCCGTCATCCGTTGAGGCGGCAACCCAGGCGACCGCAGTCCAGGCGGCATGCTACCCAGGCTATTACTGTTCGGACTTGAGCATCCGATGACGCTGCTGTTAGCCACTGAGCCCGGAGCCGCCGTCACCGAGCTGGCGAAGCACGGGTGCCGTGGCGAAGGTGGCATCAACCCAGCACTGCCTGCAGGAGGCGGCTGCGCCGCGGGCCGACCGAAGCGGTGTCCATCATGTGTCGATGCCGGAATGTTGGGATGCCTCATCGGTCCATGAGACGGTTCCCGAGACATCAGCGGGGACGGTGGCACTGCTGAGACGGAGCCCGCGCTCCCGATGGAATTGGGAGGAGCGCTGGTTGCATTTTGGCCGGGAACTGCCGACACCTCGGTGAGCGAGGCGGTCATCTGAGAGCGGTGCACCACGGGGGACGCGTATCCGCTCGTCGGCTGCGGTGAATGCGGTGGCGGACTGACGATTGTGTTGGAGCCGACCTGCAGGAGCTCCGATGCTTCCACCGCGGCAATGGGCGCCTCAGAGCCCAACGCCTGCTGCGGCCACGTGCGGCCCCTGCAGGCCTGAAGAAGACGTACCTTATCATGATTGTAAAGGGCGACGTCTTCATCTGGAGCCTGGCGCCATGCTCTCATCGTCGTGAGTTTGGCGTCGTGCGCACTGGCCAGGGGTGGAAACGCAGCAAGAAGGGCAGAGGTCCAGGCCGGCCAAGTGGTGTAGCGGCGGCCTTCGTACTGGTGCCAGGCGCGGGCGGCACCGCGGAGATGGTCTTCCGCGACGGCGAGCGTGGTGGCTGGAGACCAGGCGGATCGCCGGGCAGCAGCGTCGACCACTTGAATCCACGCTTCAGCGTCGTCAGAAAATCCACGGTACTCCGGAATTTGTACCGGGGTTACTGGGTATCCAGAGGACAGTGATGCGCGGCCAAGCGCTGCAGTCAAAGAAGCAGATAACTCCCGGATGATGGAGAGGGCTTCGGGAAGAAGGGCCAAGGCCGAATCCGCCGAGGAGGCATGGACGCCGTTCTCGGGCGGAAGAGGGGTTCCAGGCGCCGAGGGAGCCGGCCGTGGGACTGCCCGGCCGCTTCGAAGGAGGAGCGACGGGTCGTGGAGGTCCGGGTCGGGCCCGACGTTGGTCGACTGCGCCATTGTAATGACCAACACTGAGACGCGCTGAGCTGAGCGTCCGCTCGAATGCCTAGCCTTTCTTTTATCCCACTTCCTCGTCTTCCTCCGCCTGCTTCTTTCATCACGACTTCGTCTTTGCTGTCTCGGCATCACATATTAATATTTTTTTATAGCAAAATCCGATAGTTCGGCGTTTCATGGCTTTGTTGCCACTTGGCCGGCAGCGAAAGATGCATTTATTGCTAAGAAATATGGATTCGAAGTTGAAAAAGTTTTTCCCGCTGCTCTGATTCAAACTTGGGATTCTCTTATGACGACACAGGACTAAGTGACGTGAAACATGACGTGCACATGACGTAACGCAGACTCCGTGATTTCTGGCGGCCAGCAGAGCGGCCTAGCAGCAGCCGAAAACAAAGCTACCGTCGGCCGCGTGTTGAAGGCGTCTATCGGCTATTGCGGCCATCGCTACAGTCGCTTTGCTTACGTCTGCACCGGCGTTTTGCCAGCGTTACGATGGATCCCGTTCTCAAAGTCGTCCACGAAGTTCTCGCAAATAGACACCTTTAGCATACCGTGTACCTTGTTACTGTTAGCGGAATGCCGGGAGCCCGCCTACCACCGGTGACAAGGCGCTGATTGGTCCCGATGCTGCAGGCACGCGCGTAGCTGCCAAGCACGTGGCGCCCTCTGGCGACGTCAAGGAGATTTGCGCATGCATTGGCTGCGCCTCAGTGATTTGTGGCTTCTTGTGTCCTAGTGTGCTAGAACTATTGGTTCTAGCAACACTGCTTTGTCCTATGACGTCATCACGCTTGTACTTGCGAGTTTGGCCCGTGGCGGCGATACCTGTATTTTGGTTCTTGCTCTTTTCTACGTTACAAGAGCTTTGTTGTCAGTATGAGTGGCGTTTTTGTAATCAGGAGCTGGTATTCTGTCGATACAAGCCAACTTCAATTTCTCCTCAGTGTCCCTTTAAGATGAGCCACCGACTAGCCCATACCAAAATTTTGACCTACTTCTGCAATTGGTCACAAGCATAAAAAAACTAGTGATTCGGGACAAGAACAAATGCTGTCATTACTTCTGCACTGAAGTCGAAAAGGTCTTCAGATTATTATGCGCCCAGAGGAAAACTGTTTCATTTCATGTAGGAGCTGCCCATGGCTTCAATGACTTCCTATAACTAACACAGCTGAAGTTCATGCGTAATCACCAACAAAATTTTGTGACATGCCTGTGGCAGAACAAAGAAAAAAAGCCAAAAGATTATTATTACCCACACACAAGGCAGTGCGTACAAAGCTGTCATAGGCACAGTGCGAACTTTGATGCTGTAATTTAGTGTTACACCCTGCATAAAGCGTCCTGGAAACTGGCACACGTGGTAACACATGACGCATGAATACCACACTTATTTCACCAAGTCAAACACAAACAATGTGAAGGAGCAGACCTTTTCACACTGCAAACACAGCTTCATGACACGGTGAAAGTTGGAAAAATGAATGGGCTAGCTTGCAGAGCAAAATCGCATCTCCACTATCACAACAGTGTAAACCTGTGTTCAGTTCTAGCACTGCTGGCTCGGAAAATCACAGCAGTGACACAGAACTGAAAATCTACACTTAAAAACTTGGAAGGATGCCGCCCCCCCCCCCCTCCCCCTTCAAAAAAACTAAAACTGCTATAGCTGGGATGCAGTGTTATTAGTTTTTTTTTTTCAAGAAATCTGTATTCTTGAGCATCTAAATTTGATGTATGACAATGGAAGTACATATGACAAACACTGCAGTTATCCACAAGCCTAAAATTCATGAAATGCAAGAATGACCTTATATAAAATGCAAGAAAGTTTTCACAAACACACATACATGAAAGCTATGGAAGAGGGCTGTATTTACCATCTCTTGCCAAGAGTATTGCCAAATTTGCCTGAGCATAACTTTGACATCAACTTGGGCATGAGTTGTCACCCATGGCTGGTATAGTGTAATGATTCTGTTTTGATTTGATTCCATAGTTGTTGTTCTCGCTTTTCATCACTGGCTGAAGCGATAACACAACGCAAACGTAACCATAACAACAAACAAGAAACAAGGGTCATGGCATCGCTTCGGCCAACGATGAAAAGTGGCAAAAACAAACGTGGGATCAAACTGAAACAGAATAATTACATTACAGCAGATGTGGCAGCAGCTATGGCACACGAATGTAATAAATGCTCTCACACTTTGAAGACCTTTCTCCCTAATGGTGTGGTTGTTCAGCACTATATATAGTTCATGACATGATGACACCTCAAAGTCAGAAAATTTGTGGATATCAAAAGAGAGTACACAAAGCACTCTTTTTTTGTAGTGCCACACTGAGTTCAGGAAGGAACCTTTTTTGATTAACGCAAAGCTGTGCAGAACAAGTGGCTTTCTTTCTTTCCCAATTCTAAGAAAAATGCCAAGTTTGAGCTGATGAACGTTTTGCACCAAATCTTGCCAATAAACACAACACAGACAGGTTCACAGGACAAAGTGGTCCATCCTGTGAGATACATGACAAACACAACATGGACACAGAGAAGCGACAGGTTCACAGGATGGTGTACACCGTTCTGTCAACCCTGTCAATTGTCCGTGGCCCTCTCAATTCTCATCCAAACCTACTGCACTCCAAGAGAGTACTCAGTATGCGATGCCAACTGCCCTCTTCCACAAGTTATGCTCAATGGCAGAGTGTTGAGAGTCTCTTGCACTGCCTTGTGCCGGCCATGCCACAAACAGCACAGTCGAAGCTGGTTGATGCTGAATGCTTCCTACACAGTGGATGGTCAGTGCCACTAGGTAGCACTTGACATCAGTTATGCGCTTCGGGCAGTCCGATTAAAAACACTAATTGCTTGACAGTCACTTCTGTTCCGAGCAGAGCAAACGCCACTCCTTTAGGCACCACTCGCTGCAGTCGTCCACCGTGCACTGAGGGACCGGTCCTTTCCTCAGTGGTCGCCCAGCTTTCGTCTCGACCACCCAGGTCACTTGTCTCCCTCGGGTTCCTCCTCACAGCAGCTCTCCTGGTGGGTGTTCCAGTCCTTGCGCTGGCAGAATGCGCCACAGTAGCTGACCCGGTGACACCCCGTGCACTCGAGCAATGCTTCCCGGTCACAGTTGGCACACCTCTGCCAGAGGAGGAGAAGAGGAAGAGGTGAGAGACGCACTCTCTCTCTCTCTCGCAAAGGCTGGCTTTGCTGTCCACAGCTGCTTTCTAGTAACCACCACTGTCTCCACATCTGGAGGCTCGCAGTTAGCCGAAAAGTTACAGCCCTTCCTTGATTCCAGACAAAGGTACGATGGGCTTTACTGTGGAGAACGTGTACCCATGTTCTGGTCATGCACCCCTGTAAAGGCACCCCTGGCCCAGCCTGAGCGTACACTAGCATTCGTTCATCTTAAATATGCGACAGAATGCTGCTGTTCTCTTACAGTCGGAGGTGCAACAGCAGAGGGGAGAAATGCGCTGTCAACCCAGATCGTGTCATGCAAGGAGACCCACACGGCAATCCTGCAGAGGCAAGCTAAAGCATCCGAGCAGAGTTCAGCAAGCATGAATGAGCACTGGAGACATGAAGTCGTGCCAATGCGCACACTAGGGTTCCAAAGCTCGTGGCACATGGTATTCTGCAAACATATAACTTTTAAACCAACTTTTTCATGGTTAACCCAATGGCTTATCAGAGCTGATGCCGCTTGAATATGTTGCGAGGACAATCTGCACTGCGAGTGCAAGCAAAATGTCTTAGCCGTGGGTGTATAGTTACATAACTCCACTAATGGGCCTGTCTGAACGTGCGGAACATGCTTTAACACTTTCATCCCAGGCTCCCGCCAGACGTCTTCTATAAAATTTGGCAGAATAGCTACATGAACCATTTCATGCTTTGAAATAACATTAATCATGTGGTTCATTAAAAGCCTAAGGAGGAAAAATTTGTTCTTTTTATCATTCCCGGCAGCTGAACAACTAGGACTTCAGTGGCGGACTGTCAACATAAAAGAAAATACAACTGGACCACTGAGCGATTCCTGTTGAATTTGTAAGATATGCAATGATCAATCATTTCGTGAGCACACTGTTTGCAGTTCTTTAAGTAAACTATACGAAAATTCCAACATTCTCCTCTGAGCACACATGCCTGCTATAGCTTGGACTACAAAAGCACGTATGGCAGCATCAAATACCTTTCTAGGTCTATAAACAAACCTACTGCTGTGAGAGCAATACGCAATGGGGTGTATGGCTTCCCCCAGTGGCGATCACAGGAAGAAGATGCCACCTGCCTTTGGTCCGAGACTCTTGTCTGTGGGCCCCCTGGCACCCTGAGCGTCACTGGCTGGCAGCTGAGTGCTCTCTTGGGTGGACGAGGCTTCCTTTTCACTGCGGGCTTCCATCATGCTTCTTGACAAGCTCATCTGTGCCTCGACCCAGGCACTGTTCAAGGCCTGCGCCAAAAACAAAAACAAAAATCCAGCCTCGCACGAGGCACATGCAGATGTTGTGGATTCGGATGCCACCAGCTGCATGCACTCTCTGAGCAATTATTTTTCTTCTAAAGAAAACTCGTTTCCCACCGATCAACACAACCATTTGAAAAAGAAAATGAAAACAATAACAAAAACATTCTTTCCTTGGTTTCAGTGACTGTTGGCTACTTCAGGATACCACAATGAGCCCGCCTTTCCTACAACGCTTGTCTGCTGGAAAACTGCCGGCCGACCAGTGTTCTCAGAGCACCAGCTTCCAGCCATCTTTGCTCTGCAAGGAGGGGCATCACCTTTTCTTAGTAATGAAAGGAAGGCTACAGGAGCGGAGCATCCCTAACTGTGGAATTCTGCCACACAGTTGAGCCGCACCATAGTGTGCCTGGTATATGTCGCTCCCATCACAGTAGCTTCACTCTTGTCACTGGAGATGTTGGCACCATCTACAGAAGCTCCCTGTAACAAGATGGATCTAGCAAATTTGAAGCAATGGGAAAACTGTTTTTCCTTTGACTTTCTCACGTCAGAAATCGGCAGCTGTGTTTGAAATGTGCCCTAAATAATGAATGTTGACAATCTATCACGTTTCAAGAGAAAACTAAGCCCTCCAAATGGGGACCATATGCGCGGGAAGCGAGGGCGTGTTTCGGCTCTGTAGCTGCTGCTCCACGGCCAGAGAAAGCAGTGCTCTGAGGTCTGTGCATGCTGCACACAGCTCCTGTACGAACCTCAGCCACCTGTCCTCTGCCAGAGTCGAGTAAACGAGGAAAGGCAGTGCTGCCACAGCCTGTGCCAATAACCCCCCCCCCCCCCTTCTTGCACACCAGCCGCTGTCTTACAGTATTATTCTTCTACACAAGGACAGTGACCGACTGGAACAAACTTACCAATAACAGACTATCAAAGGCACCATAGCAACTGCGTACCTCGCATTTGTAGAGCTACAGGCACTAAAAGGTTTGTGGTTTCTTTTGTGCTCGAAGCACACATTGGAACTGACTACACAATGTTTCCCTCCAACTGCTTTTTGTTTGTGTCACATTGCACTTGTGTACTTGTTGCGCTTGCTGGTGCATATTTGGAATTTGAGTTGTCATCACTCGTAATGTTTTCATATTTTGGCTCTGCATGCATACTATTTATGCTATACGCCAGCCTTTATCGCACTGCAGTATCCACATATAACTAAACAAATACTAACCAAGTGCAGCAGCAGCACCCACCTCCTTTTTCTCATTCTCCATCTGCACCCGAAGCTGCTGCAGTGCTGCCTCCCTCGCTGCCACACTCTGTGCCTTCACCATGTCCACCTGCTTCTGAAGCTCCTGCACCTGCTTCACAAGGTTCTTCACCATCTGAAAAGGCCAGCCACTGAATTTGTGAACAGTGCGAGGTGTCTCATGTGCTCTGCGCGCACCTTTTGTACGCTCCTCAGCAAACATTTTCTCTTTTTCAGCACAACCTGCCACAGCAGCCTTTCCTAAAATCTCCTCATGGCATGCTTTCTATGACTGTACAAGCTGTACCCTCGTGAAAGTAAACTTGGGTCTGGTCCAAAGTTTAGGGGAATCCCCCAAGGTGGAGTAGGTTTTGCAATAAGGGAGTAATTGCTCATTGGCTGTGCTTGGCGGATGCCAGGGAGTAATTACTCCCTTATTACAAACTTGGCTCTAACTTGCCCGCATGACATGGGCTTTGGTTGCCACCCATGGTCAAATATGAATTAAGGACTTCATTATAATCCCATTATCTGGTTACAACTTGTCAGTTGCCTGACCTTCCCCCACCCTTACTGCAAGCACAGAGCAGAGCTACACTGCTATGGCATCTCTTGCACATCATCACCAGTGAACCTCTACCAGTCTCCTTACCCTGTTACTCGTGCAGCACTTGCAAACACAGCGTACACTGACAAAGCCTTATCAAAGAAGACAATGACAGAATGCAGAGAGTCCATGCACAGGGTCAAACTGTTGAAAAACTACTGCATTAACACACGATTACAAGTTGATCCCTTTCACAAACCTGGAAATCAAAAAATGGAGAGTGATGCTGCAGTCAATCAGCTCTCACACACTCTTTTTCTCCTGAGCGAGTGGGTACGAAAGGTTTTCACTAAAATTTTTAATGCAGCCAAATTAAAAAGTGGTAACCAACAAAAGCTGAGCAATCCTGACATCCTGAGGAAGGCTCATTAGCACATTTAGTGAGACTTCTTCCTCAAGTCAAAGAAATCCATAAACGTGAAAAAAAAAAATCACTTTTATGAGATACTCAGCCCGTATGAAATCACTAATTTGCCGTCTGCCATGTTGCACCCATAGGTGATAATATTAGCTTGTATTTCAGTTGAAGTCATAATTCCATCCTGTCCAGACCGCAGGTGTCCACAGCACACCACACACTACTGAAATCATTTCCATAGCTTGCAGATCATATTGCGAGCAATGTCGTGAACGGACGAGAAGGTTTGCACTCCTCAGCTGCAATGCACACCCCTTGCCACTGCTTTGCGAAAACATGCTCTGCGCGCGATTTCAGCAGTTGCAAGCTGTGTGAGTCAAGGACAGAGTCTGTTTCCAGGGCAACGATGGCCCGGGTGGACCAGGAGTGGGAACATGCTGGAAGCCAACATCCTGGGAAGGTGAGGTGTGGAGTGTGCCGATATTAATTTCTTTTCTTGCGTCAGAAGGAACCGCTCATCCCGAGTGTGTCAGTCGCATCCTGGAGCCAAAGTGTGCGACTATGGGGCACTATTTTTAGCCATACAGAAAATTTACTGCTTTTGTAAAGTCAAGAGTAGCTGTCCGTAGGCACAAAATATGCCTACTTTATGAAGCAGTGAAGGGCATGAAACTGTATACTCCATGACAACCTTTCTTGGCAACACCGCCAAAGCTGCATAGCCTAAGCATGCCCTCTCTTCCTATGCTGTGAATATAGTCCCCAATTGAAGCCTTTAAAACTTAGTATAACAGTAGTACTCATTATTAAAGGCATATTTCTAACATAAATGCGTGTTTTCAACGAAAGAGGTGACAGAAACAGCTTCTTTGATTAGGCAAGCCTGTGAACCACAAAGTTAGAGAGAAAAGGTCCACTCAATGCCAAGAAAAGCTATGCCTGAATGCAGCAGGTTTACAAAACTCTGCCACCATGCTCGGCCAAATTAGATGTGCAGCTGTGACGCTTAACATCCTCACTCAAAATGACCTCAGTCACAGCAACACGGAGGGAGCTATCAACTGAGAAATTGCTTGTGGCACTTCACTTATCACAACATGCAGCCAAGACAAGCACTTGGTCACACCTCTTCCAACTGCCACCACTGCCTCTGCTCCGTCAAGTCCGACACCGTGGGTGCCAGGCGGGGAGTTGAAACTGCTGTTGTTTCGACGACACCACTGTCTGCAATGGAAGCGTTGGTTTCACACACTGGAGACAACTGTCGCAGCAGGCATTATGGTACAGAAACTACAGCCTGAGCAATTCTGATCAGCCCAGTTACTACACTCAATGACCCTCTGATGGGTCTCCCAATACTGTTAACTACCACATCACTTTCAAACCTGTCATCACTAGGTAGTAAAACTAACGTTTTAGGCCCTCTACACCACTGATCACTTTTCACATTTTTATCAAATTAGGAAGAAAACTTCTCCTATACCTTGTGCTTGGCACGTGAAGCCTATGTGGCATTAAACCCAACCCAACAACTTACAAACTGTATGAAAAAAAAAAAAAAAATTGGGGACACAAAAAAGTAATGCAGCCATGTACGAAAGACAAAAAAAACATGACCTGAAAACAAACACAGCAGCAGAAATAAGAAAGATCCTAAGCTTAAACTATGTGCAAGAACTTCCAATATTTTTTAATCAAAAAGCTAAAAAATAGCAATAAAAACTCCTTTTGCTAAGTGCTCCTTTGGCGCATCTTTATTTAGTAAAAAAGTGCACTTTTTTTTCTCTGCAAATTCTACAAATGAAAACATTTGTTAAATTTATCAAGAAACTTCCTCAGTAATGTTCTGGTGAGCACAACACATCAACATTAAATAACAAAATCATTCATTCAATCATTGATCAAACAGAACGCCTCTTTAGGCTCTAAAGGCTGTGTCAGAATAATGGCTCCAATAAGGTGTCTTACAGGCCACCTTTCATACAAGCTCGAGGTGTTACTGCAATTATGCTTTCAGAAAAAGGTAGAGAAAAGGGATTTACATAAAACAGATTCTGAGCAACACGAGCTCTTCTAATTTCTTTGGTGCTTGCTTTGGCGCTTTGTTTGTTTACTGCAGTAAATCGATCCCAACAGCAGTAAACAGATCTGAGTGAATACATTTCGCATACCTCTGCACAGAAATTCTGTTTGTTTCGGATAATATGATTATTTTTCATGGCCCTGCGATATTTGCACGTCACAGGTTCAACTGTACTTGACTTGGATTTAGAGCAAATCAATATACCATATTTACTAGCGTAATTTGCGTGTTTAAAAATTTAGGCTTCAATGAGGGTGTGTGCAAATTATGTGAAAATTCTCTGAAAACAGCCTGAAAAACGTTACAAAGGTTATAATGCACAATATATACTGTATCTTGCTGCCTATACATAGAATTCCCCATCTCGCACTGCTCACTGGCAAAAAAAAAAAAGGGAAAGCTTGGCTCCAAATGTAAGAGACATACCTCCTCCTGTCTTGCCCCATGTTATGTAGCTCCGCGTAATATGGCATGATGCACGTGTGCAGCTCAAAGCAATCAACATGCAGTGATACAAGTGCGAAAACAGCAGTGGGAGGCAAAGGAGACGATGGGCGATAAAACAAAACGCCCTCGCTTGCAGCCCATCTGACTAGCGGCAAATCGAGCAGCAGCCAGTTTGGCAGTCTAAAACTGGGGCACATGTGCGCAACTATTCGCCTGAGAAGGCAACCATCAGCGCGAGTGAGCTGGGTAAACAGCGCAGGTACAATTCATGCGCTCGCCACTAGCACCTTTCGCAGCCGCACACGGCAACACAGCCACGCCGGTCTTCCCACGCTGCCTCGTGCAGATCCGCGTTCATGCTGGTGGTCTGGCACAGCAGGCAGTGCAAAATATACGAGTAAAAGTTTTTTGTATTTTTTTCTAAAAAAAAAACGGGAAAAAGTTGGGGGTGTACATATTAGGTGAGTAAATATGGTATTTACTATTTACAAGTTGGCAAGAGTAAAAAAGCAAGGCATGAAAAAATCAAATAACGCACTTGTGACGACTCCACCATCCACAAGGCTCCCGACAAGCACCCTTGCGGTCGTATCAGACACCAGTGTTGGCGCCAGGGTGACCACGACTGGGTACGAGAGAGAGAGTAAAACAAAATTAAAAAACTCACAAGCGGACACTGCATCACAAAGTGTTTGAGTAAAGCTTTGCGTCTCTCCTGCAAATAAACAAGTGAAGCCAGAAGAAGAAGCAAAAAAAGATACAAAAAAGTGCCTTATGCAACTCCAGCATACACATGCTTTTTAACTGCTTAAGAGAAATGAGCACAGACTGCACCTTTCATTGCAAGTAAACCGACTATAAGCTGACTACTCCTGGTAAAAAGCTGTTCAGAACAATGCATATGCCCACAACAGTACTGCATTAGCCTACAAGTGCATTTATGCTGTAAAGACCACCTTTGTAGCTGCTTTCATCAGAATGTGGTATGCGTTGTGGGGCTAGTTGGTTCATACTCAGATTTCTTTTATGCGCATAGATAGAGCTCCGTAGACAGACGAGCTCCGTACAGACGAGCTCCGTAGACAGGACGGAGCTCCGTCCTGTCTACCTTGTCTTATTGTCTGTGCGCATAAAAGAAATCTGAATCAGAGTGTGGACTTAAAGGTGCACTGAAGAGGAATCTGAACTTGTCTCTTTGCCGCGGGAACTCGATCTACACGTTCCCAGCATTCTTAGAAACTTCGATTTATAGCCCTGCGTGGCTGATTTCCGTAATTAAATCGAATTAACGTCCAGCTCCTGCCTTTTTTTTTTAATTCTCCCGCGTACGGTGGGCGGAGTCGACCAACGCATGGAGCGCCTTTCACCCAGTCCCGTGGCGGCTTGCCGCTCAGCCATCGGCGGAGTAATACGTAGTAGTCTGTAGTAGCAAATAGTCCGCGCGTATTTTTATTTCTTTGGGCTTATTTTGCGGCTATATTATCTGCGAATGAAACTATTTATTCATAGAAACCTAAAAAACAAAATAAAGCGAAAGCAAAGCCTCCACGGAGCTGGCTGAAAGGCACTCCGTGCGTTGGTCGACTCCGCCCACCGTACGCGGAGAATTCAAAAAATAAAGGCGGGAGCTGGACGTTAATTCGATTTAATTAGGGAAATCGGCCACAGAGGGCAATAAGTTGCAGTTTCTAAGAATGCTAGGAACGTGTGGATCGAGTTCCCGCGGCAAAAAGACAAGTTCAGAATCCTCTTCAGTGCACCTTTAAGACCAAGACCTTAGTACATATTTCGACAAGCAAACAACTACTACACATGAGGCAATTTCCAGCCTATCAATGCCTCTAATACCTAAGCCATACATTCCGCACAGTCTAAACATGGCTCCCAGTGATGGTCTCTCAGGATAGAGCTACGTCAGCATGCTGTTGAGTAGGAAGACATTGAAGGACCTGTGGACACTAACAGAGATGGCAAGAGGCTGAAGCTATCCATACAGTTTGCTGAGCTGTCTACGCTGTAAATGCATTTTCATCTTTTAATCCCTGCAGCTCCTGATCTCAGAACATTGCTTCATTCAAGGAAAGCTTAAATGCCTTGGTAAGTGTGAAGCATGATTGCACTCTACTAACAAACAATTCATGCCAGGATACAATTTAACCCATATGTGCCGAAGCTTCAGCAATTTTAAAACAGTTATCATATTTTTGTATATAAAAGGTTTATTTCACTTCACAATTCAGGATCATCCTTTCATAGGTAAAAAAATCTTTTCTCAACACAGACTTTTGAGCTGTCCTACAATATAGGATACTAGGCAATTTCACTATCTCCTATGTGTGGTAAAGCTTGAAAGATTTGACGACTTTAAAATTAAATTTCTCACGTGCGGTGGTTTCCTTATGACAATGCACAAAAATGATTTGTTTTTCTTGCCGAATCACAATGTAGTTGATGGGATCCAGTTTAAAAAATGACGCCCAGAAAAGGCTGGCGGATCTTTCTGAACGCATACAAAGCACAAAACTGAATACACACAACATAACCTTTATACAGGGAAAGTTTAGACCCTCTAAAACCTTAGCTAGTGGTCACAAGCTTTTACACAATAAACTTTTAGAGTTACTGCGCAAAAAAGCGATGCCTTAGATGTTAAGCGCTAGGCAGGTCAGTAAGCCAGACAACCCTTACAGTCGTTGGCCTTGGGTGGTGCAGGCTTGGGAGCCAGTGGGGGCAGTTTTTCGGGTGGCTCATCGGACGACCTCCCAGCAGTGAGGGCCTCTTCCTTTCTTTTCCTCTTGTAAGGTGTGTAGAGGCGGACAGGGCCACTCTGCAAACGGTTTGTCCAACAGCGATGAGAGAATTTTCCCCCCTTTACCCCAGTCAACTGAATGACTTTAAATGAACCAAAAAGCGAGGCATAGGCATTATTTAAACACAAAGTCAAATTCTGGCCCCTTGAAGCTTGGCACAAGTCAAGGAACTACATTATATGATATAGCATAAAATATAAAAATTGCATATAAAGAGCAGCATATTTATATTGCACAAACTGCAACTGCATGACTACATAGATGAATTTAGAGAAATTATAGATGGACTACGCATTCCTTTTAGTAAAGCTGAGATCTGGGCAAGTTGGTATGCATTCATACTGGTGAACATGCATTCCTTCCTTTGTTTCCAGCAATTTTTACGAAAAAACTGGGAAAATTATAACAACGATGACAGGTTTGAAATGTGAAATCTGAGACCCAAGGCTACACAGCAGTTCGTAAATAGCATGTGTGTGTTGTTTGAGAGAATAAAAAATAACAGTTATTCAGATTGGAGTAAACGTTCACATACTGAACTCACAAAGCAGTGACTAGAAGCATTCTCTAATAATTTCACAGCAATTGTGAATGTAACTTTGTAAACTAGGCTTTTGCATAGCACAAATTCCAATGTGCCACTGCAAAAATTGCACACAGTATTGTGGCACATGTCGCTATATACGTGAAACTGGGGCAATAGCTTACTTCGAAATACAAAAGCGCATATGACACTGCACCTTGCTTCTCAGTAGCCAGGTGCTTAACAATGGATAAGTGGATAAGCAAATGTGGAAAAAAAAAAAATTGGTGTAGTAAACTAACTTACAAGTGACTTGCAAAGAAAGTAATTACAAATAGTGCAGTGCTTTGAGAACAGTGTGAAGAAGCAGCTGGTACTAATGTCAGTCTCGGAATCAGAAAGGTCTGAAGTTGCAGCAGAGGCACTCCTGGAATGAGATCTCTTTCCCATGTTTTCTCAAACACATGCCTTAATGACTTAAGAGCAAAAATATCACACAGCTGTGAATTAAGCAGCTTGGCCGCAGCACATGCATACAGCACTTGGCAACAGTTTGGCGAGAATTCAATTAAGCTGTCCAGCGTGGATGCATGAGACGAGAGACTCTTGGTTTGTTTCACATACTGAAGCTGGAAAGTGTGTAGCTATGCAAAGCATACAGGTGGAAGAGTCCCTCAAACTGTTTTCAGCAGAACAAATAACCCAAGTGAGCTGCGATCAAAGCACTGTGCAGCCACAGGTTTTGTAACGTCCTGAAAGGTGAAGCATCGTCGTATCTAGCAATGCAGAGCAAAGAATTCCGCTCTCACGCACAGGTCCAGTAAACTCCTTCTCATTACATCATCAGCCGGACTACACCCACTGCAGGGCAAAGGCCTCTCCCATGTCCCTCCAATTAACCCTGTCCTTTGCCAGCTGCAGCCACCGCAAATTTCTTAAATCTCATCCGCCCACCTAATTTTCTGCCGCCCCCTGCTACGTTTGGCTTCTCTTGGAATCCACTCTGTTGCCCTTAAGGACCAGCGGTCATCTTGCCTTCGCATTGCATGCCCTGCCCAAGCCCACTTCTTCCTCCTGATTTCAACTAGGAAGTCATTAACACGCGTTTCTTCCCTCACCCACTCCGCCTTCTTCCGATCTCTTAACGTTACACCTATCATTTTCCTTTCCATAGCTCGCTGCGTTGTTCTCAACTTAAGCTGAACCCTCTTTGTTAGCCTCCCTGTTTCTGCCCCATAGGTGAGTACCGGTAAGACACAGCTATTGTATACTTTTTCTCTTGAGGGATATTGGCAAACTGCCATTCATGATCTGGGAGAACCTGCCATATGCGCTCCACCCCATTCTTATTCTTCTAGTTATTTCCCTCTCATGATCCGGATCAGCTGTCACTACCTGCCCTAAGTATACATATTCTCTTACTACTTCCAGCACCTTGCATAGATTTCCCTTTTCTGGATGCGCACAATGCATTTTCTGTTAGCCGTGTCACCTGTGTGCAGGTCGTATGTTACATGAGCAACCACACTGCAGGCAGGTGGGGGTGGTCAGTGACAGTGCAAGACGAAGAAAGGAAAGCATGACAACTTTCACCAGCATTACATCTAACCAAGATGGCTATGAGCACCTGTCATCACAGTGTCGTGAAGAAGAGAGGCTGCACCTACCACCACCAGGTCGTCACAGCAGGCGGCACAGGTGCACGATGTGGCGTGGGGCATCAGGATGCCGTCCTCGATGAGGCAGAGCAACGTGCGGCCCGCATAGCGGATGCTGCGCTTCCAGTCCTTACTGTTGGCACGCCCACACAGGGCTTCAAACTCTGACGGCGTGTACCAGCGGGTCCCAGACTTGATGCAGCGCCCTCGGCCCCCTGGTGGATGCATCATTGCACTGTCAACAGGCCTTTGCTCTTGTGACATTAAGAGACCATAGACACCTCATTTTAGTTGCCCGTCGTCTCTCAAATGATGCGTTGTACATTAGCATACATAGTCCACCACATGGTACTTGGTTACAGCCACTAAATAATTGACAACTGAGTTATTATAATTATAATAATTGAAATGAATTGAATTTATAATTGAAAACTAGGTGTCTGTGGTCCTTCAACTCACGTCTCAAGCACAGCAATATACCCCAAGGCTTCTCCAAAACAACAGACTTATGTTGTACTTGATGCAGGGCTTGCTGGTTCATGTTACAATATTTTAACAGCGCAAAAAAAGGGCACACACACACAGGAAAGGACAGAAAGAAACAGACAGTAAGAGCGCTCTTACTGTCCGTTTCTTTCTGTCCTTTCCTGTGTGTGTGCCCTTTTTTTGCGCTGTTAAAATATTGTGACTTATGTTGCTAGCGTAGGAAGCATTACTGATGCTATGACCTGAAAGCCAGATCAGGCAGTCTGCCCTTGCTGTGTGGGCCCGCCATACAGGAGCAGTAAACAAGCACCTGAGAACCAAACGCTTTGGCTTTGCCAAGTGATCCTGCACCAAAGATTGTCCTCACGTTTCACACAAGGGAACACAATTAAAACTCTCTGCAGTTATGAGGGTTGACCAACATTGTGGTCCCAAACAATTTTGCTAATTTCCGACATTGTGAGCAGATTCTGAGAAATGCAAGCACCAAGAACATTGCTACGAAAGGCTATGGCGTTAGAAGTTTGTGCCTTTCGACTCTGTGCTTTCCTCTAGAAGCAGAAGAACCAGGTTGTAAGATACGTGTTAAAAGAACTCTACGCTGATGAAGATGTTTCTACACTGCTTAGAAATTCACGCTCACGGGAAAATATTAAAAGAGTACAGACATCCAATTTTTGGGGTGCATGTTTTGTTCTTTGTAATGATGCGCAAGGTATTAGTATATATACATGGATTACCATGTTGTGTTCACCTGTTATCGTTAAATGGTTTATAATCAAATTTTTCTCTCGTGCAGTTTTGGTTTCATGAGCCAACTGATGGCTGTGACGTCAAAGTTGCATATAGGTCACACGAGACACAAGCAAAACTCCAATATAATCCCCGCTTCGTCGTTTTAATTCATCACAATGCTAAAGCCAGCCTGCCTCAAGAGCAAAATGACAACGAATGAAGAAGCAGCAATTATACTGCAGTTTTTTCATGCTTCATGTGACCTGTTAAGTGGAAGTGGTGTTTTTTGTGCTGAAAAAATGCATTTCACGTGACCTAAACGCACCTTTGACATCACAGTGCTGTTGAAACTGAAAACATAACAGCACGAGAGAAAAATCTGATTATAAATACAGCATGAGAGAAAAATCTGATTATAAATTTTTTAGTGGTCGTAAGCGAGTACTACATGACAATCCACGTAGAGTAATGTCTTACGCATTACTGCAGAGAAGAAAACATGCCCCCGAAACTGGGTGTCTATACTTGTTTAAGGAGAGGACAAAGTAGACACAATAAAGTACTGTGCATCGAGACATGACAGCAAGCATGATTTTTTGAGTTCAAATCTGCTTCGTTGCGAATACGTTGTCCTCTCCTCAATGTTGACCTCTGAATGTGACTTTCTAAGCAGTGGCACAAACTTCGTTACTGACGTAATATTACACCAACTATCCCCCCATATAACCTTTGCATGAACTTTCAATGGATGGCACTACATATTCAGCAAGACAAGCAAGGAAGAACTGGGAAGTGAGGTCGTACAGGTGTGAAACAGATAGGCAAATACCGCTAGACACACATCTACAGCGACTGTTCTCCAATGCTGGAGAGAATGCGACTAATGACTCCAAGAGGTTAAGATGCCTTCATTGCAGACTGACACGCCACATGAAAACTGAACACCAGTCAACAAGAACATGCACGGTGTGAGGGCTGGAACCACCATCACATGCACCTCTCAATTCTTGCTCACGCTTTCTCAGCTGGTGTTTCTATTTTAATTCTATTTCAATTAGTTGCTAACTGGCAAGGATTTCTGTTTTCTAACGCACATTAGGACACTAATGTACCAATGATCACTGCAGGTAAGTCACAGCCGCTAACCTGAGCCGAACTTGTTCTTGTGGAGGTGACCGCACACATTTCGGCATCGCACTAACAGTTCAGGCTCGTGGACAGAGTCGTCCCAGTTGTACTTGTACTTCTGCCCTGTTCCAGAGCCATCATCGCCGGGTGACTGGGCTGCCAGTGATGCCTGCACAGACACAGTTATGAGAGATCATTTTTTTAGTCTACACCGCCACGGTGGCTCAGTGGTTACGGCGCTTGGCTGCTGACCTGAAAGACGCGGCTTCGATCCCGGCTGCGGTGGTTGAATTTCTTTGGAGGAGAAATTTTAGAGGCCCGTGAACTGTGCGATGTCAGTGCACGTTAAAGAACCCCAGGTGGTCGAAATTTTCGGAGCCCTCCACTACGGCGTCTCTCATAGCCTTGGTCGCTTTGGGACGTTAAGCCCCATAAACCAAACCAAACCATCATTTTTTTAGTCTGCAGTAATCTGTGCACAGCAGCACTGCTTGACAACCACTGTCATGGCTGAGCAACGGGAAAAATGCACCTCCCTTCCATCCTGCCTGAAAAGCTTCTACTGCACAACAAATGAAAAAAGTAGACTCCACCACAAGTGGCAACTTTCCAAGAGATGAAAGTATGCTCTTGAGTCATCATCATCATCATGATTCAAGAGCATACTTTCATTATAGAGTCAAATCTTCTAGCCTCTATACTTTCACCTCTTAAAAAGTTGCCACTTGTGCTCTTGAAACATCCAAGAAAAAACATTACTTTTGAACAACAAACAAGCAAAGAGACCGAGAGACCGGCTCCCTAAAAAAAAATGATTTTTGCCGAAACGAAATGGTGCATAATTGTCTCGCATATCTCGGTGGACACCTGAACTGCACTGCAAAGAAAGGGATAAAGGAGGGAGTGAACGAAGAAAGGAAGGAATGGTGCTGTAGTGGAGGTCTCGGGAATAATTTCGAGCACCTGGGGATCTTTAACGTGCACTGACATTGCACAGCACATGGGCGCCTTCTGCGTTTCGCCTCCATCGCAACGCGGTTTCCTTTTCTAGGAGAAGCCTTGTCTCCAGAGAGGTAGGGGTCAATAGAAGGGAACGTGGAGGTGTACAGTCATGACTTGGTCCATCCACCAAGGCTAGTTTGGGGTGTGCATTTCAACGGACCCATCGTACCCATACTGTGAGGGAACATTTTTAAATTATCTCCTGAATTTCCTGTGTCGGAGTTCAAAACATCAGTTCTTCAGGCAATGGCGGTGCTCTTTTTTTTTTTTAACACACACCAATTTCTTCCAATCGTGAAGACGTACACTTCCAACAGCACTATGTTACACAGAGCTGATATATGCACGAACAGCAGGTGCGCAAGTAGAAGGGCTCATGTGTGTGCTCTCAAATCCCACTGGCTTGTTCCTTCTTTTCGGCCCTCATCTTTAGCTTGTTGCACTGCAGGGTCCTGAAGGAATCATGGACCAGCTAGCCCGAAACTTTAAGCCACACAGCAGGCACGGCTATTGGTTCAGCTGGGGAGAGGGGGGCATTTGTACAAAAACAAAGAGAACTGTAAGTGTAGGAGACATATCAGCACAAGATGATGATGTACACAAAAAGGACAGGCCACACATGTGTGATCAATTTCTTCCTGTGTGCCTTATCTTTTTAAACATGACACCCAACTATGATACCCGTGCGGGCAGCAGGTGCAGACATGCCCGCTTAACTGCACTGCAGGCAGAATAAGAGATGCTGGTGTCGAGTCTCCCCAGCATTACATGCTTGGCGACAGCGTTTCTTGGCAATGAAGGGAAAGCTACAGGGGCGGAGCGCCTGTAACAGCGTCACTTATTTATTTATTTATTTAAATAAATAAATAAATATAGTTTGGCTGCATGACGGTGCGCTTGGCCACCTAGTGCATTGCTCTCTCCACAGCAACTCTATTCCGTCGATAGAGCTGGCGCCACCTACTTCAGCATCTTGCAACTAGACATGCCTAGCAAATTTGCTGTAATCAAGGAAATGCTTTTTCCTTGAATTTCAACATTGAAAGTTCTCACGTTTCAAAGTTCCACGTTCCTACGTGGCACTCGCGGTAATACAGGACGTACTACGTCCGCAGCTGTGGACGAGGGTGGCGCTGGTGAACACTCTCAAGGTTTGGCTACACTACGTATAAATATCCCCGAAGGAAGAAAATTGGATCGCCATCGCCATAGGCCAGTTGGTACCACCAATTCCACCAGACGTGGAATTCAGAGGTGGTAGGTTCGGATCCCACCGGCAGCATGTGGACAAGGAAATGGAAAGAGGTGCTCCTTACAACATAAATGACAGAAGCCAACAATCGAAACCAAGCAGCATAGGATATGTGTACTTTTTTTAAATTTTACACTTTTTATCAATGAGAGATTAAAGCAGAAGAAAAACAACCACATGCTGGCGGTACTGTCAAGTCAGGTACTCTGCCTCATGGCATTGAAGGAAACAAAATTTAATTAAAGACAAACTGGTTTGTCGTGTGAATGCCATTAAGCAGAGAGTGATAATGAGGCCCCTGTGGCCACACACCATGACCAATCGTGTCCAAGAATGTTGGTGTGTTTTCATTTGGACAGTCAGACTGCAAGAACAAAAGACTTGAGAGAAGCACACCAAACACTGTTGACTGCGACCGTATGTAGAGATTTCTCGGATATATGTGTCACCCGCTTGTTTTTTTTTTTTGTGTCGACACAGTTGAAGTCGGCATTATGCTTCTCTTGAGTCCACTCAATGACCTGTATGTTCAGGAATAAACCTTCAGTTGTGAGTTAGTGCTCATCCTTGTGGTGCTTGTCCTACATCTTTTCTTGCACTATTACCTACCATGAACTTAAACCAGCTCGCACAACTTTCTGCTCTAACCACTCAATGAGAGGCCCATAGCCGCCAAATGGCTATGCTGGTCACTGTGAAAGACAGGCCCACAGGTTTTGAACTTGCTTGGGAGTCTTACGTTGTTGTGTCATGGCTATCATGAGCAGATCAAGGTACAGATCCACAAATATTTCCAGAAAGTAATAATACGATAACTTTCCGATCGCGAACAACCGCAGTTTCGGCCAATGTGTCAAAGCATAACTTGAGTGCCCACAGGATACACTAAAGTACGAGTAATTAATTGCAACTTTCTCCTTTTGTTAAGCTGACCTAATCTTCCCCGTTCCCGGAGGATTACGTGCGATTGCCTTTTCTCTCTAATCAGGGCTGCCCGATCGAGCGACAAATATCACTCGCCTGCGCTGTCTTGAACACATCCAGCGCACTCTGATCGTGGATAACAATATGTGTGGCTTTGATGCCGGCTTGTTGCAGCTGCTCCGACGTGATGATGCCCTGTGAAGTGGCCAGAAGCACGTTCGGGAGGTGGTCCGTCACACTGACGCTCACTGTCTGCGGCTCGCTGCCGGAGAAAGCGGCATCGTCGGCACTTGGCGAGTCCTCCGAGAAACCCATGATCAGCGGCGTCTCAGACGTTTCGCCCGTTTCCATCATCACCATTTTCCGATCGACGACACTCTGCGCCGCGCGGACAGCTCACCAACTGGAAATCGCGTCCACAGTCCCACAGCGCACACTTCCGAGTTCAGTTCTGACTACCGCGGCCCTGGCGCGAACACCCGACTCGCGTTAAACAACAGCAGAGGGCAGAGGTGCAACAAAGTGGGCCGGCAACGGGTTGAGTGGGCAAACGGCAAACGTTCGTCGTGGGTGCACTGTCGTACTAAATCTCTGTATTTCTAAGCAAAACTGCGCTTGATAATATTACATTTCACGGCATCAAACATAAGGAATAAACGCAGCACCCTTTGCATTCTTTGCGTCTTGCCCTTCCGGGTTTTCTTGCCGCCCAAACAACCAACCCCTGGTGCCCTGGTGGTGTCTGTCGTGTAGTTTCGTTCTCGTTGTGGTGTTGCATCCACTGTGTGAGCAAGAAGCTTTAGTCATTTGTTTTGTTCATGTATGGAGCAGACGCGTCATGCGGAGCAGTGCTTCCTGAAGTGCTGTGTCACCTTTGTGCGGTATCGTGCCTGAGCATTGCGCCGCGTCTTATCCCGATGTGCCACCGAGTCTAAGCCTAACCAGCTCCCTGATATGGTACCACGTCGAGACAAGACCTGGATATATCGCCCAAATCTCCCGCAGACATGTCGAAAGGATTGCTGGCTTTTCGGAAGGAGCCCCAGGCAAGTTTATCTTTGAACCGCTCTTATCGCTAAAAGCGAACTTGCCGCGTAGTGGCGGCTCGAAAGGGTCCTTTTGTAGTGGTACGTGAATACTGGATGCCATCAAGACCGCTGAACAGCCCTCGCTGTTCGCGCCAATCATGCGGGCGTCTGTGTGTAGCTGCGGTGACTGCGTTTTCTTTAGGCCAGGCAACGACTGCTCATTGCGGTCAAAATTTGCGGGTGCTCCAACATGACAAGCCCAACTGGGGTGCGAACGCACGTCAACTGTCAGCGCCTAATTGGCGTTGAGTTGTGCTGTCATGGAAGTACTGCAGTGCATTCAGATGAATGCCTGATATCTTCCGTCTTTCGGCTATGTTGTGTGGGGTTTGCCCTAAAATGTGCGCACTTTTCCAGGGGCTGCGTCCGTTAGGCCATGAAGATGAGCTTCTCACGGCTGAGGTTGAGGACGATTACGATGCACTCAACGATGAGACCTTCGGAGGGGGCCTTGGTGAGTCTCACGTTTTGATCCTTATACATAATTATTGCTCGCATCTGCGCAGCCAGAGTTACTGCTTCGTTTTTTAGATGGCTGCGTGACATTCGCGGAACAGAACAAGCAGAGGAAGCCATTAGAGTAAGCTGCCTACTAACCGAACAAGCTTCATGAAAATGAGGAGGTATGCCTGCTGCCTAATTTGAACTGTGTAGGCTCAGAGGAAACAAGTCGGAATCCTTGAAAGCAAAATTAATAGTGAAAGGCAGCCGAAGCCTTGGACTGGGAGAAAATTTAGCACTGCAAGGTTTGCTGTCAGTGGGCTGAATTGTCCACATGACTGGGTGGAAGGCACAGCGTGCTGCGAGAAAACCACGTCGTCCATTCTCTTGCACCTTCCATTGGCTAATGATCGGTGACACAGGAGCTTGAAATGCATGAATTACAGCAAAATTTCTCTTTTTTTTAGGTAATGAAAACCGAAGCAATTTGCCTAACACGCATTACTTAGATATTTCTCACATTTTAAAGTCCTGAATGTTGCTCTATCTCGATTGTTATGATCTCCTCTTCTCCATTGTGGGAAGAGCCCTTGTTTTACTGCATAAATATCCAGCTTGGAATGTTGCACGGCACACAAAAGCAAAGTTGTATTTGCATGCCTTCAAATGTTTATTTCAAATGACATTGCTAAGCTTTAATGTGTTGTCCTTGTTCCAAGAATAAACAGTGCACTTCACAGATTTGTGATGTTGAATGGCAAAACAGCTGAAGAGCATGGAAGTATGCTGAATGGTTCACACCATACTCTCCCCCCCCCCCCCCCCCAACACATTTTGTTTTTACTTTATTTGCAATCAATTCCACGAGCATTCAAGAACAAGCCCTTAAATAGCCAATGAGGAAAATAGACTTCTGTTGTACGGAAAGCTGGGCGAACTGGTTGTGAATTGCCATATTGAAAAACAGCGCGAAAGACAACGGCCGAGATGAGGAGAGAGAAGCACAGCGCTGACTAACAACCGATTTCTTAATTCGGAAGACACTGTATTTATAAGCAAGATAAAACCGTGCATACGCGACAAATCCCGGAAGTTAAAAATAAAAACTTCAACAGATACAGCCTTGTCAAACACACGTGTCCTCGTCCCTCACACAGCAGCTAAAGTGCACGTCCACGTATATCACCACAACGTATGCAAAGACAATCAGAATGCCTTGCGAGCATATATTTCAGAACTGCCACCTCATTTTTATGCAGTCTCGCTGAGGGTTTTGCAACACAAATCTCCCCTTCGTTTAAAATAAAAAAATGCTTCCACCACTTCACGTGACACTTGGTTATGGTTAGAGTGAAGTATCCGCGTACCCTTCGAATCTGGTTGGCAGTCACGGCAGTCTCGACACCTGGAAGAACACCTGGAATCCCTTGGATAACCGCCTAGCTCAAATCTTGCCCTGCACTGTTGAGAGGGATACTGGGTTGTAATTAAGCTTTTTTCTCAAACATGGAAATTCAAGAAACATAACAAAATGTTTCCTTCTTGAAAGATATTTAAAAAAACATTAGAGATATGCACAAATTTTGCATAATATTGGCTAAAGTGCACTTGAGAACTAAGTTTTCTCATGAGAAACTCTGAGCTATGAAAAATTTTGCCTTTCCTGGTTAGGCCTGCCGTGGTGGCTCAATGGTTATGGTTCTCGGCTGCTGACCCGAAAGACGCGGGTTTGATCCCTGCTGCGGTGGTCAAATTTTAGATGGAGGTGAAATTCTAGAGGCCCGTGTTCTGTGCGATGTCAGTGCACATTAAAGAACCCCAGGTGGTCGGAATTTCCGAAGCCCTTCACTACTGTGTCCCTCATAGCCTGAGTCGCTTTGGGACGTTAAACCCCATAAACCAAACGAAACCTTCCTGGTAAGCTTGCCTAAAGAAAAACAGTTGATCTGCTGCTATATTTGTGCATTGCTAACCTGAAGCATGCATTATTGGAAGAGATCAAGGCGCAGTGCTTGCTTGCACTGATACGCAAACAAAGCCACTTCATGGTAAATAGCATCCGTTGGTCTATGGAAGATTCATTGGGGGTTATTTTTGTTTCATATGTCATTTGGATTCTGCTGCAGACGATGGCTGGGAGGAGGTGCATGAGAAGTTTGCGGAACTCGAGGACCGCGCCAAACACCCGCTGGTCTCCCTGCGAGATCCATTGGCCGATGAGGACCCTCTGGTGTTGAACCAGGTATGTGTGTGACTGGCCAAGCCCAGCCCTGCAGGGCGTGTTTTACCTGTTGGTTGGGGAGTGACTGAGGCGTGTCTAGTTTTCCTCGTAAACATTGCCCACTTGTGAATGGTGTGTTGGGCTCCCCCACCTTGCCTAAATGTTCCTGTGGTTTGTGACCACAGGTCTGTGAAGTCTCTAATAAAATCCCACACGTGTGGGAGCAGGGGTAGTCAAAAAAAAAAAAATTGTAGTGGTTGATTGAGCATGGAAACTCGTTTTAGCATGCTGCATTCTTAGTGAGCTTGTATACTAGCAGTCCTCTGCAAGTGTTTTAAAAACTAAGTTGACGGATGAAGACCTGTGCCTGTGTTCGCAGCTGCGTTAAGGTACATTTTTCTGTGAGTTGGCGACAGAACATTATGAAGGAGCATAGCGTTCAAGAAATGGGACAGAAAAAAAGGGACACACATCAGCACTGACTGGCAGCTGAATGCATTTATTGCGCAAGTGCATTAAATGCATGTGAAAAAGGCTTGTGCAGAAGCAGGAAAAGCATCACCAAAAGCAAAGGCACTGGGGCTTCTCATTCAGGAATTAAGATGCAGCAACTCGTGGCGGAACAGGAGGACTGAAGGTTTGGTGACAAAAGATGCTTCCTTGCACGCGATAGCGCAGGCTTCAACGATTTTCATTGATTTCCCTGTTTGATCAGTGCGTCATCGTCTGGCATTACTCAGATATTTAAGGCAGAAAGCTGGGCTAGTTGGTGTTTGGATTGAGAGGACATAGTAGTAGCGCTAAAAAAACGGGGACGAAGGTAGACGAAGACAACACAGGCGCTAGTGTTGTCTTCATCTACCTTCGTCCCTGTTTTTTTAGCGCTACTACTATGCCCTCTCAATTACTCAGATGCACGGAGAAGGAAGACGCCGACAAGGCAGTGGCAGATTATATAGAGCGGTTTCACTGAGGCCACACTTCAGTAACATATGTTGCCGGGCTAGTTGGTTTTGCATTTTTGAGAAAGACATGGCGCTACAAGTACATGCACAAAAAGATGAGGAGACGAAGGACAGGTACCTGTCCTTCGTCTTTTTGTGCTTGTACAGAGTCGATCACACTTGTCTAGAGTGCTGGAAAGGTGCTGTTCAAGGGGAGTGAAGAGAAATTATGAAGCAGGCATTGACTTTCATTGATAATGCTTGTGCTGGACAGCAGCTGAATAGAGACGTGAATGCACAGGCACCATGGAGCGCCTTACCGCTAGCAAAGCAGCTGCGAAAAGATTTCGGTTCATTTGCTCCACAGCACACCGTCCGAGCACTATAGACAGGTGTGGTTGACTCTGTACTTTTATTACCATGTCTTTTTAAAAAAAAATGAGGCTGCACTCCTAATAGCGCGAACGTTGGCATGACGTGCATCATATTTGTGGTTTTTCTCCATGCCGGCTCAGGTCGTGTCAAATTGGCTGGCTGCATTGCACGTAAGAACATGACTTGCAGCCTTCGATATCAGTTGAGAACTGTCTGGTACTCCTGCTAGACACATCTTGCGAAAGTGGCGCATGAATTAGCATTGCTGGTTGCAATGTTTGGACAAACACATTTGTTCTTGTTTTGTGAGTTAGCTTGAAGACTCCTTCTGCTTGCAGGATGTGGTAGAGCGGAGCATCTCCCATTTGGGATTGGAGGACGACCAGGAGGATGACCCAGCTGTCGTCACTTACTCCAAGTCTGCAGCATCTGTGAGTGTGGCAACGCCCTGCGCAGTGCACTTTGGGAGGGATTACTCTGAGCAGATTTGCATTTTGAAGCCGCACATGCCATGATTGGGGTGCAGGGCTCGTTTTTGCTGTGGGGTTGGGAGAAGAAAAAAAATGGAAGTTTGTGTTGTCATGTTGTTGCAAAGTCTATTGCCCTTAAACAGGATGGTATGGGCAGGCAGGGATGCATCCCGCTTAGTAAAATGGCCACAGTATGTTGTGACCGAAAACTCTGCCGTCTGCCTTTTCCACAATTTGTGGTGCCCTCTGGGGAGTGCCGAAAATTCGTCTGCTACGGGCTGAAGCACATGGGAGACGCAGGCACGATCTGGTTCCATGAGGAGTCAGCTGCACCTGCCAAGTGGCAGGTGTGTGCTTGACGGCTGCTGCCATCTGTTGCATGCACCTGCCACCAACATGAACTGCACAGTAGGAGCTGGCAGTTTTCATTTTCGGCCTGTGGAGCTGGAGGAGAAAGGCGGATTGTCTGCTTGCACTTGCGAGTGCTGTCGTAGTTGCTGAAGGACGACGAGCAACTTCCAAGCTGAACAGAAACCTTGTGGAGGTCAGCTTAAAGGGACCACGAAATAGTATTGGCATGGACTAGGAAGACAACGAACCCTGCAGTGACGCGGGCAGGAGCGCTCACACCAGGCCATCCGCCATTAAATCATGCAGTCACCATCTGGCATGTCGTTCCGATTTCACTGGCCTGCCATCACGTTACAATATTTGCTGAGTTTATGGAAAGCAGATCAGCTACGGTAGAACCCCTCAGTAGTAAAGTCACTTGGACCAGCAGAAATCTTTTCGTTGTTGGTGATTTCATGGCTAGGATGCTGTCTGGCTGTTAATTGGCTACTTACTAAACGCACATATAGTGTTGATTGATAGAAGAAACTCAGAAAGGTCTTCCATCCTGTTCTTATCATCCCTTTATGTGATAATTATTTATTTTCAGTTATCACATGTTGTTATGTGTTTGACTTCGTTTTAAGTCTTGTAGAAGTACTGCATTTGTGCGAATACTGCACTGTTATCAATATAATGCATTTGATTCCTTGTGAAAATCTCTGTTTGAACACAGTGTCGTCTTCCGTGGCCTCAGTGGGGTTTAACTCTTTCGCTACCGCGGAAAAATGCACAATTTGGAGTGTACTGAAAGAAAAATTTTTTTCACAAGAACTAGTACACCCAGCACATATTGCAATACATGAAATTGTAGCTTATTAGTTACACTTCTGAATGAAACAAACAGAAGAGTTGTGTGTGCAAAAGTAAATGAACATTTATTTGTGAAATTTGCTAAAAATACAAAAAAAGTATATAGCAAAAACAAAAATTACCGGCTGCACTAAGCCCGAACTTGATTAGAGGAAAACTGGAATATACAAACTGTTGCACATGTTTATAGCTGTCATTATTGACAGTTTCAGCTATGAGAAAAATTTACTGCACTTTCCATGGCTTGTCAAGTCAGGGGTCATGACTGTGGTGCCACTGTGAAGAGCAATCAGGGGTGAAGATGTGAAGCAGAGGTAGACTGACAAGTGCTTCACAGAAGGTTTTATCTTTGTTCCTCCCTTGTTCTCTGATAGCCGAGCTTGCAGTTTCTTCTTTTTTTCATTCTTTTCGGTTGGCGTTGAATGGATTCTATGGGAGGATTGGGGGCGTGGACTTCTTTTCCCTCATCATACCCGAAGATTTCTTGAATGAGCTGCTCCCTTAAAGGCAGCTGATAAAATTTGGCATTTTAGGCAAGCTCTAAAACATCAGGATTGACGAAATAAGTTTTATCGATGTGGTTCAAAAGCCAGGACACTTTCCAAGTCTTGCCAATAGAAGCTGCCGCCACTGAATCATCCGGGTCCGTTACGTGCAAAAAAAAAACAAACAAAAAAAAGTGAAAAACCAATTTTGAGAAATGATTTTTGATGGCAGAGGGCCAGAATAGATTATTCTGGTATTTCAGTAGAGATACAGTCGTGGCAGGTCAACAATTTCAATGTATATGATGATTCCAATGAACATCAGAATATTCAACAGATTCACGTCTTCCCATGAGCCGTCACGCCGAATTTGCTGAAAATCTTCATTCATGCATACTTATTAGTGTTTCCGCACACGGTCTTCATCATTTCCGCCGTGAAGAGCATCAAAAAAAAGTCGAGAAGTCGAGCGAATCTCGGAGCGCCGCTCCGCAGCGATGTGCCGATATGGACACCTAGCTGTCGTCTTGGTTGAAAAACGCGACGCGACCTTGAGCATTTGGCAAACTGTCTTCGCCATACGTTGTCAAGACCCTGAAGCACAAAAATAAACCACTGTCATCAATTACAAACCGTATGCACCGCAGAAAACCCACAGTGAACGAAAACAGAACTTATATGCAAGTACGCGCTGACGTTCCAGGCTCCCGAGGCGAAGTCTCGCTGTCGAAACCGAAATCCGACGTTTGTACATTGTTGCCCGACTAATAACCGCTGCTTTCGTCACAAAAAACTAAACCGAAACCGGCCGACGTCCTCGGTGTCAGCTTTCGCTTTCGAGGAGCGCGCGGCGACGCGGACGCCATTTTCTCCGGCTGCCGCTGCTGCGGCCATTCAAAATTTTATTTTTCACGGCGCCCCCTCATGTCAAAACACTGAAACTAAGGCTGCAATCAAAAGAGCAGTTGTTGAGCTCGCTAACTAGATGGCGGAGCGCATCCACGACGCTCCAAAATAAGCTTTTTTGCGCGGGCGATTTGAATCGATCATATGCGAACGATGGCCTATGGCGCGGTAGCGAAAGCGTTAAGTGGCGGTAGTTAACAAATGCACACAACGCAGTTAAGTGTGGCAAAATTGTCCATGCAATGTTGTTGTGCCTCCGCTTTTTGTCGCTGCTGCCTGTTGCTTCGTGCTCCCCGGTGCTGCAAACAGTAATTTTCTTCCCCTCCGTACACCTCTCTGCATTTCAGCTGTCTTTCTTGGCGATCGGCGCCACCTTCTTTCTACGTTCATAGCCAGATTTACTCCCCCCCATGCATGCCACACACTTTGCTTCAGTGTCTGAAGGCTTTCTAAAGGTTCGCTTTCCTGTTCATCCCATGAGCTTAGTGGTTGGGCCATCTCAGAGAGTGCTGCTTTTATAAAGCCTTTGGTATTCACTGCAATGTCGTCATTTCTTGGGGAGCATGTCGCCACAGCCAGACGCTGTTTACTGTAAGTTTTTTTTTAATGCAAAAGCACTACTTGGCTATGTTTGCAGTTTCCTGTCCGCAGAAAGTAGACACACAACATGTCGGCAGCCCTTACGTCCTTCAAGGAAGAGTTAGGAGTAAAAGAATAATTGAATATGATAGAGGATGATAAAATGTTGGTGTGTGTCAAATTTTATTAATGTGGAATAATTAGTTGATTAATTAGAAACAAAAAAGTCAATTAGCCGTCGAGATAGCCGCAAATGTCGATACAGTCCCAAGTGAAGCAAAGAGAGACAACCAAGTGTGGAACAGGTGTCAATGCTTTTGCATTCTCCCATTGCGCATCGGTGCAGTGATCTGTTTTATTACAGATGCCTTTACTATAAATGAAAAAAATATATGCAGTGTACGGTTCCTAGACGTATAGTGGGTTTCCACTGTATAGGTATTCCATCACTCGTCGCACCACCACAAGAATTTTTGAGCTGGCTTCATTAACTTCGAAGATATTGATGATTGAAAATAACGCTCCTTACCCCCTCAACAGAAATGATAGCAGGCGAGGACTGTGCCCTGCCTATGACTATGTTGTGCGTTGACACTTTGCCTTGTTCCAGCAGGCGTCCAGTGCCGGCAACCTAATGTGCATGCGCGATCGTGCACGTCTTTAGGAATAACACGCCCGAGTTCCCAACGCGTCGCCAGTTTGCTTTGTAGCCGATGCAGCAAAGCGTAATCTCTGGTGAACGCAAAAGACATGACAGATTACTCCAGAACCATCCACGGAAATTTGCATCAGCAGCACATCAGCACCGTGTGTGTGAAGGCATTGACTTTGCGTGTGCCTGAGCGGTGGAGGAAGCAGCTCTTTGCATGCTCATCTGAACAGTTGACTGAATTGTTGACCTGGTATTGCTGCAGCCCTGGCCCGCTGAGTGGGGGGGACGCGCCGGTTCCTCACCACCTCCACCCGCCATTCTCCAGCAGCAGTTTGGTGTAAGTCCTGCGCATTCATTATTGTCTTGCCGCCCCTGAAATCACCCTTGGTGTGCCCCTACAGCTGTGAGAAGCGAACTTGTGCCTTTGTGGCCTAGCTGGACTTGCTACTGGGCAGTGTAATGCTGAGCCGTGATGCCAAGCGAGAGTCGGGGCAGAATGGTGGCTTGGCGCATTCTGCACCCTGAAATTTTTCGAACAAGTCCACCTCATGGGCCACAGATTGCAGGCAATTTTTGAGTAGCCTTGAGCGGCAGTAGTGCACGGGGCTCGCATGCATTTAAAAGAATTTTTTTTCGCGCACCCAAACTACTCTGTTGTGTGTCAAGGTGTAGGAGCCGGTTACTGGCCTGGAATGGAGGCAAGTATGAATGAAGAGTCCTTCAGCAGTATTTGTTAAGGAGTCCACCGCTGAGGTGTTGTAGTTACTTACCTTTTTGTGTCATGCCGAGAGCACAGCTCTCCTGTGGGTTGAAGGCTGTTTGTAATGCACTGCCTGAAAACTGCTGTTGTCGCATTGCCTGTTGCATGCTGGGCCACTCTTCTTCTTTGCTTCTCCTCTTGCAAAGCTAGAGATGCGTTGGCCCTTAATGACAGGCTCTTACGAGAAGTCTGCATCATGGGACACAGTTTAACTGGTCTGTACTTGGTGTGTGCAGGGCTCCCCAAAGACGGAAACCATCTGGACGCCCAAGGCAGTGCATCCACCTACTGATGACCGGCTGGCGTCGCTGTTGTGGAAGCTGCAGCAGCAAAGCTCGGCTTCAGCCCAGCAACACCCAGTGCCCCAATCCCAACTCCAAGTGAGCTAGACTCCCTCTTTTACAAGGGCGTGTCCAAACACACGGCATTTTGCTCGTTCCCCATGGAGTGTATTGTGGTGGAAAAATGTTGTGAACTGTTTAGGCATTCCTGTTAGGCCGCGTTCATGCAGGTCAGTCACGAGGGTGAGAAGTGTCCACACAGCAGTCACTGTCTGCGACTTGCAATGGGCGGAGAAGTTCAGTGTAGTTCTGGACCAGCTAGCCCTGCATCACCTTCTCTATTCTGAATTAGGCACATTGCATGAAGAAGGTGAAATTACGCTTGGGTCTACTTGTGGTTGTGTCAGGCAGGTGAGGCTTTGAGCGAAATTGTTGCCATAGAAACACATTTGTACAGTGGAACCCCGATTATGACCTTCAGTGGACCGTGTGCAACCATCGCATAATCTGGGCGTCGTAAATCGAAAACCTTGCGCAACTGACACATTCGTGTAGGAAATGCGTTTGCTACTCTGTCTTTCAAAAATTAATTAAGATCCACGCGTTAAAAAATGCCCATTTTCGTTCTTTGGGCATTAGTTCTGAGACCGCGCGCAGCCAGGCTTTTTGGTGTTGAAGAGGCGGCTTTAGATGATGTACACGTTCCCGTCTCTGCACATTAATTAGATGTCACTTGTACTTCGAAAACGATGATTTGGACTGCATGCCAGATGTGTGGCTGCTTGCAACTCTTTGAAAACTTTTTCCTGCAGTACGACCATGCCAGCGACATGTTTTTCTGTTCAGACTTCCTCTAGAACTGCTGTCACTCTGCGGAAGCAGGCAGTAGTGCCAGTACTGTTTTTACACTATTGTAAGTTAACTTGAAGGCAAGTCGACCCCCCCCCCCCAACATCCTATGTCAGGAAAGTAAAAAAAAAAAGGAAGGGTGTGCCCGGAAATGTATTAGTCACTGGACTGCTCTTCACACTTGCGCCATTGTCCTCGGGCCTGTTTCACATGCAAGCAAAAGCACCTTCCATCCCTTTCCTGCTGCCTCGGTGCAAAAACCTGTTTTGAGCCGTCATGGCAGCTTGAGCGGCAAGATTGTTGAGGTGCCAGCAAGTTGGAAATTTTTGGCCGCAACGCATCGCTCCGCCTCTCAGTTCACTCTGTCGCTTGCATGTGAACCAGCCTTCACGAGTGCTGCCATCGTCATTGCTGCTGCAGTCCCACAAGACATCATTCTAACGTCGTCATCCAGGGAAATTCCGCACTTCTCACTAACAACCACAGCGCGTCGACATCGTGTGAAATCCCACACTTTGCAAACAACTGCACCATGACATCGTGTAGAACAGCTGAAAATTTTGCCTCTCTGCAGTCGTCACACCCGAATCCCCCATCCTGAATGTCGAACTTGCGGCCCGGCGTGCAGTTCGTTTCTCCAGTGCAAAGAATAAGTCATCTTCAATGTCAACGAGCGCTGAATGCTTACTGGACCCGGAGTATTAATGACTACTGGCGAAGCACAACAGTGAAAACTGATAAAACATGGCCAGCAGTCAAGTCAAATATGTCAAAAAAGGCCAAAGAGACACTATGCGTGAGTGGCGTCGGCTTTGTCATCAGCTGCCGACGCTCCCCACAAGCGCTGCCGTTCTGAGTGGCAGTGCTGCTGCGATTGGAACATGGGCCCTTCCATCAACTATTGACACACCCATGAGAGCCGATTGGGCAGTTAAAAGTTTAAAAAAAAAAATGACAATTCTTTCGAACGAGCGTGCAGATTAGTCAAATGGGTAGAGCTGTAGAGCAAAAAAATTTCAACCGCGCTGTAGCATCCCTGATATCTCGTTTGTCTTTCCTTTATTGATGGTGTAATGCTCTGGTTTCGATTGTAAGTCGACCCCTCAACTTTGGATTTTCAAATTTTAAGTAATAGATTGACTTGCAGTTGTGTAAATAGGGTACTAGGGATTCGCATCATATAGGAAGATAGAGAACTCTTATGTTCATCTGTGACCCGAATGCGCCAGCGGTGTGTTCTCTGCAGCGATGTGCAGCCTGACGGGTGACAGTGTTGCGCCGCTCGCGCATGGCTCGCTTGGTGTCACAGTACCTAACATGCTCTGCATTAAAGCTGCAGCGGAAAGTACTTTCGAACAAACCTCTGATGACCACAGAAATGTGTAATCATGTTATCACCAGTACAATAACTTCATGCTGGCATAATTTACAATTGATTTCCCTAACACCTTCGTTAGGCAAGTGCACAGAAAAAGAGGCCAGGTGAGTCTCCTCACGCAGACAACCATGGGTTGCACGCACGGAGTCCTAGCGATTGGCAGAACCGTCATTACAGGCCGTCGTGCGCTCGATCGCATTGTTGTGCCCGTGTCTCAGTCTTGATTTTGATTTGGAATGAATTGGGTGTGCATATTGTGTGCATATTTTTGTGTCATATAATCTATGCTTTGAATGCATTACCCTTACGAAAGATTCGCCAGCCCGCACCAATTCGTCGTAGCATGCAGGTCATCACAGCCACGGGGGGACTCATAATTGGGGTTCCATTGTAGCTCTTTTATAAAAAAGCTAAAGTGGGTCACTGGAAACAAAAAATGCTTCTTCTCAGACTTGTTTCTGTGCAGTGGCAGTTGGCATTTCAATTCTTATGGAATGCTCATTGTTTCCACAAGGTTGTGCTTCACACTTGGCATGGTTCAACATTGATTGAGCCTCATGTCACGAAGAAAACTGTTCGCTCATTCACAGAAGTGCAGACAAGGGTACTTTTTATTCTGTCATGAAAATTGAGCAGCCTCTGCAGTGGCTCATTGGTTATGTCGCTTGGCTGCTGACCTGAAAGACACGGGATCCCGGCCGCTATGGTCGAATTTTGATGGAGGTGAAATCCTAGAAGCCCATGTACCGTGCGATGTCAGGGCACGTTAAAGAACCCCATGTGATCAAAATTTCCGGAGCCCTTCACTACAGCATCCCCCATAGCCTGAGGCGCTCTGGGATGTTAAACCCCTCATTAAAGGGATACTGAAGCAAAATCTTAAAATGAACAAAAATGCTGAAAATAGATTCTCAGAATGTGATTACACCGAAATCTAGTCACTGCGCATATTTTTCAGCGGATGGTTTTATTTTCGATGTTTCATGAGGGCGCGCCAAGCCCTCCCTGTGGCGCGAGGTGAGGAGCGTGACGTCATGGCACCCTCTTGAGGCGACAAATATGGTAGCGCCCTTCGATGCATGACGCCTCGCTTCGGACTGGTTTCGTCGTTGTTACTGCCTTCTTTAGCACGTTCAGTGGCCATAAATGGGCTACCGGTCTTTCGCTTCGTCTCCTGTTGCCCATAACAAAACGTGCGAGTAATAAATTTGCTGTATTTTTTTATTTAGAGTGACGATTCTGCCCCCTTTAGACTAGGAGGGGCGTCGGTTTGTTGACAACAATGGTTCCCCTCCTAACCACCAGATGGTGCCACTAGTGTAAACATCGTCGTGCCTCTGTTTTAAAAGTAAGAATGTTAGAAATGGTGTAAAGTCCAGAAAAAATAGCTGCATTTAGCGTACGTAAGCGTGCATACGGTTGTGGTATGTAGACAGCATCGATTAACATCTTGACATATCTCTGTACGCCGTGAGCAGACGACAACCACAAGTAGCGATGGCAATCGTGCTTCTGCGGGAACGGTGGGCACGTGGGTGTAGTGATGTCTAGTCGTAGCTTCCACAGGCAGCCACCAGGTGCAACGTGTTATCCGCCTTTTTTGCTAAAATTCTTGTTGAATTTATCAATTTTAGGGGTCAAGCTCTTGTTTACATGTAAAAGAGCAGCTCCAAAAGTTAGGTTCAGTATCCCTTTAACCAAACCAAGCCAGACATGCCAGCCTCTGCCAGGATAAACGATAAAAAGTGCATTCACTCAAATTTAGTTTGCTTTCTGGTTTAGGGGTTTGCGTAAGCAGGCTCCACAAGTTGCTGTGATTCGTGGCATGCAGAGCCTGGTAATGCTAACAGAGTGCTTTCCTGTCTTGCACGAAGGCTGCTGCTGCTGCTGGGAGGTCGCCCCTGCCCCCCAATGTGCGAACCTTGGAAGAACTGGAGCGGGACATGTTGTACTCGGGTGGCAGCCGCCCAGTGCCCATTGGGGTGAGTCTGTGCAGCGCATGGCTGGGCAGAAGAGCACGGGGGGTGCAAACGGCTGCCTTGCAGAGTCCCCGCCGTGGTTCGCCCTGGGGAGTGCGTGACCACGTCGAGATGGTTGGACCCTCCTCGCCCCGCTCATACCCGGGTGCCACAGACGGGGGAACCCCTTCCCCTGGCAGGCGAGGGTCAGTGGACCACCTCCCTGGGATGCTGCCCCCTCTGCGCGGAGGACAGCCCAAGTCTCCACAGTTTCGCTTCAGCCCAGTGCGTCTTTGGTTCCTCTGTTTTACTGAGGTGGCCGTTTCCTGGTCTCTGCATTGTGGGTGATGGCATTTGCAGCGTAAGACGGATCGCGAAGAGGAAGGCGAGATGACAAGTGGCGCTGTGCTGCGCTAAGCACCGCTTCATGGATCCTCGGCACGCTCATTGTGCAGGGTGCAAATGAGCGCTTGTGCCATTACCATCACTGCAAAATTGCTGTCGCGAAATGTTTACTTAGGCGTGATAACCGTCAGTGAGCTTTCTTGCTCATTTATGTCAACCATGGCTGTGTAAAGGTAGCCGAGATTCATTCACTGATTAGACTTGATTTTAGTATTTATTTACACAAGCAAGGTTATGCAGAGTTGTGGAGTAAAATGGGGAATAAAGCCGCTTGAGGCAGCATGGCTAGGCCTCAAAACCTATGGCTGCAACAGGGCAAAAAGAACACCTTTCGACAATAAGTGAGCAAAAGAGGGGAGTGGGTGAATGGAAGGACAGGTAAAGAATCCATTGGCGGGGCCTGTTTTCATGTTTCATGAGGGTTTAGGAAAGAACTAGGTTGGAGCCAAAAAACAGAAAAAACGCACATCATGAACTTGTGTTGATTCTCAAATGAAGGCATTTGTTCAAAGCATCTAACTTGTACACATACAGACGAAAGAAGGAAAAGGACAACGGAAAAAAAAAGAAAAGAACTAAATCAGAACCATGAAATACTGGCCCCGGCACTTGGGCAATACAGCCAAGATAGAAACACTGATGTGTGGTGTTTCTTCTCATGCCACCACGTTGCTGTGTTTCCTTCGATATCCGGTTAGGTTTGTCAAAAAAGTGTGGATCTGAAAAATTGCTTAGTGGCTAATTCCTCTGTGAAAGTGGAAGGTGGGGCTCACGCTTGCGTTTTCCCATTGCTTTGTGTAGCGTTGCAGTGTTGCTTGCCTGCCATTTCCACTCGGAACTGGTGGTCAGTGCAGGGAGAGAGCAATGAAGGTAGCGGGCCCTTTGAAGTGTGTAGTCTTGTGCAGAGAGAAGCAGTGGTGTGCTTCGCCTGTCACAAGAGCAGGAAAGTGCTCTTGGACTGCCAGCTGATGTGCCTCCTTTGCAGGGCCGGGCACCATACCCCCCTCCTGGCATGCATGCCCCCGTCTCCCTGCCTGCCCAGCTGGGTATGTCACCCCCCACCAGAGGGCCCCTCCATGGCCGCATGTCGCCAGGGATTCAACCGCCGGGCTTTGGTATGCTCCATCGCTGTTGTCTTCTGCCTTGTGCAGCAGCACATGTTGGCCAGTGTGGTGCGCGTTGACCAGGGACTTCTCTTGTGCAGGAGGCCGGCTGCCTGTGCCCCCCGTGCCCCATCCCATGCTGGGGCGTGGCCGCGTCATGATGGGCCCACCTATGTTGCTCAGTGAGTTACACTGCTGGGTCACAGGTTCCTTTTCCTTTATTACCCTTTGGGAGCCACACAGGTCCCTGTTGTTCTGGTAACTTGAACATGCTGTTTCATGGGCATTTATGGAACAAGCACTAAAATGGAGCTGGATTGGTATACGGGGGGATTGAGTAAGCCAGGGAGTTGCTGGGATGGGAAAAGAAGTTCATAGCCTGCATGGGCATGGCCAGAGTGGGAAGGCAGTTCTTCTCGGAGGCGCTTGCTGGCACCAAGCTGGTACTGTGAAGTCTGACTCGGATAAGATGAACAGTGTTAGAAGAGCATTTGGTTGGTTGACCTTTGGACTCGGTGTAAAAAGCATCCATTTAAGGTGAATTGTTTCGCAGGTCCTTTGGTTAAGCTGAATTTTTGCAGTCGCAGGGAACTGTGGCAGCCCCACGCAGCTGCATTCGTGGAGTGTCCGCATGGCACTGTCAAAGAAAAAGAAAAAAACAGCGCAAAAATGCTTCTATGCAAGAAAGCGCACCAGCACAAAATGGAACCCGCACACCTTCATGCAGAACTGAGGGAAGCTGTTTCGCGGGAACATGCCTACTCAAGGGGAAGCTTTCTTGCTGGTGCAAAAAAGGCAGGGTACCTTCACACCAGCGGCAATAATTGCGCTCTCACGTTTGCAGAATGCATGCAGAGGAACAATTACAATCTCATGAGTTTGAGTTTGGGAGCAAGACCCCAACAAGCAAAGATGGATATAACAAGCTTGATAACGTCGTGTGAATTACATCGAAAAACGGGAGCCGCGTTTTCAACTGCCACCTGAACCCACTGGCATTTATCTTGGAACCAAGTACAACGCACTCTGTCTTGGGCAGCACGAAAGGCATGAAGCAAGCTATGTTTTTTACAAAGCACGGATGAGAGCTCTGTAATCGCAGCGCATTCAGGCGCACGGAGCGCGCTGTCATGTCGTATTTCTTTAAACTCCGCGGGCTTTCGTATTTCCCCAATAAAAGTGGGCACACTAAGTCTATCTCGGTGGCATTGCCTGAGTTGGACAATATTTGTGGAGCTCCACAACTTTCCTGTTGACACCTGAAGGTTTCAAGCTATGTTTAAAAAGTTAATTATTTTTATCTCGACTAATTATTCAAGTAGGACGAGCAAAAAAATGGTACTGTAAGTTTGGATAAACCCTAACAACAGCCACGGGATTTCACCTCTGAAGAACGCTTAGGTTTTTTCAGTCTTTGTACAAGTTAGCTGGGGCACCCTGTATATACCGTATTTACTCGCATAATGATCACACTTTTTTTTTTTTCAAAAAATTGACGCAAATTTAGGTGTGCGATCATTACGCGGGGTAAATTTTTAACGAAAAAATTTTGAGCCCCGAAAACACAAACAAGTTGCAGGGCAGCCTACTCTTGTCATTCGGGCGCGCTACCCGCGCTTATTGTGAACCGAGCTCGGCGATCTCGGCTTACGTCGCCAACCGAGAAGATATGAGTGCAAAAAGCGCACGAGCTGGCCCGCTTCAAGAACGTACTCTCTTCGCACTAAATCACGTTCGAAAAGCAACGCATCAAAATAGGCAGCGTGTATAGTGCTGCGCGACGGCGCTCTTATGCAGCCTTTGATCTCGTCTGATGGCGCAGCAACAGCGTACAACAGCAGCGCCCCGCGGCGCTCAAGCTACGCATTTTACCGCCGTTACGCCGAAAAATGTCCGGTCCCTGCCGCATCATTAAAGCAGGTGACAAATTCGGAACGCTTGCAGCACTAGATTCCGCGAGCTTACCACAATGATGCTGCCCGCGAGTGCAGCAGACGTACTCCCTAGTCGTCGCTAGGCCTAAGTTGTTTCATATCGAAGCCACAGTGGACGGCGCTTTTGAACTGACCAACGCTATAATGAATGTTCTACTTATGGCGCTGCCTTACTGACAACCTGATTTTTTCATATTAAAAGAAATATATACGATGGATTTCACCGATGCCTTAGCAGCGGAGCTGGCGTGCAAGCAGATCGGGTCAATCGCGCTGCAACGGCGGCAGCTGCTACGCAACTGCGAACATAAAACTAGCTTGTATCGCAGTTATTACTCCTACCAGCAATTCGGTGCAGGCCAGTGATCCTCAAGGAGGACTCATTTTTGATGTTCCCGTATCCCAGGGCTTATTATTTACGAGAACAATTAAGTTTAGCCGGATCACCGTGTCACTTCGTTGCACCGCAACCCAGAACGGTGGCGAGCCTTGCGGTAACGACGAACCGTGATTCGAGATAACCGCAGATAAGTTTGGTATCCGCGATTAAGCATAACCGCATTTAGACTGCCCGTGTGACTGCAGGCCAGCCAACAGGCGGCTGCCGCTGCAATGCTGACAGAGCAAGATGGTCATCTGCACGTGCCATCTGTCAGACAGATAAGCAAGTACGATCATCGTCGGCTAGACTCCGCATCGTCGACAAATTGCCGCGGCAAGTTCGAGGTGCGATGATTACGCGGGGAATAAAAAAAACTGAATTTTGCCAACAAAATTCGGGGGTGCGATCATTACGCGAGTGCGATCATTATGCGAGTAAATACGGTAGATATATGGGAGCCATGCACATGGCGGCTGCTCCCACACTCGCGTTATCAGCGTGACCACGAAATGTCTCCATGACTTCGAGTAACTGGTGTTTACTGTGTTTGCTAGGCCATTTCTTCTAAATTTATTTTTCATTTTGGCTTCTGTTTTCATGTGAGAAGTGGATGTAATGAAAAATTTTGGACTTAGTTCTCAGCTTCGTACTATCTAGGTTTAACTGTGTTTGCAGTGTCTGCCATTGTGTGTTCCAGCCTTGCTTATGATGACAGAATAGTGGCCATGACCTTCTCGACGCAA